>NW_026728042.1:855041-1180082 GCF_030684315.1 Stegostoma tigrinum | reverse complement strand
CGGGACAGGGCTGCGGGGGCCGGTCCCTGAGAGCGGGCCAGGGCTGCGGGGGCCGGTCCCTGTGAGCGGGCCAGGGCTGCGGGGGCCGGTCCCTGTCAGCGGGCCATGGCTGCGGGGGCCGGTCCCTGTGAGCGGGCCAGGGATGCGGGGGCCGGTCCCTGTGAGCGGGCCAGGGCTGCGGGGGCCGGTCCCTGTGAGCGGGCCAGGGCTGCGGGGGCCGGTCCCTGTGAGCGGGCCAGGGCAGCGGGGGCCGGTCCCTGTGAGCGGGCCAGGGCAGCGGGGGCCGGTCCCTGTGAGCGGGCCAGAGCTGCGGGGGCCAGTCCCTGTGAGCGGGCCAGGGCTGCGGGGACCGGTCCCTTTGAGCGGGCCAGGGCTGCGGGGGCCGGTCCCTGTGAGCGGGCCAGGGCTGCGGGGGCCGGTCCCTGTGAGCGAGCCAGGGCTGCGGGGGCCGGTCGCTGTGAGCGGGACAGGGCTGCGGGGTCCGGTCCAAGTGAGCGGGCCAGGGCTGCGGGGGCCGGTCCCTGTGAGCGGGCCAGGGCTGCGGGGGCCGGTCCCTGTGAGCGGGCCAGGGCTGCGGGGGCCGGTCTCTGTGAGCCGGCCAGGGCTGCGGGGGCCGGTCCCTGTGAGCGGGCCAGGGCTGCGGGGGCCGGTCTCTGTGAGAGGGCCAGGGCTGCGGGGGCCGGTCCCTGTGAGCGAGCCAGGGCTGCGGGGGCCGGTCGCTGTGAGCGGGACAGGGCTGCGGGGGCCGGTCCCTGTGAGCGGGCCAGGGCTGCGGGGGCTGGTCCCTGAGAGCGGGCCAGGGCTGCGGGGGCCAGTGCCTGGGAGCGGGTCAGGGCTGCGTGGGCCAGTCCCTGGGAGCTGGTCAGGGCTGCGGGGGACAGACCCTGTGAGCGGGTCAGGGCTGCGAGGACCAGTCCCTGTGAGCGGGTCAGGGGTGCGGGGACCGGTCCCTGTGAGCGGGCTAGGGCTGCGGGGGCCAGACCCTGTGAGCGGGCCAGGCCAGCGGGAACCAGTCCCTGTGATCGGGCCAGAGCTGCGGGGGCCAGGGCTGCGGGGCCAGTCCCTGTGAACGGGTCAGGGCTGCGGGGGCCAGTCCCTGTGAGCGGGCCAGGGCCGCGGGGGCCATTCCCTGAGAGCGGGTCAGGGCCGCGGGGGCCAGTCCCTGTGAGCGGGCCAGGGCCGCGGGGGCCTGTCCCTGTGAGCGGGCCACGGCCGCGGGGGCCGGTCCCTGTGAGCGGGCCAGGGCCGCGGGGGCCGGTCCCTGAGAGCGGGCCAGGGCTGCGGGGGCCGGTCCCTGTGAGCGGGCCTGGGCCGCGGGGTCCGGTCCCTGTGAGCAGGCCAGGGCCGCGGGGGCCTGTCCCTGTGAGCGGGCCTGGGCCGCGTGGGCCGGTACCTGTGAGCGGGCCAGGGCCGCGTTGGCCGGTCCCTGTGAGCGGGCCAGGTCTGCGGGGGCCGGTCCCTGTGAGCGGGCCAGGGCTGCAGGGGCCGGTCCCTGTGAGCGGGCCAGGGCTGCGGGGGCCGGTCCCTGTGTGCGGGCCAGGGCTGCGGGGGCCGGTCCCTGTGAGCGGGACAGGGTTGCGGGGGCCGGTCCCTGTGAGCGGGCCAGGGCTGCGGGGGCCGGTCCCTGTGAGCGGGCCAGGGCTGCTGGGGCCGGTCCCTGTGAGCGGGCCTGGGCTGCGGGGGCCGGTCGCTGTGAGCGGGCCTGGGATGCGGGGGCCGGTCCCTGTGAGCGGGCCAGGGCTGCGGGGGCTGGTCCCTGTGAGCGGGTCAGGGCCGCGGGGGCCGGTCCCTGTGAGCGGGTCAGGGCCGCGGGGCCAGTCCCTGTGAGCGTGTCAGGGCCGCGGGGGCCAGTCCCTGTGAGCGGGTCAGGGCCGCGGGGGCCAGTCCCTGTGAGCGGGGCAGGGCCGCGGGGGCCGGTCCCTGTGAGCGGGCCAGGGCCGCGGGGGCCGGTCCCTGTGAGCGGGCCAGGGCCGCGGGGGCCGGTCCCTGTGAGCGGGCCAGGGCCGCGGGGTCCGGACCCTGAGAGCGGGCCAGGGCCGCGGGGGCCGGTCCCTCTGAGCGGGCCAGGGCTGCGGGGGCCGGTCCCGGTGAGCGGGCCAGGGCCGCGGCGTCCGGTCCCTGTGAGCGGGCCAGGGCCGCGGGGGCCTGTCCCTGTGAGCGGGCCTGGGCCGCGGGGGCCGGTACCTGTGAGCGGGCCAGGGCTGCGGTGGCCGGTCCCTGTGAGCGGGCCAGGGCTGCGGGGGCCGGTCCCTGTGAGCGGGCCGGGGTGCGGGGGCCGGACCCTGTGAGCGGGCCAGGGCTGCGGGGGCCGGTCCCTGGGAGCGGGTCAGGGCTGCGTGGGCCAGTCCCTGGGAGCTGGTCAGGGCTGCGGGGGACAGACCCTGTGAGCGGGTCAGGGCTGCGAGGACCAGTCCCTGTGAGCGGGTCAGGGGTGCGGGGACCGGTCCCTGTGAGCGGGCTAGGGCTGCGGGGGCCAGACCCTGTGAGCGGGCCAGGCCAGCGGGAACCAGTCCCTGTGATCGGGCCAGAGCTGCGGGGGCCAGGGCTGCGGGGCCAGTCCCTGTGAACGGGTCAGGGCTGCGGGGGCCAGTCCCTGTGAGCGGGCCAGGGCCGCGGGGGCCATTCCCTGAGAGCGGGTCAGGGCCGCGGGGGCCAGTCCCTGTGAGCGGGTCAGGGCCGCGGGGGCCAGTCCCTGTGAGCGGGGCAGGGCCGCGGGGGCCGGTCCCTGAGAGCGGGCCAGGGCCGCGGGGGCCGGTACCTGTGAGCGGGCCAGGGCCGCGGGGTCCGGACCCTGAGAGCGGGCCAGGGCCGCGGGGGCCGGTCCCTCTGAGCGGGCCAGGGCTGCGGGGGCCGGTCCCGGTGAGCGGGCCAGGGCCGCGGCGTCCGGTCCCTGTGAGCGGGCCAGGGCCGCGGGGGCCTGTCCCTGTGAGCGGGCCTGGGCCGCGGGGGCCGGTACCTGTGAGCGGGCCAGGGCTGCGGTGGCCGGTCCCTGTGAGCGGGCCAGGGCTGCGGGGGCCGGTCCCTGTGTGCGGGCCAGGGCTGCGGGGGCCGGTCCCTGTGAGCGGGCCGGGGTGCGGGGGCCGGACCCTGTGAGCGGGCCAGGGCTGCGGGGGTCGGTCCCTGGGAGCGGGTCAGGGCTGCGTGGGCCAGTCCCTGGGAGCTGGTCAGGGCTGCGGGGGCCGGTCCCTCTGAGCGGGCCAGGGCTGCGGGGGCCGGTCCCGGTGAGCGGGCCAGGGCCGCGGCGTCCGGTCCCTGTGAGCGGGCCAGGGCCGCGGGGGCCTGTCCCTGTGAGCGGGCCTGGGCCGCGGGGGCCGGTACCTGTGAGCGGGCCAGGGCTGCGGTGGCCGGTCCCTGTGAGCGGGCCAGGGCTGCGGGGGCCGGTCCCTGTGAGCGGGCCGGGGTGCGGGGGCCGGACCCTGTGAGCGGGCCAGGGCTGCGGGGGCCGGTCCCTGGGAGCGGGTCAGGGCTGCGTGGGCCAGTCCCTGGGAGCTGGTCAGGGCTGCGGGGGACAGACCCTGTGAGCGGGTCAGGGCTGCGAGGACCAGTCCCTGTGAGCGGGTCAGGGGTGCGGGGACCGGTCCCTGTGAGCGGGCTAGGGCTGCGGGGGCCAGACCCTGTGAGCGGGCCAGGCCAGCGGGAACCAGTCCCTGTGATCGGGCCAGAGCTGCGGGGGCCAGGGCTGCGGGGCCAGTCCCTGTGAACGGGTCAGGGCTGCGGGGGCCAGTCCCTGTGAGCGGGCCAGGGCCGCGGGGGCCATTCCCTGAGAGCGAGTCAGGGCCGCGGGGGCCAGTCCCTGTGAGCGGGTCAGGGCCGCGGGGGCCAGTCCCTGTGAGCGGGGCAGGGCCGCGGGGGCCGGTCCCTGTGAGCGGGCCAGGGCCGCGGGGGCCGGTACCTGTGAGCGGGCCAGGGCCGCGGGGTCCGGACCCTGAGAGCGGGCCAGGGCCGCGGGGGCCGGTCCCTCTGAGCGGGCCAGGGCTGCGGGGGCCGGTCCCGGTGAGCGGGCCAGGGCCGCGGCGTCCGGTCCCTGTGAGCGGGCCAGGGCCGCGGGGGCCTGTCCCTGTGAGCGGGCCTGGGCCGCGGGGGCCGGTACCTGTGAGCGGGCCAGGGCTGCGGTGGCCGGTCCCTGTGAGCGGGCCAGGGCTGCGGGGGCCGGTCCCTGTGTGCGGGCCAGGGCTGCGGGGGCCGGTCCCTGTGAGCGGGCCGGGGTGCGGGGGCCGGACCCTGTGAGCGGGCCAGGGCTGCGGGGGCCGGTCCCTGGGAGCGGGTCAGGGCTGCGTGGGCCAGTCCCTGGGAGCTGGTCAGGGCTGCGGGGGACAGACCCTGTGAGCGGGTCAGGGCTGCGAGGACCAGTCCCTGTGAGCGGGTCAGGGGTGCGGGGACCGGTCCCTGTGAGCGGGCTAGGGCTGCGGGGGCCAGACCCTGTGAGCGGGCCAGGCCAGCGGGAACCAGTCCCTGTGATCGGGCCAGAGCTGCGGGGGCCAGGGCTGCGGGGCCAGTCCCTGTGAACGGGTCAGGGCTGCGGGGGCCAGTCCCTGTGAGCGGGCCAGGGCCGCGGGGGCCATTCCCTGAGAGCGGGTCAGGGCCGCGGGGGCCAGTCCCTGTGAGCGGGCCAGGGCCGCGGGGGCCTGTCCCTGTGAGCGGGCCAGGGCCGCGGGGGCCAGTCCCTGTGAGCGGGCCAGGGCCGCGGGAGCCAGTCCCTGTGAGCGGGCCAGAGCTGCGGGGGCCAGGGCTGCGGGGGCCAGTCCCTGTGAGCGGGTCAGGGCTGCGGGGGCCAGTTCCTGTGAGCGGGTCAGGGCCGCGGGGGCCAGTCCCTGTGAGCGGGTCAGGGGCGCGGGGTCCGATCCCTGTGAGCGGGCCAGGGCCGCGGGGGCCTGTCCCTGTGAGCGGGCCTGGGCCTCGGTGGCCAGTCCCTGTGAGCGGGCCAGGGTTGCGGGGCCAGTCCCTGTGAGAGGGCCAGGGCTGCGGGGGACATTCCCTGTGAGCGGGCCAGCGCAGCGGCGGCCAGTCCCTGTGAGCGGGCCAGGGCTGCGGGGGCCAGTCCCTGTGAGCGGGCCAGGGCTGCGGGGACCGGTCGCTTTGAGCGGGCCAGGGCTGCGGGGGCCGGTCCCTGTGAGCGGGCCAGGGCTGCGGGGGCCGGTCCCTGTGAGCGGGCCAGGGCTGCGGGGGCCGGTCCCTGTGAGCGGGCCAGGGCTGCGGGGGCCGGTCCCTGTGAGCGGGCCAGGGCTGCGGGGGCCGGTCCATGTGAGCGGGCCAGGGCTGCGGGGGCCGGTCCCTGTGAGCGGGCCAGGGCTGCGGGGGCCGGTCCCTGTGAGCGGGACAGGGCTGCGGGGGCCGGTCCCTGTGAGCGGGCCAGGGCTGCGGGGGCCGGTCCCTGTGAGCGGGCCAGGGCTGCGGGGGCCGGTCCCTGTGTGCGGGCCAGGGCTGCGGGGGCCGGTCCCTGTGAGGGGGCCGGGGTGCGGGGGCCGGACCCTGTGAGCGGGCCAGGGCTGCGGGGGCTGGTCCCTGAGAGCGGGCCAGGGCTGCGGGGGCCAGTCCCTGGGAGCGGGTCAGGGCTGCGTGGGCCAGTCCCTGGGAGCTGGTCAGGGCTGCGGGGGACAGACCCTGTGAGCGGGTCAGGGCTGCGAGGACCAGTCCCTGTGAGCGGGTCAGGGGTGCGGGGACCGGTCCCTGTGAGCGGGCTAGGGCTGCGGGGGCCTGTCCCTGTGAGCGGGCCTGGGCCGCGGGGGCCGGTACCTGTGAGCGGGCCGGGGTGCGGGGGCCGGACCCTGTGAGCGGGCCAGGGCTGCGGGGGCCGGTCCCTGGGAGCGGGTCAGGGCTGCGTGGGCCAGTCCCTGGGAGCTGGTCAGGGCTGCGGGGGACAGACCCTGTGAGCGGGTCAGGGCTGCGAGGACCAGTCCCTGTGAGCGGGTCAGGGGTGCGGGGACCGGTCCCTGTGAGCGGGCTAGGGCTGCGGGGGCCAGACCCTGTGAGCGGGCCAGGCCAGCGGGAACCAGTCCCTGTGATCGGGCCAGAGCTGCGGGGGCCAGGGCTGCGGGGCCAGTCCCTGTGAACGGGTCAGGGCTGCGGGGGCCAGTCCCTGTGAGCGGGCCAGGGCCGCGGGGGCCATTCCCTGAGAGCGGGTCAGGGCCGCGGGGGCCGGTCCCTGTGAGCGGGCCAGGGCTGCAGGGGCCGGTCCCTGTGAGCGGGCCAGGGCTGCGGGGGCCGGTCCCTGTGTGCGGGCCAGGGCTGCGGGGGCCGGTCCCTGTGAGCGGGACAGGGTTGCGGGGGCCGGTCCCTGTGAGCGGGCCAGGGCTGCGGGGGCCGGTCCCTGTGAGCGGGCCAGGGCTGCTGGGGCCGGTCCCTGTGAGCGGGACTGGGCTGCGGGGGCCGGTCGCTGTGAGCGGGCCTGGGATGCGGGGGCCGGTCCCTGTGAGCGGGCCAGGGCCGCGGGGGCTGGTCCCTGTGAGCGGGTCAGGGCCGCGGGGGCCGGTCCCTGTGAGCGGGTCAGGGCCGCGGGGCCAGTCCCTGTGAGCGTGTCAGGGCCGCGGGGGCCAGTCCCTGTGAGCGGGTCAGGGCCGCGGGGGCCAGTCCCTGTGAGCGGGGCAGGGCCGCGGGGGCCGGTCCCTGTGAGCGGGCCAGGGCCGCGGGGGCCGGTCCCTGTGAGCGGGCCAGGGCCGCGGGGTCCGGACCCTGAGAGCGGGCCAGGGCCGCGGGGGCCGGTCCCTCTGAGCGGGCCAGGGCTGCGGGGGCCGGTCCCGGTGAGCGGGCCAGGGCCGCGGCGTCCGGTCCCTGTGAGCGGGCCAGGGCCGCGGGGGCCTGTCCCTGTGAGCAGGCCTGGGCCGCGGGGGCCGGTACCTGTGAGCGGGCCAGGGCTGCGGTGGCCGGTCCCTGTGAGCGGGCCAGGGCTGCGGGGGCCGGTCCCTGTGAGCGGGCCGGGGTGCGGGGGCCGGACCCTGTGAGCGGACCAGGGCTGCGGGGGCCGGTCCCTGGGAGCGGGTCAGGGCTGCGTGGGCCAGTCCCTGGGAGCTGGTCAGGGCTGCGGGGGACAGACACTGTGAGCGGGTCAGGGCTGCGAGGACCAGTCCCTGTGAGCGGGTCAGGGGTGCGGGGACCGGTCCCTGTGAGCGGGCTAGGGCTGCGGGGGCCAGACCCTGTGAGCGGGCCAGGCCAGCGGGAACCAGTCCCTGTGATCGGGCCAGAGCTGCGGGGGCCAGGGCTGCGGGGCCAGTCCCTGTGAACGGGCCAGGGCTGCGGGTCCGGTCCCTGTGAGCGGGCCAGGGCTGCGGGGGCCGGTGTCTGTGAGCGGGCCAGGGCTACGGGGGCCGGTCCCTGTGAGCGGGCCAGGGCTGCGGGGGCCGGTCCCTGTGAGCGGGCCAGGGCTGCGGAGGCCGGTCCCTGTGAGCGGGCCAGGGCTGCTGGGGCCGGTCCCTGTGAGCGGGCCTGGGCTGCGGGGGCCGTTCGCTGTGAGCGGGCCTGGGATGCGGGGGCCGGTCCCTGTGAGCGGGCCAGGGCCGCGGGGGCTGGTCCCTGTGAGCGGGTCAGGGCCGCGGGGGCCAGTCCCTGTGAGCGGGTCAGGGCCGCGGGGCCAGTCCCTGTGAGCGTGTCAGGGCCGCGGGGGCCAGTCCCTGTGAGCGGGTCAGGGCCGCGGGGGCCAGTCCCTGTGAGCGGGGCAGGGCCGCGGGGGCCGGTCCCTGTGAGCGGGCCAGGGCCGCGGGGGCCGGTCCCTGTGAGCGGGCCAGGGCCGCGGGGTCCGGACCCTGAGAGCGGGCCAGGGCCGCGGGGGCCGGTCCCTCTGAGCGGGCCAGGGCCGCGGGGGCCGGTCCCGGTGAGCGGGCCAGGGCCGCGGCGTCTGGTCCCTGTGAGCGGGCCAGGGCCGCGGGGGCCTGTCCCTGTGAGCGGGCCTGGGCCGCGGGAGCCGGTACCTGTGAGCGGGCCAGGGCTGCGGTGGCCGGTCCCTGTGAGCGGGCCAGGGCTGCGGGGGCCGGTCCCTGTGTGCGGGCCAGGGCTGCGGGGGCCGGTCCCTGTGAGCGGGCCGGGGTGCGGGGGCCGGACCCTGTGAGCGGGCCAGGGCTGCGGGGGCCAGTCCCTGAGAGGGGGCCAGGGCTGCGGGGACCAGTCCCTGGGAGCGGGCCAGGGCTGCGGGGACCAGTCCCTGTGAGCGCGTCAGGGCTGCGGGGACCAGTCCCTGTGAGCGGGCTAGGGCAGCGGGGGCCAGTCCCTGTGAGCGGGCCAGGGCTGCGGGAGCCAGTCCCTGTGAGCGGGCCAGAGCTGCGGGGGCCAGGACTGCGGGGGCCAGTCCCTGTGAGCGGGTCAGGGCTGCGGGGGCCAGTTCCTGTGAGCGGGTCAGGGCCGCGGGGGCCAGTCCCTGTGAGCGGGTCAGGGGCGCGGGGTCCGGTCCCTGTGAGCGGGCCAGGGCCGCGGGGGCCTGACCCTGTGAGCGGGCCTGGGCCTCGGTGGCCAGTCCCTGTGAGCGGGCCAGGGCTGCGGGGCCAGTCCCTGTGAGAGGGCCAGGGCTGCGGGGGACATTCCCTGTGAGCGGGCCAGGGCAGCGGGGGCCAGTCCCTGTGAGCGGGCCAGGGCTGCGGGGGCCAGTCCCTGTGAGCGGGCCAGGGCTGCGGGGACCGGTCCCTTTGAGCGGGCCAGGGCTGCGGGGGCCGGTCCCTGTGAGCGGGCCAGGGCTGCGGGGGCCGGTCCCTGTGAGCGGGCCAGGGCTGCGGGGGCCGGTCCCTGTGAGCGGGCCAGGGCTGCGGGGGCCGGTCCATGTGAGCGGGCCAGGGCTGCGGGGGCCGGTCCATGTGAGCGGGCCAGGGCTGCGGGGGCCGGTCCCTGTGAGCGGGCCAGGGCTGCGGGGGCCGGTCCCTGTGAGCGGGCCAGGGCTGCGGGGGCCGGTCCCTGTGAGCGGGACAGGGTTGCGGGGGCCGGTCCCTGTGAGCGGGCCAGGGCTGCGGGGGCCGGTCCCTGTGTGCGGGCCATGGCTGCGGGGGCCGGTCCCTGTGAGCGGGCCAGGGCTGCGGGGGCCGGTCCCTGTGTGCGGGCCAGGGCTGCGGGGGCCGGTCCCTGTGATGGGGCCGGGGTGCGGGGGCCGGACCCTGTGAGCGGGCCAGGGCTGCGGGGGCTGGTCCCTGAGAGCGGGCCAGGGCTGCGGGGGCCAGTGCCTGGGAGCGGGTCAGGGCTGCGTGGGCCAGTCCCTGGGAGCTGGTCAGGGCTGCGGGGGACAGACCCTGTGAGCGGGTCAGGGCTGCGAGGACCAGTCCCTGTGAGCGGGTCAGGGGTGCGGGGACCGGTCCCTGTGAGCGGGCTAGGGCTGCGGGGGCCAGACCCTGTGAGCGGGCCAGGCCAGCGGGAACCAGTCCCTGTGATCGGGCCAGAGCTGCGGGGGCCAGGGCTGCGGGGCCAGTCCCTGTGAACGGGTCAGGGCCGCGGGGGCCAGTCCCTGTGAGCGGGCCAGGGCCGCGGGGGCCATTCCCTGAGAGCGGGTCAGGGCCGCGGGGGCCAGTCCCTGTGAGCGGGCCAGGGCCGCGGGGGCCTGTCCCTGAGAGCGGGCCAGGGCCGCGGGGGCCGGTCCCTCTGAGCGGGCCAGGGCTGCGGGGGCCGGTCCCGGTGAGCGGGCCAGGGCCGCGGCGTCCGGTCCCTGTGAGCGGGCCAGGGCCGCGGGGGCCTGTCCCTGTGAGCGGGCCTGGGCCGCGGGGGCCGGTACCTGTGAGCGGGCCAGGGCTGCGGTGGCCGGTCCCTGTGAGCGGGCCAGGGCTGCGGGGGCCGGTCCCTGTGAGCGGGCCGGGGTGCGGGGGCCGGTCCCTGGGAGCGGGTCAGGGCTGCGTGGGCCAGTCCCTGGGAGCTGGTCAGGGCTGCGGGGGACAGACACTGTGAGCGGGTCAGGGCTGCGAGGACCAGTCCCTGTGAGCGGGTCAGGGGTGCGGGGACCGGTCCCTGTGAGCGGGCTAGGGCTGCGGGGGCCAGACCCTGTGAGCGGGCCAGGCCAGCGGGAACCAGTCCCTGTGATCGGGCCAGAGCTGCGGGGGCCAGGGCTGCGGGGCCAGTCCCTGTGAACGGGCCAGGGCTGCGGGTCCGGTCCCTGTGAGCGGGCCAGGGCTGCGGGGGCCGGTGTCTGTGAGCGGGCCAGGGCTACGGGGGCCGGTCCCTGTGAGCGGGCCAGGGCTGCGGGGGCCGGTCCCTGTGAGCGGGCCAGGGCTGCGGAGGCCGGTCCCTGTGAGCGGGCCAGGGCTGCTGGGGCCGGTCCCTGTGAGCGGGCCTGGGCTGCGGGGGCCGTTCGCTGTGAGCGGGCCTGGGATGCGGGGGCCGGTCCCTGTGAGCGGGCCAGGGCCGCGGGGGCTGGTCCCTGTGAGCGGGTCAGGGCCGCGGGGGCCAGTCCCTGTGAGCGGGTCAGGGCCGCGGGGCCAGTCCCTGTGAGCGTGTCAGGGCCGCGGGGGCCAGTCCCTGTGAGCGGGTCAGGGCCGCGGGGGCCAGTCCCTGTGAGCGGGGCAGGGCCGCGGGGGCCGGTCCCTGTGAGCGGGCCAGGGCCGCGGGGGCCGGTCCCTGTGAGCGGGCCAGGGCCGCGGGGTCCGGACCCTGAGAGCGGGCCAGGGCCGCGGGGGCCGGTCCCTCTGAGCGGGCCAGGGCCGCGGGGGCCGGTCCCGGTGAGCGGGCCAGGGCCGCGGCGTCTGGTCCCTGTGAGCGGGCCAGGGCCGCGGGGGCCTGTCCCTGTGAGCGGGCCTGGGCCGCGGGAGCCGGTACCTGTGAGCGGGCCAGGGCTGCGGTGGCCGGTCCCTGTGAGCGGGCCAGGGCTGCGGGGGCCGGTCCCTGTGTGCGGGCCAGGGCTGCGGGGGCCGGTCCCTGTGAGCGGGCCGGGGTGCGGGGGCCGGACCCTGTGAGCGGGCCAGGGCTGCGGGGGCCAGTCCCTGAGAGGGGGCCAGGGCTGCGGGGACCAGTCCCTGGGAGCGGGCCAGGGCTGCGGGGACCAGTCCCTGTGAGCGCGTCAGGGCTGCGGGGACCAGTCCCTGTGAGCGGGCTAGGGCAGCGGGGGCCAGTCCCTGTGAGCGGGCCAGGGCTGCGGGAGCCAGTCCCTGTGAGCGGGCCAGAGCTGCGGGGGCCAGGACTGCGGGGGCCAGTCCCTGTGAGCGGGTCAGGGCTGCGGGGGCCAGTTCCTGTGAGCGGGTCAGGGCCGCGGGGGCCAGTCCCTGTGAGCGGGTCAGGGGCGCGGGGTCCGGTCCCTGTGAGCGGGCCAGGGCCGCGGGGGCCTGACCCTGTGAGCGGGCCTGGGCCTCGGTGGCCAGTCCCTGTGAGCGGGCCAGGGCTGCGGGGCCAGTCCCTGTGAGAGGGCCAGGGCTGCGGGGGACATTCCCTGTGAGCGGGCCAGGGCAGCGGGGGCCAGTCCCTGTGAGCGGGCCAGGGCTGCGGGGGCCAGTCCCTGTGAGCGGGCCAGGGCTGCGGGGACCGGTCCCTTTGAGCGGGCCAGGGCTGCGGGGGCCGGTCCCTGTGAGCGGGCCAGGGCTGCGGGGGCCGGTCCCTGTGAGCGGGCCAGGGCTGCGGGGGCCGGTCCCTGTGAGCGGGCCAGGGCTGCGGGGGCCGGTCCATGTGAGCGGGCCAGGGCTGCGGGGGCCGGTCCATGTGAGCGGGCCAGGGCTGCGGGGGCCGGTCCCTGTGAGCGGGCCAGGGCTGCGGGGGCCGGTCCCTGTGAGCGGGCCAGGGCTGCGGGGGCCGGTCCCTGTGAGCGGGACAGGGTTGCGGGGGCCGGTCCCTGTGAGCGGGCCAGGGCTGCGGGGGCCGGTCCCTGTGTGCGGGCCATGGCTGCGGGGGCCGGTCCCTGTGAGCGGGCCAGGGCTGCGGGGGCCGGTCCCTGTGTGCGGGCCAGGGCTGCGGGGGCCGGTCCCTGTGATGGGGCCGGGGTGCGGGGGCCGGACCCTGTGAGCGGGCCAGGGCTGCGGGGGCTGGTCCCTGAGAGCGGGCCAGGGCTGCGGGGGCCAGTGCCTGGGAGCGGGTCAGGGCTGCGTGGGCCAGTCCCTGGGAGCTGGTCAGGGCTGCGGGGGACAGACCCTGTGAGCGGGTCAGGGCTGCGAGGACCAGTCCCTGTGAGCGGGTCAGGGGTGCGGGGACCGGTCCCTGTGAGCGGGCTAGGGCTGCGGGGGCCAGACCCTGTGAGCGGGCCAGGCCAGCGGGAACCAGTCCCTGTGATCGGGCCAGAGCTGCGGGGGCCAGGGCTGCGGGGCCAGTCCCTGTGAACGGGTCAGGGCCGCGGGGGCCAGTCCCTGTGAGCGGGCCAGGGCCGCGGGGGCCATTCCCTGAGAGCGGGTCAGGGCCGCGGGGGCCAGTCCCTGTGAGCGGGCCAGGGCCGCGGGGGCCTGTCCCTGAGAGCGGGCCAGGGCCGCGGGGGCCGGTCCCTCTGAGCGGGCCAGGGCTGCGGGGGCCGGTCCCGGTGAGCGGGCCAGGGCCGCGGCGTCCGGTCCCTGTGAGCGGGCCAGGGCCGCGGGGGCCTGTCCCTGTGAGCGGGCCTGGGCCGCGGGGGCCGGTACCTGTGAGCGGGCCAGGGCTGCGGTGGCCGGTCCCTGTGAGCGGGCCAGGGCTGCGGGGGCCGGTCCCTGTGAGCGGGCCGGGGTGCGGGGGCCGGACCCTGTGAGCGGACCAGGGCTGCGGGGGCCGGTCCCTGGGAGCGGGTCAGGGCTGCGTGGGCCAGTCCCTGGGAGCTGGTCAGGGCTGCGGGGGACAGACCCTGTGAGCGGGTCAGGGCTGCGAGGACCAGTCCCTGTGAGCGGGTCAGGGGTGCGGGGACCGGTCCCTGTGAGCGGGCTAGGGCTGCGGGGGCCAGACCCTGTGAGCGGGCCAGGCCAGCGGGAACCAGTCCCTGTGATCGGGCCAGAGCTGCGGGGGCCAGGGCTGCGGGGCCAGTCCCTGTGAACGGGTCAGGGCTGCGGGGGCCAGTCCCTGTGAGCGGGCCAGGGCCGCGGGGGCCATTCCCTGAGAGCGGGTCAGGGCCGCGGGGGCCAGTCCCTGTGAGCGGGCCAGGGCCGCGGGGGCCTGTCCCTGTGAGCGGGCCAGGGCCGCGGGGGCCAGTCCCTGTGAGCGGGCCAGGGCCGCGGGAGCCAGTCCCTGTGAGCGGGCCAGAGCTGCGGGGGCCAGGGCTGCGGGGGCCAGTCCCTGTGAGCGGGTCAGGGCTGCGGGGGCCAGTTCCTGTGAGCGGGTCAGGGCCGCGGGGGCCAGTCCCTGTCAGCGGGTCAGGGGCGCGGGGTCCGGTCCCTGTGAGCGGGCCAGGGCCGGGGGGCCTGTCCCTGTGAGCGGGCCTGGGCCTCGGTGGCCAGTCCCTGTGAGCGGGCCAGGGCTGCGGGGCCAGTCCCTGTGAGAGGGCCAGGGCTGCGGGGGACATTCCCTGTGAGCGGGCCAGGGCAGCGGGGGCCAGTCCCTGTGAGCGGGCCAGGGCTGTGGGGGCCAGTCCCTGTGAGCGGGCCAGGGCTGCGGGGACCGGTCCCTTTGAGCGGGCCAGGGCTGCGGGGGCCGGTCCCTGTGAGCGGGCCAGGGCTGCGGGGGCCGGTCCCTGTGAGCGGGCCAGGGCTGCGGGGGCCGGTCCCTGTGAGCGGGCCAGGGCTGCGGGGGCCGGTCCATGTGAGCGGGCCAGGGCTGCGGGGGCCGGTCCATGTGAGCGGGCCAGGGCTGCGGGGGCCGGTCCCTGTGAGCGGGCCAGGGCTGCGGGGGCCGGTCCCTGTGAGCGGGCCAGGGCTGCGGGGGCCGGTCCCTGTGAGCGGGACAGGGCTGCGGGGGCCGGTCCCTGTGAGCGGGCCAGGGCTGCGGGGGCCGGTCCCTGTGAGCGGGCCAGGGCTGCGGGGCCAGTCCCTGTGAACGGGTCAGGGCCGCGGGGCCAGTCCCTGTGAGCGTGTCAGGGCCGCGGGGCCAGTCCCTGTGAGCGTGTCAGGGCCGCGGGGGCCAGTCCCTGTGAGCGGGGCAGGGCCGCGGGGGCCGGTCCCTGTGAGCGGGCCAGGGCCGCGGGGGCCGGTCCCTGTGAGCGGGCCAGGGCCGCGGGGTCCGGACCCTGAGAGCGGGCCAGGGCCGCGTGGGCCGGTCCCTCTGAGAGGGCCAGGGCCGCGAGGGCCGGTCCCGGTGAGCGGGCCAGGGCCGCGGCGTCCGGTCCCTGTGAGCGGGCCAGGGCCGCGGGGGCCTGTCCCTGTGTGCGGGCCAGGGCTGCGGGGGCCGGTCCCTGTGTGCGGGCCATGGCTGCGGGGGCCGGTCCCTGTGAGCGGGCCAGGGCTGCGGGGGCCGGTCCCTGTGTGCGGGCCAGGGCTGCGGGGGCCGGTCCCTGTGATGGGGCCGGGGTGCGGGGGCCGGACCCTGTGAGCGGGCCAGGGCTGCGGGGGCTGGTCCCTGAGAGCGGGCCAGGGCTGCGGGGGCCAGTGCCTGGGAGCGGGTCAGGGCTGCGTGGGCCAGTCCCTGGGAGCTGGTCAGGGCTGCGGGGGACAGACCCTGTGAGCGGGTCAGGGCTGCGAGGACCAGTCCCTGTGAGCGGGTCAGGGGTGCGGGGACCGGTCCCTGTGAGCGGGCTAGGGCTGCGGGGGCCAGACCCTGTGAGCGGGCCAGGCCAGCGGGAACCAGTCCCTGTGATCGGGCCAGAGCTGCGGGGGCCAGGGCTGCGGGGCCAGTCCCTGTGAACGGGTCAGGGCTGCGGGGGCCAGTCCCTGTGAGCGGGCCAGGGCCGCGGGGGCCATTCCCTGAGAGCGGGTCAGGGCCGCGGGGGCCAGTCCCTGTGAGCGGGCCAGGGCCGCGGGGGCCTGTCCCTGTGAGCGGGCCACGGCCGCGGGGGCCGGTCCCTGTGAGCGGGCCAGGGCCGCGGGGGCCGGTCCCTGAGAGCGGGCCAGGGCTGCGGGGGCCGGTCCCTGTGAGCGGGCCTGGGCCGCGGGGTCCGGTCCCTGTGAGCAGGCCAGGGCCGCGGGGGCCTGTCCCTGTGAGCGGGCCTGGGCCGCGTGGGCCGGTACCTGTGAGCGGGCCAGGGCCGCGTTGGCCGGTCCCTGTGAGCGGGCCAGGTCTGCGGGGGCCGGTCCCTGTGAGCGGGCCAGGGCTGCAGGGGCCGGTCCCTGTGAGCGGGCCAGGGCTGCGGGGGCCGGTCCCTGTGTGCGGGCCAGGGCTGCGGGGGCCGGTCCCTGTGAGCGGGACAGGGTTGCGGGGGCCGGTCCCTGTGAGCGGGCCAGGGCTGCGGGGGCCGGTCCCTGTGAGCGGGCCAGGGCTGCTGGGGCCGGTCCCTGTGAGCGGGCCTGGGCTGCGGGGGCCGGTCGCTGTGAGCGGGCCTGGGATGCGGGGGCCGGTCCCTGTGAGCGGGCCAGGGCCGCGGGGGCTGGTCCCTGTGAGCGGGTCAGGGCCGCGGGGGCCGGTCCCTGTGAGCGGGTCAGGGCCGCGGGGCCAGTCCCTGTGAGCGTGTCAGGGCCGCGGGGGCCAGTCCCTGTGAGCGGGTCAGGGCCGCGGGGGCCAGTCCCTGTGAGCGGGGCAGGGCCGCGGGGGCCGGTCCCTGTGAGCGGGGCAGGGCCGCGGGGGCCGGTCCCTGTGAGCGGGCCAGGGCCGCGGGGGCCGGTCCCTGTGAGCGGGCCAGGGCCGCGGGGTCCGGACCCTGAGAGCGGGCCAGGGCCGCGGGGGCCGGTCCCTCTGAGCGGGCCAGGGCTGCGGGGGCCGGTCCCGGTGAGCGGGCCAGGGCCGCGGCGTCCGGTCCCTGTGAGCGGGCCAGGGCCGCGGGGGCCGGTCCCTGTGAGCGGGCCAGGGCCGCGGGGTCCGGACCCTGAGAGCGGGCCAGGGCCGCGTGGGCCGGTCCCTCTGAGAGGGCCAGGGCCGCGAGGGCCGGTCCCGGTGAGCGGGCCAGGGCCGCGGCGTCCGGTCCCTGTGAGCGGGCCAGGGCCGCGGGGGCCTGTCCCTGTGTGCGGGCCAGGGCTGCGGGGGCCGGTCCCTGTGTGCGGGCCATGGCTGCGGGGGCCGGTCCCTGTGAGCGGGCCAGGGCTGCGGGGGCCGGTCCCTGTGTGCGGGCCAGGGCTGCGGGGGCCGGTCCCTGTGATGGGGCCGGGGTGCGGGGGCCGGACCCTGTGAGCGGGCCAGGGCTGCGGGGGCTGGTCCCTGAGAGCGGGCCAGGGCTGCGGGGGCCAGTGCCTGGGAGCGGGTCAGGGCTGCGTGGGCCAGTCCCTGGGAGCTGGTCAGGGCTGCGGGGGACAGACCCTGTGAGCGGGTCAGGGCTGCGAGGACCAGTCCCTGTGAGCGGGTCAGGGGTGCGGGGACCGGTCCCTGTGAGCGGGCTAGGGCTGCGGGGGCCAGACCCTGTGAGCGGGCCAGGCCAGCGGGAACCAGTCCCTGTGATCGGGCCAGAGCTGCGGGGGCCAGGGCTGCGGGGCCAGTCCCTGTGAACGGGTCAGGGCTGCGGGGGCCAGTCCCTGTGAGCGGGCCAGGGCCGCGGGGGCCATTCCCTGAGAGCGGGTCAGGGCCGCGGGGGCCAGTCCCTGTGAGCGGGCCAGGGCCGCGGGGGCCTGTCCCTGTGAGCGGGCCACGGCCGCGGGGGCCGGTCCCTGTGAGCGGGCCAGGGCCGCGGGGGCCGGTCCCTGAGAGCGGGCCAGGGCTGCGGGGGCCGGTCCCTGTGAGCGGGCCTGGGCCGCGGGGTCCGGTCCCTGTGAGCAGGCCAGGGCCGCGGGGGCCTGTCCCTGTGAGCGGGCCTGGGCCGCGTGGGCCGGTACCTGTGAGCGGGCCAGGGCCGCGTTGGCCGGTCCCTGTGAGCGGGCCAGGTCTGCGGGGGCCGGTCCCTGTGAGCGGGCCAGGGCTGCAGGGGCCGGTCCCTGTGAGCGGGCCAGGGCTGCGGGGGCCGGTCCCTGTGTGCGGGCCAGGGCTGCGGGGGCCGGTCCCTGTGAGCGGGACAGGGTTGCGGGGGCCGGTCCCTGTGAGCGGGCCAGGGCTGCGGGGGCCGGTCCCTGTGAGCGGGCCAGGGCTGCTGGGGCCGGTCCCTGTGAGCGGGCCTGGGCTGCGGGGGCCGGTCGCTGTGAGCGGGCCTGGGATGCGGGGGCCGGTCCCTGTGAGCGGGCCAGGGCCGCGGGGGCTGGTCCCTGTGAGCGGGTCAGGGCCGCGGGGGCCGGTCCCTGTGAGCGGGTCAGGGCCGCGGGGCCAGTCCCTGTGAGCGTGTCAGGGCCGCGGGGGCCAGTCCCTGTGAGCGGGTCAGGGCCGCGGGGGCCAGTCCCTGTGAGCGGGGCAGGGCCGCGGGGGCCGGTCCCTGTGAGCGGGGCAGGGCCGCGGGGGCCGGTCCCTGTGAGCGGGCCAGGGCCGCGGGGGCCGGTCCCTGTGAGCGGGCCAGGGCCGCGGGGTCCGGACCCTGAGAGCGGGCCAGGGCCGCGGGGGCCGGTCCCTCTGAGCGGGCCAGGGCTGCGGGGGCCGGTCCCGGTGAGCGGGCCAGGGCCGCGGCGTCCGGTCCCTGTGAGCGGGCCAGGGCCGCGGGGGCCTGTCCCTGTGAGCGGGCCTGGGCCGCGGGGGCCGGTACCTGTGAGCGGGCCAGGGCTGCGGTGGCCGGTCCCTGTGAGCGGGCCAGGGCTGCGGGGGCCGGTCCCTGTGAGCGGGCCGGGGTGCGGGGGCCGGACCCTGTGAGCGGACCAGGGCTGCGGGGGCCGGTCCCTGGGAGCGGGTCAGGGCTGCGTGGGCCAGTCCCTGGGAGCTGGTCAGGGCTGCGGGGGACAGACCCTGTGAGCGGGTCAGGGCTGCGAGGACCAGTCCCTGTGAGCGGGTCAGGGGTGCGGGGACCGGTCCCTGTGAGCGGGCTAGGGCTGCGGGGGCCAGACCCTGTGAGCGGGCCAGGCCAGCGGGAACCAGTCCCTGTGATCGGGCCAGAGCTGCGGGGGCCAGGGCTGCGGGGCCAGTCCCTGTGAACGGGTCAGGGCTGCGGGGGCCAGTCCCTGTGAGCGGGCCAGGGCCGCGGGGGCCATTCCCTGAGAGCGGGTCAGGGCCGCGGGGGCCAGTCCCTGTGAGCGGGCCAGGGCCGCGGGGGCCTGTCCCTGTGAGCGGGCCAGGGCCGCGGGGGCCAGTCCCTGTGAGCGGGCCAGGGCCGCGGGAGCCAGTCCCTGTGAGCGGGCCAGAGCTGCGGGGGCCAGGGCTGCGGGGGCCAGTCCCTGTGAGCGGGTCAGGGCTGCGGGGGCCAGTTCCTGTGAGCGGGTCAGGGCCGCGGGGGCCAGTCCCTGTCAGCGGGTCAGGGGCGCGGGGTCCGGTCCCTGTGAGCGGGCCAGGGCCGCGGGGGCCTGTCCCTGTGAGCGGGCCTGGGCCTCGGTGGCCAGTCCCTGTGAGCGGGCCAGGGCTGCGGGGCCAGTCCCTGTGAGAGGGCCAGGGCTGCGGGGGACATTCCCTGTGAGCGGGCCAGGGCAGCGGGGGCCAGTCCCTGTGAGCGGGCCAGGGCTGTGGGGGCCAGTCCCTGTGAGCGGGCCAGGGCTGCGGGGACCGGTCCCTTTGAGCGGGCCAGGGCTGCGGGGGCCGGTCCCTGTGAGCGGGCCAGGGCTGCGGGGGCCGGTCCCTGTGAGCGGGCCAGGGCTGCGGGGGCCGGTCCCTGTGAGCGGGCCAGGGCTGCGGGGGCCGGTCCATGTGAGCGGGCCAGGGCTGCGGGGGCCGGTCCATGTGAGCGGGCCAGGGCTGCGGGGGCCGGTCCCTGTGAGCGGGCCAGGGCTGCGGGGGCCGGTCCCTGTGAGCGGGCCAGGGCTGCGGGGGCCGGTCCCTGTGAGCGGGACAGGGCTGCGGGGGCCGGTCCCTGTGAGCGGGCCAGGGCTGCGGGGGCCGGTCCCTGTGAGCGGGCCAGGGCTGCGGGGCCAGTCCCTGTGAACGGGTCAGGGCCGCGGGGCCAGTCCCTGTGAGCGTGTCAGGGCCGCGGGGCCAGTCCCTGTGAGCGTGTCAGGGCCGCGGGGGCCAGTCCCTGTGAGCGGGGCAGGGCCGCGGGGGCCGGTCCCTGTGAGCGGGCCAGGGCCGCGGGGGCCGGTCCCTGTGAGCGGGCCAGGGCCGCGGGGTCCGGACCCTGAGAGCGGGCCAGGGCCGCGTGGGCCGGTCCCTCTGAGAGGGCCAGGGCCGCGGGGGCCGGTCCCGGTGAGCGGGCCAGGGCCGCGGCGTCCGGTCCCTGTGAGCGGGCCAGGGCCGCGGGGGCCTGTCCCTGTGAGAGGGCCTGGGCCGCGGGGGCCGGTACCTGTGAGCGGGCCAGGGCTGCGGGGGCCGGTCCCTGTGTGCGGGCCAGGGCTGCGGGGGCCGGTCCCTGTGAGCGGGCCGGGGTGCGGGGGCCGGACCCTGTGAGCGGGCCAGGGCTGCGGGGGCCGGTCCCTGAGAGGGGGCCAGGGCTGCGGGGACCAGTCCCTGGGAGCGGGCCAGGGCTGCGGGGACCAGTCCCTGTGAGCGCGTCAGGGCTGCGGGGACCAGTCCCTGTGAGCGGGCTAGGGCAGCGGGGGCCAGTCCCTGTGAGCGGGCCAGGGCTGCGGGAGCCAGTCCCTGTGAGCGGGCCAGAGCTGCGGGGGCCAGTACTGCGGGGGCCAGTCCCTGTGAGCGGGTCAGGGCTGCGGGGGCCAGTTCCTGTGAGCGGGTCAGGGCCGCGGGGGCCAGTCCCTGTGAGCGGGTCAGGGGCGCGGGATCCGGTCCCTGTGAGCGGGCCAGGGCCGCGGGGGCCTGTCCCTGTGAGCGGGCCTGGGCCTCGGTGGCCAGTCCCTGTGAGCGGGCCAGGGCTGCGGGGCCAGTCCCTGTGAGAGGGCCAGGGCTGCGGGGGACATTCCCTGTGAGCGGGCCAGGGCAGCGGGGGCCAGTCCCTGTGAGCGGGCCAGGGCTGCGGGGGCCAGTCCCTGTGAGCGGGCCAGGGCTGCGGGGACCGGTCCCTTTGAGCGGGCCAGGGCTGCGGGGGCCGGTCCCTGTGAGCGGGCCAGGGCTGCGGGGGCCGGTCCCTGTGAGCGGGCCAGGGCTGCGGGGGCCGGTCCCTGTGAGCGGGCCAGGGCTGCGGGGGCCGGTCCATGTGAGCGGGCCAGGGCTGCGGGGGCCGGTCCATGTGAGCGGGCCAGGGCTGCGGGGGCCGGTCCCTGTGAGCGGGCCAGGGCTGCGGGGGCCGGTCCCTGTGAGCGGGCCAGGGCTGCGGGGGCCGGTCCCTGTGAGCGGGACAGGGTAGCGTGGGGCCGGTCCCTGTGAGCGGGCCAGGGCTGCGGGGGCCGGTCCCTGTGTGCGGGCCATGGCTGCGGGGGCCGGTCCCTGTGAGCGGGCCAGGGCTGCGGGGGCCGGTCCCTGTGTGCGGGCCAGGGCTGCGGGGGCCGGTCCCTGTGAGGGGGCCGGGGTGCGGGGGCCGGACCCTGTGAGCGGGCCAGGGCTGCGGGGGCTGGTCCCTGAGAGCGGGCCAGGGCTGCGGGGGCCAGTGCCTGGGAGCGGGTCAGGGCTGCGTGGGCCAGTCCCTGGGAGCTGGTCAGGGCTGCGGGGGACAGACCCTGTGAGCGGGTCAGGGCTGCGAGGACCAGTCCCTGTGAGCGGGTCAGGGGTGCGGGGACCGGTCCCTGTGAGCGGGCTAGGGCTGCGGGGGCCAGACCCTGTGAGCGGGCCAGGCCAGCGGGAACCAGTCCCTGTGATCGGGCCAGAGCTGCGGGGGCCAGGGCTGCGGGGCCAGTCCCTGTGAACGGGTCAGGGCTGCGGGGGCCAGTCCCTGTGAGCGGGCCAGGGCCGCGGGGGCCATTCCCTGAGAGCGGGTCAGGGCCGCGGGGGCCAGTCCCTGTGAGCGGGCCAGGGCCGCGGGGGCCTGTCCCTGTGAGCGGGCCAGGGCCGCGGGGGCCGGTCCCTGTGAGCGGGCCAGGGCCGCGGGGGCCGGTCCCTGAGAGCGGGCCAGGGCCGCGGGGGCCGGTCCCTGTGAGCGGGCCTGGGCCGCGGGGTCCGGTCCCTGTGAGCAGGCCAGGGCCGCGGGGGCCTGTCCCTGTGAGCGGGCCTGGGCCGCGTGGGCCGGTACCTGTGAGCGGGCCAGGGCCGCGTTGGCCGGTCCCTGTGAGCGGGCCAGGGCTGCGGGGGCCGGTCCCTGTGAGCGGGCCAGGGCTGCGGGGGCCGGTCCCTGTGAGCGGGCCAGGGCTGCGGGGGCCGGTCCCTGTGTGCGGGCCAGGGCTGCGGGGGCCGGTCCCTGTGAGCGGGACAGGGTTGCGGGGGCCGGTCCCTGTGAGCGGGCCAGGGCTGCGGGGCCCGGTCCCTGTGAGCGGGCCAGGGCTGCTGGGGCCGGTCCCTGTGAGCGGGCCTGGGCTGCGGGGGCCGGTCGCTGTGAGCGGGCCAGGGCTGCGGGGCCAGTCCCTGTGAACGGGTCAGGGCCGCGGGGCCAGTCCCTGTGAGCGTGTCAGGGCCGCGGGGCCAGTCCCTGTGAGCGTGTCAGGGCCGCGGGGGCCAGTCCCTGTGAGCGGGGCAGGGCCGCGGGGGCCGGTCCCTGTGAGCGGGCCAGGGCCGCGGGGGCCGGTCCCTGTGAGCGGGCCAGGGCCGCGGGGTCCGGACCCTGAGAGCGGGCCAGGGCCGCGTGGGCCGGTCCCTCTGAGAGGGCCAGGGCCGCGGGGGCCGGTCCCGGTGAGCGGGCCAGGGCCGCGGCGTCCGGTCCCTGTGAGCGGGCCAGGGCCGCGGGGGCCTGTCCCTGTGTGCGGGCCAGGGCTGCGGGGGCCGGTCCCTGTGTGCGGGCCATGGCTGCGGGGGCCGGTCCCTGTGAGCGGGCCAGGGCTGCGGGGGCCGGTCCCTGTGTGCGGGCCAGGGCTGCGGGGGCCGGTCCCTGTGATGGGGCCGGGGTGCGGGGGCCGGACCCTGTGAGCGGGCCAGGGCTGCGGGGGCTGGTCCCTGAGAGCGGGCCAGGGCTGCGGGGGCCAGTGCCTGGGAGCGGGTCAGGGCTGCGTGGGCCAGTCCCTGGGAGCTGGTCAGGGCTGCGGGGGACAGACCCTGTGAGCGGGTCAGGGCTGCGAGGACCAGTCCCTGTGAGCGGGTCAGGGGTGCGGGGACCGGTCCCTGTGAGCGGGCTAGGGCTGCGGGGGCCAGACCCTGTGAGCGGGCCAGGCCAGCGGGAACCAGTCCCTGTGATCGGGCCAGAGCTGCGGGGGCCAGGGCAGCGGGGCCAGTCCCTGTGAACGGGTCAGGGCTGCGGGGGCCAGTCCCTGTGAGCGGGCCAGGGCCGCGGGGGCCATTCCCTGAGAGCGGGTCAGGGCCGCGGGGGCCAGTCCCTGTGAGCGGGCCAGGGCCGCGGGGGCCTGTCCCTGTGAGCGGGCCACGGCCGCGGGGGCCGGTCCCTGTGAGCGGGCCAGGGCCGCGGGGGCCGGTCCCTGAGAGCGGGCCAGGGCTGCGGGGGCCGGTCCCTGTGAGCGGGCCTGGGCCGCGGGGTCCGGTCCCTGTGAGCAGGCCAGGGCCGCGGGGGCCTGTCCCTGTGAGCGGGCCTGGGCCGCGTGGGCCGGTACCTGTGAGCGGGCCAGGGCCGCGTTGGCCGGTCCCTGTGAGCGGGCCAGGTCTGCGGGGGCCGGTCCCTGTGAGCGGGCCAGGGCTGCAGGGGCCGGTCCCTGTGAGCGGGCCAGGGCTGCGGGGGCCGGTCCCTGTGTGCGGGCCAGGGCTGCGGGGGCCGGTCCCTGTGAGCGGGACAGGGTTGCGGGGGCCGGTCCCTGTGAGCGGGCCAGGGCTGCGGGGGCCGGTCCCTGTGAGCGGGCCAGGGCTGCTGGGGCCGGTCCCTGTGAGCGGGCCTGGGCTGCGGGGGCCGGTCGCTGTGAGCGGGCCTGGGATGCGGGGGCCGGTCCCTGTGAGCGGGCCAGGGCCGCGGGGGCTGGTCCCTGTGAGCGGGTCAGGGCCGCGGGGGCCGGTCCCTGTGAGCGGGTCAGGGCCGCGGGGCCAGTCCCTGTGAGCGTGTCAGGGCCGCGGGGGCCAGTCCCTGTGAGCGGGTCAGGGCCGCGGGGGCCAGTCCCTGTGAGCGGGGCAGGGCCGCGGGGGCCGGTCCCTGTGAGCGGGGCAGGGCCGCGGGGGCCGGTCCCTGTGAGCGGGCCAGGGCCGCGGGGGCCGGTCCCTGTGAGCGGGCCAGGGCCGCGGGGTCCGGACCCTGAGAGCGGGCCAGGACCGCGGGGGCCGGTCCCTCTGAGCGGGCCAGGGCTGCGGGGGCCGGTCCCGGTGAGCGGGCCAGGGCCGCGGCGTCCGGTCCCTGTGAGCGGGCCAGGGCCGCGGGGGCCTGTCCCTGTGAGCGGGCCTGGGCCGCGGGGGCCGGTACCTGTGAGCGGGCCAGGGCTGCGGTGGCCGGTCCCTGTGAGCGGGCCAGGGCTGCGGGGGCCGGTCCCTGTGTGCGGGCCAGGGCTGCGGGGGCCGGTCCCTGTGATGGGGCCGGGGTGCGGGGGCCGGACCCTGTGAGCGGGCCAGGGCTGCGGGGGCTGGTCCCTGAGAGCGGGCCAGGGCTGCGGGGGCCAGTGCCTGGGAGCGGGTCAGGGCTGCGTGGGCCAGTCCCTGGGAGCTGGTCAGGGCTGCGGGGGACAGACCCTGTGAGCGGGTCAGGGCTGCGAGGACCAGTCCCTGTGAGCGGGTCAGGGGTGCGGGGACCGGTCCCTGTGAGCGGGCTAGGGCTGCGGGGGCCAGACCCTGTGAGCGGGCCAGGCCAGCGGGAACCAGTCCCTGTGATCGGGCCAGAGCTGCGGGGGCCAGGGCAGCGGGGCCAGTCCCTGTGAACGGGTCAGGGCTGCGGGGGCCAGTCCCTGTGAGCGGGCCAGGGCCGCGGGGGCCATTCCCTGAGAGCGGGTCAGGGCCGCGGGGGCCAGTCCCTGTGAGCGGGCCAGGGCCGCGGGGGCCTGTCCCTGTGAGCGGGCCACGGCCGCGGGGGCCGGTCCCTGTGAGCGGGCCAGGGCCGCGGGGGCCGGTCCCTGAGAGCGGGCCAGGGCTGCGGGGGCCGGTCCCTGTGAGCGGGCCTGGGCCGCGGGGTCCGGTCCCTGTGAGCAGGCCAGGGCCGCGGGGGCCTGTCCCTGTGAGCGGGCCTGGGCCGCGTGGGCCGGTACCTGTGAGCGGGCCAGGGCCGCGTTGGCCGGTCCCTGTGAGCGGGCCAGGTCTGCGGGGGCCGGTCCCTGTGAGCGGGCCAGGGCTGCAGGGGCCGGTCCCTGTGAGCGGGCCAGGGCTGCGGGGGCCGGTCCCTGTGTGCGGGCCAGGGCTGCGGGGGCCGGTCCCTGTGAGCGGGACAGGGTTGCGGGGGCCGGTCCCTGTGAGCGGGCCAGGGCTGCGGGGGCCGGTCCCTGTGAGCGGGCCAGGGCTGCTGGGGCCGGTCCCTGTGAGCGGGCCTGGGCTGCGGGGGCCGGTCGCTGTGAGCGGGCCTGGGATGCGGGGGCCGGTCCCTGTGAGCGGGCCAGGGCCGCGGGGGCTGGTCCCTGTGAGCGGGTCAGGGCCGCGGGGGCCGGTCCCTGTGAGCGGGTCAGGGCCGCGGGGCCAGTCCCTGTGAGCGTGTCAGGGCCGCGGGGGCCAGTCCCTGTGAGCGGGTCAGGGCCGCGGGGGCCAGTCCCTGTGAGCGGGGCAGGGCCGCGGGGGCCGGTCCCTGTGAGCGGGGCAGGGCCGCGGGGGCCGGTCCCTGTGAGCGGGCCAGGGCCGCGGGGGCCGGTCCCTGTGAGCGGGCCAGGGCCGCGGGGTCCGGACCCTGAGAGCGGGCCAGGGCCGCGGGGGCCGGTCCCTCTGAGCGGGCCAGGGCTGCGGGGGCCGGTCCCGGTGAGCGGGCCAGGGCCGCGGCGTCCGGTCCCTGTGAGCGGGCCAGGGCCGCGGGGGCCTGTCCCTGTGAGCGGGCCTGGGCCGCGGGGGCCGGTACCTGTGAGCGGGCCAGGGCTGCGGTGGCCGGTCCCTGTGAGCGGGCCAGGGCTGCGGGGGCCGGTCCCTGTGAGCGGGCCGGGGTGCGGGGGCCGGACCCTGTGAGCGGACCAGGGCTGCGGGGGCCGGTCCCTGTGAGCGGGCCAGGGCCGCGGGGGCCTGTCCCTGTGAGCGGGCCTGGGCCGCGGGGGCCTGTCCCTGTGAGCGGGCCTGGGCCGCGGGGGCCGGTACCTGTGAGCGGGCCAGGGCTGCGGTGGCCGGTCCCTGTGAGCGGGCCAGGGCTGCGGGGGCCGGTCCCTGTGAGCGGGCCGGGGTGCGGGGGCCGGACCCTGTGAGCGGGCCAGGGCTGCGGGGGCCGGTCCCTGGGAGCGGGTCAGGGCTGCGTGGGCCAGTCCCTGGGAGCTGGTCAGGGCTGCGGGGGACAGACCCTGTGAGCGGGTCAGGGCTGCGAGGACCAGTCCCTGTGAGCGGGTCAGGGGTGCGGGGACCGGTCCCTGTGAGCGGGCTAGGGCTGCGGGGGCCAGACCCTGTGAGCGGGCCAGGCCAGCGGGAACCAGTCCCTGTGATCGGGCCAGAGCTGCGGGGGCCAGGGCTGCGGGGCCAGTCCCTGTGAACGGGTCAGGGCTGCGGGGGCCAGTCCCTGTGAGCGGGCCAGGGCCGCGGGGGCCATTCCCTGAGAGCGGGTCAGGGCCGCGGGGGCCAGTCCCTGTGAGCGGGTCAGGGCCGCGGGGGCCAGTCCCTGTGAGCGGGGCAGGGCCGCGGGGGCCGGTCCCTGTGAGCGGGCCAGGGCCGCGGGGGCCGGTCCCTGTGAGCGGGCCAGGGCCGCGGGGTCCGGACCCTGAGAGCGGGCCAGGGCCGCGGGGGCCGGTCCCTCTGAGCGGGCCAGGGCTGCGGGGGCCGGTCCCGGTGAGCGGGCCAGGGCCGCGGCGTCCGGTCCCTGTGAGCGGGCCAGGGCCGCGGGGGCCTGTCCCTGTGAGCGGGCCTGGGCCGCGGGGGCCGGTACCTGTGAGCGGGCCAGGGCTGCGGTGGCCGGTCCCTGTGAGCGGGCCAGGGCTGCGGGGGCCGGTCCCTGTGTGCGGGCCAGGGCTGCGGGGGCCGGTCCCTGTGAGCGGGCCGGGGTGCGGGGGCCGGACCCTGTGAGCGGGCCAGGGCTGCGGGGGCCGGTCCCTGGGAGCGGGTCAGGGCTGCGTGGGCCAGTCCCTGGGAGCTGGTCAGGGCTGCGGGGGACAGACCCTGTGAGCGGGTCAGGGCTGCGAGGACCAGTCCCTGTGAGCGGGTCAGGGGTGCGGGGACCGGTCCCTGTGAGCGGGCTAGGGCTGCGGGGGCCAGACCCTGTGAGCGGGCCAGGCCAGCGGGAACCAGTCCCTGTGATCGGGCCAGAGCTGCGGGGGCCAGGGCTGCGGGGCCAGTCCCTGTGAACGGGTCAGGGCTGCGGGGGCCAGTCCCTGTGAGCGGGCCAGGGCCGCGGGGGCCATTCCCTGAGAGCGGGTCAGGGCCGCGGGGGCCAGTCCCTGTGAGCGGGCCAGGGCCGCGGGGGCCTGTCCCTGTGAGCGGGCCAGGGCCGCGGGGGCCAGTCCCTGTGAGCGGGCCAGGGCCGCGGGAGCCAGTCCCTGTGAGCGGGCCAGAGCTGCGGGGGCCAGGGCTGCGGGGGCCAGTCCCTGTGAGCGGGTCAGGGGCGCGGGGTCCGATCGCTGTGAGCGGGCCAGGGCCGCGGGGGCCTGTCCCTGAGAGCGGGCCTGGGCCTCGGTGGCCAGTCCCTGTGAGCGGGCCAGGGCTGCGGGGCCAGTCCCTGTGAGAGGGCCAGGGCTGCGGGGGCCATTCCCTGTGAGCGGGCCAGCGCAGCGGCGGCCAGTCCCTGTGAGCGGGCCAGGGCTGCGGGGGCCAGTCCCTGTGAGCGGGCCAGGGCTGCGGGGACCGGTCCCTTTGAGCGGGCCAGGGCTGCGGGGGCCGGTCCCTGTGAGCGGGCCAGGGCTGCGGGGCCGGTCCCTGTGAGCGGGCCAGGGCTGCGGGGGCCGGTCCCTGTGAGCGGGCCAGGGCTGCGGGGGCCGGTCCATGTGAGCGGGCCAGGGCTGCGGGGGCCGGTCCATGTGAGCGGGCCAGGGCTGCGGGGGCCGGTCCCTGTGAGCGGGCCAGGGCTGCGGGGGCCGGTCCCTGTGAGCGGGCCAGGGCTGCGGGGGCCGGTCCCTGTGAGCGGGACAGGGCTGCGGGGGCCGGTCCCTGTGAGCGGGCCAGGGCTGCGGGGGCCGGTCCCTGTGTGCGGGCCATGGCTGCGGGGGCCGGTCCCTGTGAGCGGGCCAGGGCTGCGGGGGCCGGTCCCTGTGTGCGGGCCAGGGCTGCGGGGGCCGGTCCCTGTGAGGGGGCCGGGGTGCGGGGGCCGGACCCTGTGAGCGGGCCAGGGCTGCGGGGGCTGGTCCCTGAGAGCGGGCCAGGGCTGCGGGGGCCAGTCCCTGGGAGCGGGTCAGGGCTGCGTGGGCCAGTCCCTGGGAGCTGGTCAGGGCTGCGGGGGACAGACCCTGTGAGCGGGTCAGGGCTGCGAGGACCAGTCCCTGTGAGCGGGTCAGGGGTGCGGGGACCGGTCCCTGTGAGCGGGCTAGGGCTGCGGGGGCCTGTCCCTGTGAGCGGGCCTGGGCCGCGGGGGCCGGTACCTGTGAGCGGGCCAGGGCCGCGGGGGCCTGTACCTGTGAGCGGGCCTGGGCCGCGGGGGCCGGTACCTGTGAGCGGGCCAGGGCTGCGGTGGCCGGTCCCTGTGAGCGGGCCAGGGCTGCGGGGGCCGGTCCCTGTGTGCGGGCCAGGGCTGCGGGGGCCGGTCCCTGTGAGCGGGCCAGGGCTGCGGGGGCCGGTCCCTGGGAGCGGGTCAGGGCTGCGTGGGCCAGTCCCTGGGAGCTGGTCAGGGCTGCGGGGGCCGGTCCCTGTGTGCGGGCCATGGCTGCGGGGGCCGGTCCCTGTGAGCGGGCCAGGGCTGCGGGGGCCGGTCCCTGTGTGCGGGCCAGGGCTGCGGGGGCCGGTCCCTGTGAGGGGGCCGGGGTGCGGGGGCCGGACCCTGTGAGCGGGCCAGGGCTGCGGGGGCTGGTCCCTGAGAGCGGGCCAGGGCTGCGGGGGCCAGTGCCTGGGAGCGGGTCAGGGCTGCGTGGGCCAGTCCCTGGGAGCTGGTCAGGGCTGCGGGGGACAGACCCTGTGAGCGGGTCAGGGCTGCGAGGACCAGTCCCTGTGAGCGGGTCAGGGGTGCGGGGACCGGTCCCTGTGAGCGGGCTAGGGCTGCGGGGGCCAGACCCTGTGAGCGGGCCAGGCCAGCGGGAACCAGTCCCTGTGATCGGGCCAGAGCTGCGGGGGCCAGGGCTGCGGGGCCAGTCCCTGTGAACGGGTCAGGGCTGCGGGGGCCTGTCCCTGTGAGCGGGCCAGGGCCGCGGGGGCCATTCCCTGAGAGCGGGTCAGGGCCGCGGGGGCCAGTCCCTGTGAGCGGGCCTGGGCCGCGGGGGCCGGTACCTGTGAGCGGGCCAGGGCTGCGGTGGCCGGTCCCTGTGAGCGGGCCAGGGCTGCGGGGGCCGGTCCCTGTGTGCGGGCCAGGGCTGCGGGGGCCGGTCCCTGTGAGCGGGCCGGGGTGCGGGGGCCGGACCCTGTGAGCGGGCCAGGGCTGCGGGGGCCGGTCCCTGGGAGCGGGTCAGGGCTGCGTGGGCCAGTCCCTGGGAGCTGGTCAGGGCTGCGGGGGACAGACCCTGTGAGCGGGTCAGGGCTGCGAGGACCAGTCCCTGTGAGCGGGTCAGGGGTGCGGGGACCGGTCCCTGTGAGCGGGCTAGGGCTGCGGGGGCCAGACCCTGTGAGCGGGCCAGGCCAGCGGGAACCAGTCCCTGTGATCGGGCCAGAGCTGCGGGGGCCAGGGCTGCGGGGCCAGTCCCTGTGAACGGATCAGGGCTGCGGGGGCCAGTCCCTGTGAGCGGGCCAGGGCCGCGGGGGCCATTCCCTGAGAGCGGGTCAGGGCCGCGGGGGCCAGTCCCTGTGAGCGGGCCAGGGCCGCGGGGGCCTGTCCCTGTGAGCGGGCCAGGGCCGCGGGGGCCAGTCCCTGTGAGCGGGCCAGGGCCGCGGGAGCCAGTCCCTGTGAGCGGGCCAGAGCTGCGGGGGCCAGGGCTGCGGGGGCCAGTCCCTGTGAGCGGGTCAGGGGCGCGGGGTCCGATCCCTGTGAGCGGGCCAGGGCCGCGGGGGCCTGTCCCTGTGAGCGGGCCTGGGCCTCGGTGGCCAGTCCCTGTGAGCGGGCCAGGGCTGCGGGGCCAGTCCCTGTGAGAGGGCCAGGGCTGCGGGGGCCATTCCCTGTGAGCGGGCCAGCGCAGCGGCGGCCAGTCCCTGTGAGCGGGCCAGGGCTGCGGGGGCCAGTCCCTGTGAGCGGGCCAGGGCTGCGGGGACCGGTCCCTTTGAGCGGGCCAGGGCTGCGGGGGCCGGTCCCTGTGAGCGGGCCAGGGCTGCGGGGCCGGTCCCTGTGAGCGGGCCAGGGCTGCGGGGGCCGGTCCCTGTGAGCGGGCCAGGGCTGCGGGGGCCGGTCCATGTGAGCGGGCCAGGGCTGCGGGGGCCGGTCCATGTGAGCGGGCCAGGGCTGCGGGGGCCGGTCCCTGTGAGCGGGCCAGGGCTGCGGGGGCCGGTCCCTGTGAGCGGGCCAGGGCTGCGGGGGCCGGTCCCTGTGAGCGGGACAGGGCTGCGGGGGCCGGTCCCTGTGAGCGGGCCAGGGCTGCGGGGGCCGGTCCCTGTGTGCGGGCCATGGCTGCGGGGGCCGGTCCCTGTGAGCGGGCCAGGGCTGCGGGGGCCGGTCCCTGTGTGCGGGCCAGGGCTGCGGGGGCCGGTCCCTGTGAGGGGGCCGGGGTGCGGGGGCCGGACCCTGTGAGCGGGCCAGGGCTGCGGGGGCTGGTCCCTGAGAGCGGGCCAGGGCTGCGGGGGCCAGTCCCTGGGAGCGGGTCAGGGCTGCGTGGGCCAGTCCCTGGGAGCTGGTCAGGGCTGCGGGGGACAGACCCTGTGAGCGGGTCAGGGCTGCGAGGACCAGTCCCTGTGAGCGGGTCAGGGGTGCGGGGACCGGTCCCTGTGAGCGGGCTAGGGCTGCGGGGGCCTGTCCCTGTGAGCGGGCCTGGGCCGCGGGGGCCGGTACCTGTGAGCGGGCCAGGGCCGCGGGGGCCTGTACCTGTGAGCGGGCCTGGGCCGCGGGGGCCGGTACCTGTGAGCGGGCCAGGGCTGCGGTGGCCGGTCCCTGTGAGCGGGCCAGGGCTGCGGGGGCCGGTCCCTGTGTGCGGGCCAGGGCTGCGGGGGCCGGTCCCTGTGAGCGGGCCAGGGCTGCGGGGGCCGGTCCCTGGGAGCGGGTCAGGGCTGCGTGGGCCAGTCCCTGGGAGCTGGTCAGGGCTGCGGGGGACAGACCCTGTGAGCGGGTCAGGGCTGCGAGGACCAGTCCCTGTGAGCGGGTCAGGGGTGCGGGGACCGGTCCCTGTGAGCGGGCGAGGGCTGCGGGGGCCAGACCCTGTGAGCGGGCCAGGCCAGCGGGAACCAGTCCCTGTGATCGGGCCAGAGCTGCGGGGGCCAGGGCTGCGGGGCCAGTCCCTGTGAACGGGTCAGGGCTGCGGGGGCCAGTCCCTGTGAGCGGGCCAGGGCCGCGGGGGCCATTCCCTGAGAGCGGGTCAGGGCCGCGGGGGCCGGTCCCTGTGAGCGGGTCAGGGCCGCGGGGGCCGGTCCCTGTGAGCGGGTCAGGGCCGCGGGGGCCGGTCCCTGTGAGCGGGTCAGGGCCGCGGGGCCAGTCCCTGTGAGCGTGTCAGGGCCGCGGGGGCCAGTCCCTGTGAGCGGGTCAGGGCCGCGGGGGCCAGTCCCTGTGAGCGGGGCAGGGCCGCGGGGGCCGGTCCCTGTGAGCGGGCCAGGGCCGCGGGGGCCGGTCCCTGTGAGCGGGCCAGGGCCGCGGGGTCCGGACCCTGAGAGCGGGCCAGGGCCGCGGGGGCCGGTCCCTCTGAGCGGGCCAGGGCCGCGGGGGCCGGTCCCGGTGAGCGGGCCAGGGCCGCGGCGTCCGGTCCCTGTGAGCGGGCCAGGGCCGCGGGGGCCTGTCCCTGTGAGCGGGCCTGGGCCGCGGGGGCCGGTACCTGTGAGCGGGCCAGGGCCGCGGTGGCCGGTCCCTGTGAGCGGGCCAGGGCTGCGGGGGCCGGTCCCTGTGTGCGGGCCAGGGCTGCGGGGGCCGGTCCCTGTGAGCGGGACAGGGTTGCGGGGGCCGGTCCCTGTGAGCGGGCCAGGGCTGCGGGGGCCGGTCCCTGTGAGCGGGCCAGGGCTGCTGGGGCCGGTCCCTGTGAGCGGGCCAGGGCTGCTGGGGCCGGTCCCTGTGAGCGGGCCTGGGCTGCGGGGGCCGGTCGCTGTGAGCGGGCCTGGGATGCGGGGGCCGGTCCCTGTGAGCGGGCCAGGGCCGCGGGGGCTGGTCCCTGTGAGCGGGTCAGGGCCGCGGGGGCCAGTCCCTGTGAGCGGGTCAGGGCCGCGGGGCCAGTCCCTGTGAGCGTGTCAGGGCGGCGGGGGCCAGTCCCTGTGAGCGGGTCAGGCCCGTGGGGGCCAGTCCCTGTGAGCGGGGCAGGGCCGCGGGGGCCGGTCCCTGTGAGCGGGCCAGGGCCGCGGGGGCGGGTCCCTGTGAGCGGGCCAGGGCCGCGGGGTCCGGACGCTGAGAGCGGGCCAGGGCCGCGGGGGCCGGTCCCTCTGAGCGGGCCAGGGCCGCGGGGGCCGGTCCCGGTGAGCGGGCCAGGGCTGCGGGAGCCAGTCCCTGTGAGCGGGCCAAAGCTGCGGGGGCCAGTCCCTGTGAGCGGGTCAGGGCCGCGGGGGCCAGTCCCTGTGAGCGGGCCAGGGCTGCGGGGGCCGGTCCCTGTGTGCGGGCCATGGCTGCGGGGGCCGGTCCCTGTGAGCGGGCCAGGGCTGCGGGGGCCGGTCCCTGTGTGCGGGCCAGGGCTGCGGGGGCCGGTCCCTGTGAGGGGGCCGGGGTGCGGGGGCCGGACCCTGTGAGCGGGCCAGGGCTGCGGGGGCTGGTCCCTGAGAGCGGGCCAGGGCTGCGGGGGCCAGTCCCTGGGAGCGGGTCAGGGCTGCGTGGGCCAGTCCCTGGGAGCTGGTCAGGGCTGCGGAGGCCGGTCCCTGTGAGCGGGCCAGGACTGCGGGGGCCGGTCCCTGTCAGCGGGCCAGGGCTGCGGGGGCCGGTGCCTGTGAGCGGGCCATGGCTGCGGGGTCCGGTCCCTGTGAGCGGGCCAGGGCTGCGGGGGCCGGTCCCTGTGAGCGGGCCAGGGCTGCCGGGGCCGGTCCCTGTGAGCGGGCCAGGGCTGCGGGGGCCGGTGCCTGTGAGCGGGCCAGGGCTGCGGGGGCCGGTCCCTGTGAGCGGGCCAGGGCTGCGGGGGCCGGTCCCTGTGAGCCGGCCAGGGCTGCGGGGGCCTGTCCCTGTGAGCGGGCCATGGCTGCGGGGGCCGGTCTCTGTGAGCGGTCCAGGGCTGCGGGGGCCGGTCCCTGTGAATGTGCCAGGGCTGCGGGGGCCGGTCGCTGTGAGCGGGACAGGGCTGCGGGGGCCGGTCCCTGTGAGCGGGCCAGGGCTGCGTGGGCCGGTCCCTGTGAGCGGGCCAGGGCTGCGGGGGCCAGTCCCTGGGAGCTGGTCAGGGCTGCGGGGGACAGACCCTGTGAGCGGGTCAGGGCTGCGAGGACCAGTCCCTGTGAGCGGGTCAGGGGTGCGGGGACCGGTCCCTGTGAGCGGGCTAGGGCTGCGGGGGCCAGTCCCTGTGAGCGGGCCAGGCCTGCGGGAGCCAGTCCCTGTGAGCGGGCCAGAGCTGCGGGGGCCAGGGCTGCGGGGCCAGTCCCTGCGAGCGGGTCAGGGCTGCGGGGGCCAGTCCCTGTGAGCGGGTCAGGGCCGCGGGGGCCATTCCCTGAGAGCGGGTCAGGGCCGCGGGGGCCAGTCCCTGTGAGCGGGCCAGGGCCGCGGGGGCCTGTCCCTGTGAGCGGGCCAGGGCCACGGGGGCCGGTCCCTGTGAGCGGGCCAGGGCCGCGGGGGCCGGTCCCTGAGAGCGGGCCAGGGCTGCGGGGGCCGGTCCATGTGAGCGGGCCTGGGCCGCGGGGTCCGGTCCCTGTGAGCAGGCCAGGGCCGCGGGGGCCTGTCCCTGTGAGCGGGCCTGGGCCGCGTGGGCCGGTACCTGTGAGCGGGCCAGGGCCGCGTTGGCCGGTCCCTGTGAGCGGGCCAGGGCTGCGGGGGCCGGTCCCTGTGAGCGGGCCAGGGCTGCGGGGGCCGGTCCCTGTGAGCGGGCCAGGGCTGCGGGGGCCGGTCCCTGTGAGCGGGCCAGGGCTGCGGGGGCCGGTCCCTGTGAGCGGGCCAGGGCTGCGGGAGCCAGTCCCTGTGAGCGGGTGAGAGCTGCGGGGGCCAGGGCTGCGGGGGCCAGTCCCTGTGAGCGGGCCAGGGCTGCGGGAGCCAGTCCCTGTGAGCAGGCCAGAGCTGCGGGGGACAGGGCTGCGGGGGCCGGTCCCTGTGAGCGGGCAAGGGCCGCGGGGGCCGGTGCCTGTGAACGGGCCAGGGCCGCGGGGGCCGGTCCCTGTGAGCGGGCCAGGGCTGCGGGGGCCGGTCCCTGTGAGCGGGCCAGGGCTGCGGGGGCCGGTCCCTGTGAGCGGGCCAGGGCTGCGGGGGCCGGTCCCTGTGTGCGGGCCAGGGCTGCGGGGGCCGGTCCCTGTGAGCGGGCCAGGGCTGCGGGGACCAGTCCCTGTGAGCGGGCTAGGGCTGCGGGGGCCGGTCCCTGTGATCGGGCCAGGGCTGCGGGAGCCAGTCCCTGTGAGCGGGCCAGAGCTGCGGGGGCGAGGGCTGCGGGGGCCAGTCCCTGTGAGCGGGCCAGGGCTGTGGGAGCCAATCCCTGTGAGCGGGACAAAGCTGCGGGGGCCAGGGCTGCGGGGGCCAGTCCCTGTGAGCGGGTCAGGGCCGCGGGGGCCAGTCCCTGTGAGCGGGTCAGGGCCGCGGGGGCCAGTCCCTGTGAGCGGGTCAGGGCCGCGGGAGCCGGTCCTGTGAGAGGGCCAGGGCTGCGGGGGCCGGTCCCTGTGAGCGGGCCAGGGCTGCGGAGGCCGGTCCCTGTGAGCGGGCCAGGGCTGCGGGGGCCGGTCCCTGTGAGCGGGCCAGGGCTGCGGGGGCCGGTGCCTGTATGCGGGCCAGGGCTGCGGGGGCCGGTCCCTGTGAGCGGGCCAGGGCTGCGGGGGCCGGTCCCTGTGAGCGGGCCAGGGCTGCGGGGGCCGGTCCCTGTGAGCGGGCCAGGGCTGCGGGGGCCGGTCGCTGTGAGCGGGGCAGGGCTGCGGGGGCCGGTCCAAGTGAGCGGGCCAGGGCTGCGGGGGCCGGTCCCTGTGAGCGGGCCAGGGCTGCGGGGGCCGGTGCCTGTGAGCGGGCCATGGCTGCGGGGGCCGGTCCCTGTGAGCGGGCCAGGGCTGCCGGGGCCGGTCCCTGTGAGCGGGCCAGGGCTGCCGGGGCCGGTCCCTGTGAGCGGGCCAGGGCTGCGGGTCCGGTCCCTGTGAGCGGGCCAGGGCTGCGGGGGCCGGTGTCTGTGAGCGGGCCAGGGCTGCGGGGGCCGGTCCCTGTGAGCGGGCCAGGGCTGCGGAGGCCGGTCCCTGTGAGCGGGTCAGGGCTGCTGGGGCCGGTCCCTGTGAGCGGGCCAGGGCCGCGGGGGCCGGTCCCTGTGAGCGGGCCAGGGCCGCGGGGTCCGGACCCTGAGAGCGGGCCAGGGCCGCGGGGGCCGGTCCCTCTGAGCGGGCCAGGGCCGCGGGGGCCGGTCCCGGTGAGCGGGCCAGGGCCGCGGCGTCCGGTCCCTGTGAGCGGGCCAGGGCCGCGGGGGCCTGTCCCTGTGAGCGGGCCTGGGCCGCGGCGGCCGGTACCTGTGAGCGGGCCAGGGCTGCGGTGGCCGGTCCCTGTGAGCGGGCCAGGGCTGCGGGGGCCGGTCCCTGTGTGCGGGCCAGGGCTGCGGGGGCCGGTCCCTGTGAGCGGGCCGGGGTGCGGGGGCCGGACCCTGTGAGCGGGCCAGGGCTGCGGGAGCCAGTCCCTGTGAGCGGGCCAGAGCTGCGGGGGCCAGGGCTGCGGGGGCCAGTCCCTGTGAGCGGGTCAGGGCTGCGGGGGCCAGTTCCTGTGAGCGGGTCAGGGCCGCGGGGGCCAGTCCCTGTGAGCGGGTCAGGGGCGCGGGGTCCGGTCCCTGTGAGCGGGCCAGGGCCGCGGGGGCCTGTCCCTGTGAGCGGGCCTGGGCCTCGGTGGCCAGTCCCTGTGAGCGGGCCAGGGCTGCGGGGCCAGTCCCTGTGAGAGGGCCAGGGCTGCGGGGGACATTCCCTGTGAGCGGGCCAGGGCAGCGGGGGCCAGTCCCTGTGAGCGGGCCAGGGCTGCGGAGGCCGGTCCCTGTGAGCGGGCCAGGACTGCGGGGGCCGGTCCCTGTGAGCGGGCCAGGGCCGCGGGGGCCGGTCCCTGAGAGCGGGCCAGGGCTGCGGGGGCCGGTCCATGTGAGCGGGCCTGGGCCGCGGGGTCCGGACCCTGTGAGCAGGCCAGGGCCGCGGGGGCCTGTCCCTGTGAGCGGGCCTGGGCCGCGTGGGCCGGTACCTGTGAGCGGGCCAGGGCCGCGTTGGCCGGTCCCTGTGAGCGGGCCAGGGCTGCGGGGGCCGGTCCCTGTGAGCGGGCCAGGGCTGCGGGGGCCGGTCCCTGTGAGCGGGCCAGGGCTGCGGGGGCCGGTCCCTGTGTGCGGGCCAGGGCTGCGGGGGCCGGTCCCTGTGAGCGGGCCAGGGCTGCGGGGGCCGGTCCCTGTGAGCGGGCCAGGGCTGCGGGAGCCAGTCCCTGTGAGCGGGCCAGAGCTGCGGGGGCCAGGGCTGCGGGGGCCAGTCCCTGTGAGCGGGCCAGGGCTGCGGGAGCCAGTCCCTGTGAGCGGGCCAGAGCTGCGGGGGCCAGGGCTGCGGGGGCCGGTCCCTGTGAGCGGGCAAGGGCCGCGGGGGCCGGTGCCTGTGAGCGGGCAAGGGCCGCGGGGGCCGGTGCCTGTGAGCGGGCCAGGGCCGCGGGGGCCGGTCCCTGTGAGCGGGCCAGGGCTGCGGGGGCCGGTCCCTGGGAGCGGGCCAGGGCTGCGGGGGCCGGTCCCTGTGAGAGGGCCAGGGCTGCGGGGGCCGGTCCCTGTGTGCGGGCCAGGGCTGCGGGGGCCGGTCCCTGTGAGCGGGCCAGGGCTGCGGGGACCAGTCCCTGTGAGCGGGCTAGGGCTGCGGGGGCCGGTCCCTGTGAGCGGGCCAGGGCTGCGGGAGCCAGTCCCTGTGAGCGGGCCAGAGCTGCGGGGGCGAGGGCTGCGGGGCCCAGTCCCTGTGAGCGGGCCAGGGCTGTGGGAGCCAATCCCTGTGAGCGGGCCAAAGCTGCGGGGGCCAGGGCTGCGGGGGCCAGTCCCTGTGAGCGGGTCAGGGCCGCGGGGGCCAGTACCTGTGAGCGGGTCAGGGCCGCGGGGGCCAGTCCCTGTGAGCGGGTCAGGGCCGCGGGAGCCGGTCCTGTGAGCGGGCCAGGGCTGCGGGGGCCGGTCAATGTGAGCGGGCCAGGGCTGCGGAGGCCGGTCCCTGTGAGCGGGCCAGGGCTGCGGGGGCCGGTCCCTGTGAGCGGGCCAGGGCTGCGGGGGCCGGTGCCTGTATGCGGGCCAGGGCTGCGGGGGCCGGTCCCTGTGAGCGGGCCAGGGCTGCGGGGGCCGGTCCCTGTGAGCGGGCCAGGGCTGCGGGGGCCGGTCCCTGTGAGCGGGCCAGGGCTGCGGGGGCCGGTCCCTGTGAGCGGGCCAGGGCTGCGGGGGCCGGTCCATGTGAGCGGGCCAGGGCTGCGGGGGCCGGTCCCTGTGAGCGGGCCAGGGCTGCGGGGGCCGGTCCCTGTGTGCGGGCCAGGGCTGCGGGGGCCGGTCCCTGTGAGGGGGCCGGGGTGCGGGGGCCGGACCCTGTGAGCGGGCCAGGGCTGCGGGGGCTGGTCCCTGAGAGCGGGCCAGGGCTGCGGGGGCCAGTCCCTGGGAGCGGGTCAGGGCTGCGTGGGCCAGTCCCTGGGAGCTGGTCAGGGCTGCGGGGGCCGGTCCCTGTGAGCGGGCAAGGGCCGCGGGGGCCGGTGCCTGTGAACGGGCCAGGGCCGCGGGGGCCGGTCCTTGTGAGCGGGCCAGGGCCGCGGGGGCCGGTCCCTGTGAGCGGGCCAGGGCTGCGGGGGCCGGTCCCTGTGAGCGGGCCAGGGCTGCGGGGGCCGGTCCCTATGTGCGGGCCAGGGCTGCGGGGGCCGGTCCCTGTGAGCGGGCCAGGGCTGCGGGGACCAGTCCCTGTGAGCGGGCTAGGGCTGCGGGGGCCGGTCCCTGTGATCGGGCCAGGGCTGCGGGAGCCAGTCCCTGTGAGCGGGCCAGAGCTGCGGGGGCGAGGGCTGCGGGGGCCAGTCCCTGTGAGCGGGACAGGGCTGTGGGAGCCAATCCCTGTGAGCGGGCCAAAGCTGCGGGGGCCAGGGCTGCGGGGGCCAGTCCCTGTGAGCGGGTCAGGGCCGCGGGGGCCAGTCCCTGTGAGCGGGTCAGGGCCGCGGGGGCCAGTCCCTGTGAGCGGGTCAGGGCCGCGGGAGCCGGTCCTGTGAGAGGGCCAGGGCTGCGGGGGCCGGTCCCTGTGAGCGGGCCAGGGCTGCGGAGGCCGGTCCCTGTGAGCGGGCCAGGGCTGCGGGGGCCGGTCCCTGTGAGCGGGCCAGGGCTGCGGGGGCCGGTGCCTGTATGCGGGCCAGGGCTGCGGGGGCCGGTCCCTGTGAGCGGGCCAGGGCTGCGGGGGCCGGTCCCTGTGAGCGGGCCAGGGCTGCGGGGGCCGGTCCCTGTGAGCGGGCCAGGGCTGCGGGGGCCGGTCGCTGTGAGCGGGGCAGGGCTGCGGGGGCCGGTCCCTGTGAGCGGGCCAGGGCTGCGGGGGCCGGTCCCTGTGAGCGGGCCAGGGCTGCGGGGGCCGGTCCCTGTGAGCGGGCCAGGGCTGCGGGGGCCGGTCCCTGTGAGCGGGCCAGGGCTGCGGGGGCCGGTCTCTGTGAGCGGGCCAGGGCTGCGGGGGCCGGTCCCTGTGAGCGAGCCAGGGCTGCGGGGGACGGTCGCTGTGAGCGGGACAGGGCTGCGGGGTCCGGTCCAAGTGAGCGGGCCAGGGCTGCGGGGGCCGGTCCCTGTGAGCGGGCCAGGGCTGCGGGGGCCGGTGCCTGTGAGCGGGCCATGGCTGCGGGGGCCGGTCCCTGTGAGCGGGCCAGGGCTGCCGGGGCCGGTCCCTGTGAGCGGGCCAGGGCTGCGGGTCCGGTCCCTGTTAGCGGGCCAGGGCTGCGGGGGCCGGTGTCTGTGAGCGGGCCAGGGCTACGGGGGCCGGTCCCTGTGAGCGGGCCAGGGCTGCGGGGGCCGGTCCCTGTGAGCGGGCCAGGGCTGCGGAGGCCGGTCCCTGTGAGCGGGCCAGGGCTGCTGGGGCCGGTCCCTGTGAGCGGGCCTGGGCTGCGGGGGCCGGTCGCTGTGAGCGGGCCTGGGATGCGGGGGCCGGTCCCTGTGAGCGGGCCAGGGCCGCGGGGGCTGGTCCCTGTGAGCGGGTCAGGGCCGCGGGGGCCGGTCCCTGTGAGCGGGTCAGGGCCGCGGGGCCAGTCCCTGTGAGCGTGTCAGGGCCGCGGGGGCCAGTCCCTGTGAGCGGGTCAGGGCCGCGGGGGCCAGTCCCTGTGAGCGGGGCAGGGCCGCGGGGGCCGGTCCCTGTGAGCGTGCCAGGGCCGCGGGGGCCGGTCCCTGTGAGCGGGCCAGGGCCGCGGGGTCCGGACCCTGAGAGCGGGCCAGGGCCGCGGGGGCCGGTCCCTCTGAGCGGGCCAGGGCCGCGGGGGCCGGTCCCGGTGAGCGGGCCAGGGCCGCGGCGTCCGGTCCCTGTGAGCGGGCCAGGGCCGCGGGGGCCTGTCCCTGTGAGCGGGCCTGGGCCGCGGGGGCCGGTACCTGTGAGCGGGCCAGGGCTGCGGTGGCCGGTCCCTGTGAGCGGGCCAGGGCTGCGGGGGCCGGTCCCTGTGTGCGGGCCAGGGCTGCGGGGGCCGGTCCCTGTGAGCGGGCCGGGGTGCGGGGGCCGGACCCTGTGAGCGGACCAGGGCTGCGGGGGCCGGTCCCTGAGAGGGGGCCAGGGCTGCGGGGACCAGTCCCTGGGAGCGGGCCAGGGCTGCGGGGACCAGTCCCTGTGAGCGCGTCAGGGCTGCGGGGACCAGTCCCTGTGAGCGGGCTAGGGCAGCGGGGGCCAGTCCCTGTGAGCGGGCCAGGGCTGCGGGAGCCAGTCCCTGTGAGCGGGCCAGAGCTGCGGGGGCCAGGGCTGCGGGGGCCAGTCCCTGTGAGCGGGTCAGGGCTGCGGGGACCGGTCCCTGTGAGCGGGCTAGGGCTGCGGGGGCCAGACCCTGTGAGCGGGCCAGGCCAGCGGGAACCAGTCCCTGTGATCGGGCCAGAGCTGCGGGGGCCAGGGCTGCGGGGCCAGTCCCTGTGAACGGGTCAGGGCTGCGGGGGCCAGTCCCTGTGAGCGGGCCAGGGCCGCGGGGGCCATTCCCTGAGAGCGGGTCAGGGCCGCGGGGGCCAGTCCCTGTGAGCGGGCCAGGGCCGCGGGGGCCTGTCCCTGTGAGCGGGCCAGGGCCGCGGGGGCCGGTCCCTGTGAGCGGGCCAGGGCCGCGGGGGCCGGTACCTGTGAGCGGGCAAGGGCCGCGTTGGCCGGTCCCTGTGAGCGGGCCAGGGCTGCGGGGGCCGGTCCCTGTGAGCGGGCCAGGGCTGCGGGGGCCGGTTCCTGTGAGCGGGCCAGGGCTGCGGGGGCCGGTCCCTGTGTGCGGGCCAGGGCTGCGGGGGCCGGTCCCTGTGAGCGGGACAGGGTTGCGGGGGCCGGTCCCTGTGAGCGGGCCAGGGCTGCGGGGGCCGGTCCCTGTGAGCGGGCCAGGGCTGCTGGGGCCGGTCCCTGTGAGCGGGCCTGGGCTGCGGGGGCCGGTCGCTGTGAGCGGGCCTGGGATGCGGGGGCCGGTCCCTGTGAGCGGGCCAGGGCCGCGGGGGCTGGTCCCTGTGAGCGGGTCAGGACCGCGGGGGCCGGTCCCTGTGAGCGGGTCAGGTTCGCGGGGCCAGTCCCTGTGAGCGTGTCAGGGCCGCGGGGGCCAGTCCCTGTGAGCGGGTCAGGGCCGCGGGGGCCAGTCCCTGTGAGCGGGGCAGGGCCGCGGGGGCCGGTCCCTGTGAGCGGGCCAGGGCCGCGGGGGCCGGTCCCTGTGAGCGGGCCAGGGCCGCGGGGTCCGGACCCTGAGAGCGGGCCAGGGCCGCGGGGGCCGGTCCCTCTGAGCGGGCCAGGGCCGCGGGGGCCGGTCCCGGTGAGCGGGCCAGGGCCGCGGCGTCCGTTCCCTGTGAGCGGGCCAGGGCCGCGGGGGCCTGTCCCTGTGAGCGGGCCTGGGCCGCGGGGGCCGGTACCTGTGAGCGGGCCAGGGCTGCGGTGGCCGGTCCCTGTGAGCGGGCCAGGGCTGCGGGGGCCGGTCCCTGTGTGCGGGCCAGGGCTGCGGGGGCCGGTCCCTGTGAGCGGGCCGGGGTGCGGGGGCCGGACCCTGTGAGCGGGCCAGGGCTGCGGGGGCCGGTCCCTGGGAGCGGGTCAGGGCTGCGTGGGCCAGTCCCTGGGAGCTGGTCAGGGCTGCGGGGGACAGACCCTGTGAGCGGGTCAGGGCTGCGAGGACCAGTCCCTGTGAGCGGGTCAGGGGTGCGGGGACCGGTCCCTGTGAGCGGGCTAGGGCTGCGGGGGCCAGACCCTGTGAGCGGGCCAGGCCAGCGGGAACCAGTCCCTGTGATCGGGCCAGAGCTGCGGGGGCCAGGGCTGCGGGGCCAGTCCCTGTGAACGGGTCAGGGCTGCGGGGGCCAGTCCCTGTGAGCGGGCCAGGGCCGCGGGGGCCATTCCCTGAGAGCGGGTCAGGGCCGCGGGGGCCAGTCCCTGTGAGCGGGCCAGGGCCGCGGGGGCCTGTCCCTGTGAGCGGGCCAGGGCCGCGGGGGCCGGTCCCTGTGAGCGGGCCAGGGCCGCGGGGGCCGGTCCCTGAGAGCGGGCCAGGGCTGCGGGGGCCGGTCCCTGTGAGCGGGCCTGGGCAGCGGGGTCCGGTCCCTGTGAGCAGGCCAGGGCCGCGGGGGCCTGTCCCTGTGAGCGGGCCTGGGCCGCGTGGGCCGGTACCTGTGAGCGGGCCAGGGCCGCGTTGGCCGGTCCCTGTGAGCGGGCCAGGGCTGCGGGGGCCGGTCCCTGTGAGCGGGCCAGGGCTGCGGGGGCCGGTCCCTGTGAGCGGGCCAGGGCTGCGGGGGCCGGTCCCTGTGAGGGGGCCGGGGTGCGGGGGCCGGACCCTGTGAGCGGGCCAGGGCTGCGGGGGCTGGTCCCTGAGAGCGGGCCAGGGCTGCGGGGGCCAGTCCCTGGGAGCGGGTCAGGGCTGCGTGGGCCAGTCCCTGGGAGCTGGTCAGGGCTGCGGGGGACAGACCCTGTGAGCGGGTCAGGGCTGCGAGGACCAGTCCCTGTGAGCGGGTCAGGGGTGCGGGGACCGGTCCCTGTGAGCGGGCTAGGGCTGCGGGGGCCTGTCCCTGTGAGCGGGCCTGGGCCGCGGGGGCCGGTACCTGTGAGCGGGCCAGGGCCGCGGGGGCCTGTCCCTGTGAGCGGGCCTGGGCCGCGGGGGCCGGTACCTGTGAGCGGGCCAGGGCTGCGGTGGCCGGTGTCTGTGAGCGGGCCAGGGCTGCGGGGGCCGGTCCCTGTGTGCGGGCCAGGGCTGCGGGGGCCGGTCCCTGTGAGCGGGCCGGGGTGCGGGGGCCGGACCCTGTGAGCGGGCCAGGGCTGCGGGGGCCGGTCCCTGGGAGCGGGTCAGGGCTGCGTGGGCCAGTCCCTGGGAGCTGGTCAGGGCTGCGGGGGACAGACCCTGTGAGCGGGTCAGGGCTGCGAGGACCAGTCCCTGTGAGCGGGTCAGGGGTGCGGGGACCGGTCCCTGTGAGCGGGCTAGGGCTGCGGGGGCCAGACCCTGTGAGCGGGCCAGGCCAGCGGGAACCAGTCCCTGTGATCGGGCCAGAGCTGCGGGGGCCAGGGCTGCGGGGCCAGTCCCTGTGAACGGGTCAGGGCTGCGGGGGCCAGTCCCTGTGAGCGGGCCAGGGCCGCGGGGGCCGGTCCCTGTGAGCGGGCCAGGGCTGCGGGGGCCGGTCCCTGTGAGCGGGCCAGGGCTGCGGGGGCCGGTCCCCGTGAGCGGGCCATGGCTGCGGGGGCCGGTCCCCGTGAGCGGGCCAGGGCTGCGGGGGCCGGTCCCCGTGAGCGGGCCAGGGCTGCGGGGGCCGGTCCCTGTGAGCGGGTGAGGGCTGCGGGGGCCAGTCCCTCTTAGCGGGTGAGGGCTGCGGGGGCCAGTACCTGTGAGCGGGTCATGGCTGCGGGGGCCAGTCCCTGTGAGCGGGTCAGGGCTGCAGTGGCAAATAGCTGTCAGGGGGTCAGGGCTGCGGGGGCCAGTGCCTGTCAGTGGGCCAGGGCTGCGGGGGCCGGTCCCTGTGAGCGGGCCAGGGCTGCGGGGACGGGTCCCTGTGAGCGGGCCAGGGCTGCGGGGGCCGGTCCCTGTGAGCGGGCCAGGGCTGCGGGATCCGGTCCTTGTGAGCGGGCCAGGGCTGCGGGGGCCAATCCCTGTGATCGGGTCATGGCTGCGGGGGCCAGTCCCTGTGATCGGGTCATGGCTGCGGGGGTCAGTCCCTGTGAGCGGGTCAGGGCTGCGGGGGCCAGTCCCTGTGAGCGGGTCAGCGTTGCGGGGGCCAGTCCCTGTGAGCGGGTCAGGGCTGCGGGGGCCAGTCCCTGTGAGCGGGTCAGGGCTGCGGGTGCCAGGCCCTGTGAGCGGGTAAGGGCTGCGGGGGCCAGGCCCTGTGAGCGGGTCAGGGCTGCGGGGGCCAGGCCCAGTGAGCGGGTCAGGGCTGCGGGGGCCAGTCCCTGTGAGCGGGCGAGGGCTGCGGTGGCAAATAGCTGTCAGGGGGTCAGGGATGGGGGGGCCAGTCCATGTCAGCGGGACAGGGCTGCGGGGGACAGTGCCTGTGAGCGGGTCAGGGCTGCGGGTGGCAGTCCCTGTGAGCGGGTCAGCGCTGCGGGGGCCAGTCCCTGTGAGCGGGTGAGGGCTGCGGGGGCCAGTCCCTCTTAGCGGGTGAGGGCTGCGGGGGCCAGTCCCTGTGAGCGGGGGAGGGCGGCGGGGGCCAGTCCCTGTGAGCGAGTCAGGGCTGCGGGAGCCAGTCCCTGTGAGCGGGTCAGGGCTGCGGGGGCCAGTCCCTGTGAGCGGGTCAGGGCTGCGGGGGCCAGTCTCTGTGAGCGGGTCAGGGCTGCGGGGGCCAGTCCCTGTGAGCGGGTCAGGGCTGCGGGGGCCAGTCCCTGTAAGCGGGACAGGGCTGCGGGGGCCAGTCCCTGTGAGCGGGTCAGCGCTGCGGGGGCCAGTCCCTGTGAGCGGGCCAGGGCTGCGGGGGCCGGTCCCTGTGAGCGGGCCAGGGCTGCGGGGGCCGGTCCCTGTGAGCCGGCCAGGGCTGCGGGGGCCGGTCCCCCTGAGCGGGGCAGGGCTGCGGGGGCCGGTCCCCGTGAGCGGGCCAGGGCTGCGGGGGCCGGTCCCCGTGAGCGGGCCAGGGCTGCGGGGGCCGGTCCCCGTGAGCGGGCCATGGCTGCGGGGGCCGGTCCCCGTGAGCGGGCCAGGGCTGCGGGGGCCGGTCCCCGTGAGCGGGCCAGGGCTGCGGGGGCCGGTCCCTGTGAGCGGGTGAGGGCTGCGGGGGCCAGTCCCTCTTAGCAGGTGAGGGCTGCGGGGGCCAGTACCTGTGAGCGGGTCATGGCTGCGGGGGCCAGTCCCTGTGAGCAGGTCAGGGCTGCAGTGGCAAATAGCTGTCAGGGGGTCAGGGCTGCGGGAGCCAGTCCCTGTGAGCGGGTCAGGGCTGCGGGGGACAGTCCCTGTGAGCGGGTCAGGGCTGCGGGGTCCCGTCTCTGTGAGCGGGTCAGGGCTGCGGGGGCCAGTCCCTGTGAGCGGGTCAGGGCTGCGGGGGCCAGTCCCTGTAAGCGGGACAGGGCTGCGGGGGCCAGTCCCTGTGAGCGGGTCAGCGCTGCGGGGGCCAGTCCCTGTGAGCGGGCCAGGGCTGCGGGGGCCGGTCCCTGTGAGCGGGCCAGGGCTGCGGGGGCCGGTCCCTGTGAGCCGGCCAGGGCTGCGGGGGCCGGTCCCTGTGAGCGGGCCAGGGCTGCGGGGGCCGGTCCCTGTGAGCGGGCCAGGGCTGCGGGGGCCGGTCCCTGTGAGCGGGCCAGGGCTGCGGGGGCCGGTCCCCGTGAGCGGGCCATGGCTGCGGGGGCCGGTCCCCGTGAGCGGGCCAGGGCTGCGGGGGCCGGTCCCCGTGAGCGGGCCAGGGCTGCGGGGGCCGGTCCCTGTGAGCGGGTGAGGGCTGCGGGGGCCAGTCCCTCTTAGCGGGTGAGGGCTGCGGGGGCCAGTACCTGTGAGCGGGTCATGGCTGCGGGGGCCAGTCCCTGTGAGCGGGTCAGGGCTGCAGTGGCAAATAGCTGTCAGGGGGTCAGGGCTGCGGGGGCCAGTGCCTGTCAGTGGGCCAGGGCTGCGGGGGCCGGTCCCTGTGAGCGGGCCAGGGCTGCGGGGACGGGTCCCTGTGAGCGGGCCAGGGCTGCGGGGGCCGGTCCCTGTGAGCGGGCCAGGGCTGCGGGATCCGGTCCTTGTGAGCGGGCCAGGGCTGCGGGGGCCAATCCCTGTGATCGGGTCATGGCTGCGGGGGCCAGTCCCTGTGATCGGGTCATGGCTGCGGGGGCCAGTCCCTGTGAGCGGGTGAGGGCTGCGGGGGCCAGTCCATGTCAGCGGGACAGGGCTGCGGGGGACAGTGCCTGTGGTCGGGTCATGGCTGCGGGGGCCAGTCCCTGTGAGCGGGAGAGGGCTGCGGGGGCCAGTCCCTCTTAGCGGGTGAGGGCTGCGGGGGCCAGTCCCTGTGAGCGGGGGAGGGCTGCGGGGGCCAGTCCCTGTGAGCGGGTCAGGGCTGCGGGGGCCAGTCCCTGTGAGCGGGACAGGGCTGCGGGGGCCAGTCCCTGTGAGCGGGTCAGGGCTGCGGGGGCCAGTCCCTGTGAGCGGGTCAGGGCTGCGGTGGCAAATAGCTGTCAGGGGGTCAGGGCTGAGGTGGCAAATAGCTGTCAGGGGGTCAGGGCTGCGGGGGCCAGTCCATGTCAGCGGGACAGGGCTGCGGGGGCCAGTGCCTGTCAGCGGGCCAGGGCTGCGGGGGCCAATCCCTGTGAGCGGGTCAGGGCTGCGGGGGCCAGTCCCTGTGAGCGGGTCAGGGCTGCGGGGGCCAGTCCCTGTGAGCGGGTCAGGGCTGCGGGGGCCCGTCCCTGTGAGCGGGTCAGGGCTGCGGGGGCCAGTCCCTGTGAGCGGGTCAGGGCTGCGGGGGCCAGTCCCTGTGAGCGGGTCAGCGCTGCGGGGGCCAGTCCCTGTGAGCGGGTAAGGGCTGCGGGGGCCAGTCCCTGTGAGCGGGTCAGGGCTGCGGGGGCCAGACCCTGTGAGCGGGTCAGGGCTGCGGGGGCCAGGCCCAGTGAGCGGTTCAGGGCTGCGGGGGCCAGTCCCTGTGAGCGGGCGAGGGCTGCGGTGGCAAATAGCTGTCAGGGGGTCAGGGATGCGGGGGCCAGTCCATGTCAGCAGGACAGGGCTGCGGGGGACAGTGCCTGTGAGCGGGTCAGGGCTGCGGGGGGCAGTCCCTGTGAGCGGGTCAGCGCTGCGGAGGCCAGTCCCTGTGAGCTGGTGAGGGCTGCGGGGGCCAGTCCCTCTTAGCGGGTGAGGGCTGCGGAGGCCAGTCCCTGTGAGCGGGGGAGGGGGGCGGGGGCCAGTCCCTGTGAGCGAGTCAGGGCTGCGGGAGCCAGTCCCTGTGAGCGGGTCAGGGCTGCGGGGGCCAGTCCCTGTGAGCGGGTCAGGGCTGCGGGGGCCAGTCTCTGTGAGCGGGTCAGGGCTGCGGGGGCCAGTCCCTGTGAGCGGGACAGGGCTGCGGGGGCCAGTCCCTGTGAGCGGGTCAGCGCTGCGGGGGCCAGTCCCTGTGAGCGGGCCAGGGCTGCGGGGGCCAGTCCCTGTGAGCGGGCCAGGGCTGCGGGGGCCGGTCCCTGTGAGCGGGCCAGGGCTGCGGGGGCCGGTCCCTGTGAGCGGGCCAGGGCTGCGGGGGCCGGTCCCTGTGAGCGGGCCAGGGGTGCGGGGGCCGGTCCCTGTGAGCGGGCCAGGGCTGCGGGGGCCGGTCCCTGTGAGCGGGCCATGGCTGCGGGGGCCGGTCCCTGAGAGCGGGCCAGGGCTGCCGGGGCCGGTCCCTGAGAGCGGGCCAGGCCTGCGGGGGCCGGTCCCAGTGAGCGGGCCAGGGCTGCGGCATCCGGTCCCTGTGAGCGGGCCAGGGCTGCGGGGGCCGGTCCCTGTGAGCGGGCCAGGGCAGCGGGGGCCGGTCCCTGTGAGCGGGCCAGGGCAGCGGGGGCCGGTCCCTGTGAGCGGGCCAGGGCTGCGGGGGCCGGTCCCGGTGAGCGGGCCAGGGCTGCGGGGGCCGGTCCCTGTGAGCGGGCCAGGGCAGCGGGGGCCGGTCCCTGTGAGCGGGCCAGGGCAGCGGGGGCCGGTCCCTGTGATCGGGTCATGGCTGCGGGGGCCAGTCCCTGTGAGCGGGTGAGGGCTGCGGGGGCCAGTCCCTGTGAGCAGGTCAGGGCTGCGGGGGCCAGTCCCTGTGAGCGGGTCAGGGCTGCGGTGGCAAATAGCTGTCAGGGGGTCAGGGCTGCGGTGGCAAATAGCTGTCAGGGGGTCAGGGCTGCGGGGGCCAGTCCATGTCAGCGGGACAGGGCTGCGGGGGCCAGTGCCTGTCAGCGGGCCAGGGCTGCGGGGGCCAATCCCTGTGAGCGGGTCAGGGCTGCGGGGGCCAGTCCCTGTGAGCGGGTCAGGGCTGCGGGGGCCAGTCCCTGTGAGCGGGTCAGGGCTGCGGGGGCCAGTCCCTGTGAGCGGGTCAGGGCTGCGGGGGCCAGTCCCTGTGAGCGGGTCAGCGTTGCGGGGGCCAGTCCCTGTGAGCGGGTCAGGGCTGCGGGGGCCAGTCCCTGTGAGCGGGTCAGGGCTGCGGGGGCCAGGCCCTGTGAGCGGGTAAGGGCTGCGGGGGCCAGGCCCTGTGAGCGGGTCAGGGCTGCGGGGGCCAGGCCCAGTGAGCGGGTCAGGGCTGCGGGGGCCAGTCCCTGTGAGCGGGCGAGGGCTGCGGTGGCAAATAGCTGTCAGGGGGTCAGGGATGCGGGGGCCAGTCCATGTCAGCGGGACAGGGCTGCGGGGGACAGTGCCTGTGAGCGGGTCAGGGCTGCGGGGGCCAGTCCCTGTGAGCGGGTCAGGGCTGCGGGGGCCAGTCTCTGTGAGCGGGTCAGGGCTGCGGGGGCCAGTCCCTGTGAGCGGGTCAGGGCTGCGGGGGCCAGTCCCTGTAAGCGGGACAGGGCTGCGGGGGCCAGTCCCTGTGAGCGGGTCAGCGCTGCGGGGGCCAATCCCTGTGAGCGGGCCAGGGCTGCGGGGGCCGGTCCCTGTGAGCGGGCCAGGGCTGCGGGGGCCGGTCCCTGTGAGCCGGCCAGGGCTGCGGGGGCCGGTCCCTGTGAGCGGGCCAGGGCTGCGGGGGCCGGTCCCTGTGAGCGGGCCAGGGCTGCGGGGGCCGTTCCCTGTGAGCGGGCCAGGGCTGCGGGGGCCGGTCCCCGTAAGCGGGCCAGGGCTGCGGGGGCCGGTCCCCGTTAACGGGCCATGGCTGCGGGGGCCGGTACCCGTGAGCGGGCCAGGGCTGCGGGGGCCGGTCCCCGTGAGCGGGCCAGGGCTGCGGGGGCCGGTCCCTGTGAGCGGGTGAGGGCTGCGGGGGCCAGTCCCTCTTAGCGGGTGAGGGCTGCGGGGGCCAGTACCTGTGAGCGGGTCATGGCTGCGGGGGCCAGTCCCTGTGAGCGGGTCAGGGCTGCAGTGGCAAATAGCTGTCAGGGGGTCAGGGCTGCGGGAGCCAGTCCCTGTGAGCGGGTCAGGGCTGCGGGGGCCAGTCCCTGTGAGCAGGTCAGGGCTGCGGGGGCCAGTCTCTGTGAGCGGGTCAGGGCTGCGGGGGCCAGTCCCTGTAAGCGGGACAGGGCTGCGGGGGCCAGTCCCTGTGAGCGGGTCAGCGCTGCGGGGGCCAGTCCCTGTGAGCGGGCCAGGGCTGCGGGGGCCGGTCCCTGTGAGCGGGCCAGGGCTGCGGGGGCCGGTCCCTGTGAGCCGGCCAGGGCTGCGGGGGCCGGTCCCCGTGAGCGGGCCAGGGCTGCGGGGGCCGGTCCCCGTGAGCGGGCCAGGGCTGCGGGGGCCGGTCCCCGTGAGCGGGCCAGGGCTGCGGGGGCCGGTCCCCGTGAGCGGGCCATGGCTGCGGGGGCCGGTCCCCGTGAGCGGGCCAGGGCTGCGGGGGCCGGTCCCCGTGAGCGGGCCAGGGCTGCGGGGGCCGGTCCCTGTGAGCGGGTGAGGGCTGCGGGGGCCAGTCCCTCTTAGCGGGTGAGGGCTGCGGGGGCCAGTACCTGTGAGCGGGTCATGGCTGCGGGGGCCAGTCCCTGTGAGCGGGTCAGGGCTGCAGTGGCAAATAGCTGTCAGGGGGTCAGGGCTGCGGGGGCCAGTGCCTGTCAGTGGGCCAGGGCTGCGGGGGCCGGTCCCTGTGAGCGGGCCAGGGCTGCGGGGACGGGTCCCTGTGAGCGGGCCAGGGCTGCGGGGGCCGGTCCCTGTGAGCGGGCCAGGGCTGCGGGATCCGGTCCTTGTGAGCGGGCCAGGGCTGCGGGGGCCAATCCCTGTGATCGGGTCATGGCTGCGGGGGCCAGTCCCTGTGATCGGGTCATGGCTGCGGGGGCCAGTCCCTGTGAGCGGGTGAGGGCTGCGGGGGCCAGACCATGTCAGCGGGACAGGGCTGCGGGGGACAGTGCCTGTGGTCGGGTCATGGCTGCGGGGGCCAATCCCTGTGAGCGGGTGAGGGCTGCGGGGGCCAGTCCCTCTTAGCGGGTGAGGGCTGCGGGGGCCAGTCCCTGTGAGCGGGGGAGGGCTGCGGGGGCCAGTCCCTGTGAGCGGATCAGGGCTGCGGGGGCCAGTCCCTGTGAGCGGGTTAGGGCTGCGGGGGCCAGTCCCTGTGAGCGGGTCAGGGCTGCGGTGGCAAATAGCTGTCAGGGGGTCAGGGCTGCGGTGGCAAATAGCTGTCAGGGGGTCAGGGCGGCGGGGGCCAGTCCATGTCAGCGGGACAGGGCTGCGGGGGCCAATGCCTGTCAGCGGGCCAGGGCTGCGGGGGCCAATCCCTGTGAGCGGGTCAGGGCTGCGGGGGCCAGTCCCTGTGAGCGGGTCAGGGCTGCGGGGGCCAGTCCCTGTGAGCGGGTCAGGGCTGCGGGGGCCAGTCCCTGTGAGCGGGTCAGGGCTGCCGGGGCCAGTCCCTGTGAGCGGGCCAGGGCTGCGGGGGCCAGTCCCTGTGAGCGGGTCAGCGCTGCGGGGGCCAGTCCCTGTGAGCGGGTCAGGGCTGCGGGGGCCAGTCCCTGTGAGCGGGTCAGGGATGCGGGGGCCAGGCCATGTGAGCGGGTAAGGGCTGCGGGGGCCAGGCCCTGTGAGCGGGTGAGGGCTGCGGGGGCCAGGCCCAGTGAGCGGTTCAGGGCTGCGGGGGCCAGTCCCTGTGAGCGGGCGAGGGCTGCGGTGGCAAATAGCTGTCAGGGGGTCAGGGATGCGGGGGCCAGTCCATGTCAGCGGGACAGGGCTGCGGGGGACAGTCCCTGTGAGCGGGTCAGCGCTGCGGAGGCCAGTCCCTGTGAGCGGGTGAGGGCTGCGGGGGCCAGCCCCTCTTAGCGGGTGAGGGCTGCGGAGGCCAGTCCCTGTGAGCGGGGGAGGGGGGCGGGGGCCAGTTCCTGTGAGCGAGTCAGGGCTGCGGGAGCCAGTCCCTGTGAGCGGGTCAGGGCTGCGGGGGCCAGTCCCTGTGAGCGGGTCAGGGCTGCGGGGGCCAGTCCCTGTGAGCGGGTCAGGGCTGCGGGGGCCAGTCCCTGTGAGCGGGCCAGGGCTGCGGGGGCCGGTCCCTGTGGGCGGGCCAGGGCTGTGGGGGCCGGTCCCTGAGAGCGGGCCAGGGCTGCGGGGGCCGGTCCCTGTGAGCGGGCCAGGGCTGCGGGGGCCGGTCCCTGTGAGCGGGCCATGGCTGCGGGGGCCGGTCCCTGAGAGCGGGCCAGGGCTGCCGGGGCCGGTCCCTGAGAGCGGGCCAGGCCTGCGGGGGCCGGTCCCAGTGAGCGGGCCAGGGCTGCGGCATCCGGTCCCTGTGAGCGGGCCAGGGCTGCGGGGGCCGGTCCCTGTGAGCGGGCCAGGGCAGCGGGGGCCGGTCCCTGTGAGCGGGCCAGGGCAGCGGGGGCCGGTCCCTGTGAGCGGGCCAGGGCTGCGGGGGCCGGTCCCGGTGAGCGGGCCAGGGCTGCGGGGGCCGGTCCCTGTGAGCGGGCCAGGGCAGCGGGGGCCGGTCCCTGTGAGCGGGCCAGGGCAGCGGGGGCCGGTCCCTGTGAGCGGGCCAGGGCTGCGGGGGCCGGTCCCTGTGAGCGGAAAAGGGCTGCGGGGGCCAGTCCCGGTGATCGGGTCATGGCTGCGGGGGCCAGTCCCTGTTAGCGGGCCAGGGCTGCGGGGGCCGGTCCGTGTGAGCGGGCCAGGGCAGTGGGGTCCGGTCCCTGTGAGCGGGTCAGGGCTGCGGGGGCCGGTCCCTGTGAGCGGGCCAGGGCTGCGGGGGCCGGTCCCTGTGTGCAGCCCAGGGCTGCGGGGGCCGGTCCCTGTTAGCGGGCCAGGGCTGCGGGGGCCGGTCCGTGTGAGCGGGCCAGGGCTGCGGGGGCCGGTCCCTGTGAGCGGGCCAGGGCTGCGGGGGCCAATCCCTGTGATCGGGTCATGGCTGCGGGGGCCAGTCCCTGTGAGCGGGCGAGGGCTGCGGTGGCAAATAGCTGTCAGGGGGTCAGGGATGCGGGGGCCAGTCCATGTCAGCGGGACAGGGCTGCGGGGGACAGTGCCTGTGAGCGGGTCAGGGCTGCGGGGGGCAGTCCCTGTGAGCGGGTCAGCGCTGCGGAGGCCAGTCCCTGTGAGCGGGTGAGGGCTGCGGGGGCCAGTCCCTCTTAGCGGGTGAGGGCTGCGGAGGCCAGTCCCTGTGAGCGGGGGAGGGCGGCGGGGGCCAGTCCCTGTGAGCGAGTCAGGGCTGCGGGAGCCAGTCCCTGTGAGCGGGTCAGGGCTGCGGGGGCCAGTCCCTGTGAGCGGGTGAGGGCTGCGGGGGCCAGTCTCTGTGAGCGGGTCAGGGCTGCGGGGGCCAGTCCCTGTGAGCGGGTCAGGGCTGCGGGGGCCAGTCCCTGTAAGCGGGACAGGGCTGCGGGGGCCAGTCCCTGTGAGCGGGTCAGCGCTGCGGGGGCCGGTCCCTGTGAGCGGGCCAGGGCTGCGGGGGCCGGTCCCTGTGAGCGGGCCAGGGCTGCGGGGGCCGGTCCCTGTGAGCCGGCCAGGGCTGCGGGGGCCGGTCCCTGTGAGCGGGCCAGGGCTGCGGGGGCCGGTCCCCGTGAGCGGGCCAGGGCTGCGGGGGCCGGTCCCCGTGAGCGGGCCAGGGCTGCGGGGGCCGGTCCCCGTGAGCGGGCCATGGCTGCGGGGGCCGGTCCCCGTGAGCGGGCCAGGGCTGCGGGGGCCGGTCCCCGTGAGCGGGCCAGGGCTGCGGGGGCCGGTCCCTGTGAGCGGGTGAGGGCTGCGGGGGCCAGTCCCTATTAGCGGGTGAGGGCTGCGGGGGCCAGTACCTGTGAGCGGGTCATGGCTGCGGGGGCCAGTCCCTGTGAGCGGGTCAGGGCTGCAGTGGCAAATAGCTGTCAGGGGGTCAGGGCTGCGGGAGCCAGTCCCTGTGAGCGGGTCAGGGCTGCGGGGGCCAGTCCCTGTGAGCAGGTCAGGGCTGCGGGGGCCAGTCTCTGTGAGCGGGTCAGGGCTGCGGGGGCCAGTCCCTGTGAGCGGGTCAGGGCTGCGGGGGCCAGTCCCTGTAAGCGGGACAGGGCTGCGGGGGCCAGTCCCTGTGAGCGGGTCAGCGCTGCGGGGGCCGGTCCCTGTGAGCGGGCCAGGGCTGCGGGGGCCGGTCCCTGTGAGCGGGCCAGGGCTGCGGGGGCCGGTCCCTGTGAGCCGGCCAGGGCTGCGGGGGCCGGTCCCTGTGAGCGGGCCAGGGCTGCGGGGGCCGGTCCCCGTGAGCGGGCCAGGGCTGCGGGGGCCGGTCCCCGTGAGCGGGCCATGGCTGCGGGGGCCGGTCCCCGTGAGCGGGCCAGGGCTGCGGGGGCCGGTCCCCGTGAGCGGGCCAGGGCTGCGGGGGCCGGTCCCTGTGAGCGGGTGAGGGCTGCGGGGGCCAGTCCCTCTTAGCGGGTGAGGGCTGCGGGGGCCAGTACCTGTCAGGGGGCCAGGGCTGCGGGGGCCGGTCCCTGTGAGCGGGCCAGGGCTGCGGGGACGGGTCCCTGTGAGCGGGCCAGGGCTGCGGGGGCCGGTCCCTGTGAGCGGGCCAGGGCTGCGGGATCCGGTCCTTGTGAGCGGGCCAGGGCTGCGGGGGCCAATCCCTGTGATCGGGTCATGGCTGCGGGGGCCAGTCCCTGTGATCGGGTCATGGCTGCGGGGGCCAGTCCCTGTGAGCGGGTGAGGGCTGCGGGGGCCAGTCCATGTCAGCGGGACAGGGCTGCGGGGGACAGTGCCTGTGGTCGGGTCATGGCTGCGGGGGCCAGTCCCTGTGAGCGGGTGAGGGCTGCGGGGGCCAGTCCCTCTTAGCGGGTGAGGGCTGCGGGGGCCAGTCCCTGTGAGCGGGGGAGGGCTGCGGGGGCCAGTCCCTGTGAGCGGGTCAGGGCTGCGGGGGCCAGTCCCTGTGAGCGGGACAGGGCTGCGGGGGCCAGTCCCTGTGAGCGGGTCAGGGCTGCGGGGGCCAGTCCCTGTGAGCGGGTCAGGGCTGCGGTGGCAAATAGCTGTCAGGGGGTCAGGGCTGCGGTGGCAAATAGCTGTCAGGGGGTCAGGGCTGCGGGGGCCAGTCCATGTCAGCGGGACAGGGCAGCGGGGGCCAGTGCCTGTCAGCGGGCCAGGGCTGCGGGGGCCAATCCCTGTGAGCGGGTCAGGGCTGCGGGGGCCAGTCCCTGTGAGCGGGTCAGGGCTGCGGGGGCCAGTCCCTGTGAGCGGGTCAGGGCTGCGGGGGCCAGTCCCTGTGAGCGGGTCAGGGCTGCGGGGGCCCGTCCCTGTGAGCGGGTCAGGGCTGCGGGGGCCAGTCCCTGTGAGCGGGTCAGGGCTGCGGGGGCCAGTCCCTGTGAGCGGGTCAGCGCTGCGGGGGCCAGTCCCTGTGAGCGGGTAAGGGCTGCGGGGGCCAGTCCCTGTGAGCGGGTCAGGGCTGCGGGGGCCAGGCCCTGTGAGCGGGTCAGGGCTGCGGGGGCCAGGCCCAGTGAGCGGTTCAGGGCTGCGGGGGCCAGTCCCTGTGAGCGGGCGAGGGCTGCGGTGGCAAATAGCTGTCAGGGGGTCAGGGATGCGGGGGCCAGACCATGTCAGCGGGACAGGGCTGCGGGGGACAGTGCCTGTGAGCGGGTCAGGGCTGCGGGGGGCAGTCCCTGTGAGCGGGTCAGCGCTGCGGAGGCCAGTCCCTGTGAGCGGGTGAGGGCTGCGGGGGCCAGTCCCTCTTAGCGGGTGAGGGCTGCGGAGGCCAGTCCCTGTGAGCGGGGGAGGGGGGCGGGGGCCAGTCCCTGTGAGCGAGTCAGGGCTGCGGGAGCCAGTCCCTGTGAGCGGGTCAGGGCTGCGGGGGCCAGTCCCTGTGAGCGGGTCAGGGCTGCGGGGGCCAGTCTCTGTGAGCGGGTCAGGGCTGCGGGGGCCAGTCCCTGTGAGCGGGACAGGGCTGCGGGGGCCAGTCCCTGTGAGCGGGTCAGCGCTGCGGGGGCCAGTCCCTGTGAGCGGGTCAGGGCTGCGGGGGCCGGTCCCTGTGAGCGGGCCAGGGCTGCGGGGGCCGGTCCCTGTGAGCGGGCCAGGGCTGCGGGGGCCGGTCCCTGTGAGCGGGCCAGGGCTGCGGGGGCCGGTCCCTGTGAGCGGGCCAGGGCTGCGGGGGCCGGTCCCTGTGAGCGGGCCAGGGCTGCGGGGGCCGGTCCCTGTGAGCGGGCCATGGCTGCGGGGGCCGGTCCCTGAGAGCGGGCCAGGGCTGCCGGGGCCGGTCCCTGAGAGCGGGCCAGGCCTGCGGGGGCCGGTCCCAGTGAGCGGGCCAGGGCTGCGGCATCCGGTCCCTGTGAGCGGGCCAGGGCTGCGGGGGCCGGTCCCTGTGAGCGGGCCAGGGCAGCGGGGGCCGGTCCCTGTGAGCGGGCCAGGGCAGCGGGGGCCGGTCCCTGTGAGCGGGCCAGGGCTGCGGGGGCCGGTCCCGGTGAGCGGGCCAGGGCTGCGGGGGCCGGTCCCTGTGAGCGGGCCAGGGCAGCGGGGGCCGGTCCCTGTGAGCGGGCCAGGGCAGCGGGGGCCGGTCCCTGTGATCGGGTCATGGCTGCGGGGGCCAGTCCCTGTGAGCGGGTGAGGGCTGCGGGGGCCAGTCCATGTCAGCGGGACAGGGCTGCGGGAGACAGTGCCTGTGGTCGGGTCATGGCTGCGGGGGCCAGTCCCTGTGAGCGGGTCAGGGCTGCGGGGGCCAGTCCCTCTTAGCGGGTGAGGGCTGCGGGGGCCAGTCCCTGTGAGCGGAACAGGGCTGCGGGGGCCAGTCCCTGTGAGCGGGTAAGGGCTGCGGGGGCCAGTCCCTGTGAGCGGGTCAGGGCTGCGGGGGCCAGTCCCAGTGAGCGGGTCAGGGCTGCGGGGGCCAGTCCCTGAGAGCGGGCCAGGGCTGCCGGGGCCGGTCCCTGAGAGCGGGCCAGGCCTGCGGGGGCCGGTCCCAGTGAGCGGGCCAGGGCTGCGGCATCCGGTCCCTGTGAGCGGGCCAGGGCTGCGGGGGCCGGTCCCTGTGAGCGGGCCAGGGCAGCGGGGGCCGGTCCCTGTGAGCGGGCCAGGGCAGCGGGGGCCGGTCCCTGTGAGCGGGCCAGGGCTGCGGGGGCCGGTCCCGGTGAGCGGGCCAGGGCTGCGGGGGCCGGTCCCTGTGAGCGGGCCAGGGCAGCGGGGGCCGGTCCCTGTGAGCGGGCCAGGGCAGCGGGGGCCGGTCCCTGTGAGCGGGCCAGGGCTGCGGGGGCCGGTCCCTGTGAGCGGAAAAGGGCTGCGGGGGCCAGTCCCGGTGATCGGGTCATGGCTGCGGGGGCCAGTCCCTGTTAGCGGGCCAGGGCTGCGGGGGCCGGTCCGTGTGAGCGGGCCAGGGCAGTGGGGTCCGGTCCCTGTGAGCGGGTCAGGGCTGCGGGGGCCGGTCCCTGTGAGCGGGCCAGGGCTGCGGGGGCCGGTCCCTGTGTGCAGCCCAGGGCTGCGGGGGCCGGTCCCTGTTAGCGGGCCAGGGCTGCGGGGGCCGGTCCGTGTGAGCGGGCCAGGGCTGCGGGGGCCGGTCCCTGTGAGCGGGCCAGGGCTGCGGGGGCCAATCCCTGTGATCGGGTCATGGCTGCGGGGGCCAGTCCCTGTGAGCGGGCGAGGGCTGCGGTGGCAAATAGCTGTCAGGGGGTCAGGGATGCGGGGGCCAGTCCATGTCAGCGGGACAGGGCTGCGGGGGACAGTGCCTGTGAGCGGGTCAGGGCTGCGGGGGGCAGTCCCTGTGAGCGGGTCAGCGCTGCGGAGGCCAGTCCCTGTGAGCGGGTGAGGGCTGCGGGGGCCAGTCCCTCTTAGCGGGTGAGGGCTGCGGAGGCCAGTCCCTGTGAGCGGGGGAGGGCGGCGGGGGCCAGTCCCTGTGAGCGAGTCAGGGCTGCGGGAGCCAGTCCCTGTGAGCGGGTCAGGGCTGCGGGGGCCAGTCCCTGTGAGCGGGTGAGGGCTGCGGGGGCCAGTCTCTGTGAGCGGGTCAGGGCTGCGGGGGCCAGTCCCTGTGAGCGGGTCAGGGCTGCGGGGGCCAGTCCCTGTAAGCGGGACAGGGCTGCGGGGGCCAGTCCCTGTGAGCGGGTCAGCGCTGCGGGGGCCGGTCCCTGTGAGCGGGCCAGGGCTGCGGGGGCCGGTCCCTGTGAGCGGGCCAGGGCTGCGGGGGCCGGTCCCTGTGAGCCGGCCAGGGCTGCGGGGGCCGGTCCCTGTGAGCGGGCCAGGGCTGCGGGGGCCGGTCCCCGTGAGCGGGCCAGGGCTGCGGGGGCCGGTCCCCGTGAGCGGGCCAGGGCTGCGGGGGCCGGTCCCCGTGAGCGGGCCATGGCTGCGGGGGCCGGTCCCCGTGAGCGGGCCATGGCTGCGGGGGCCGGTCCCCGTGAGCGGGCCAGGGCTGCGGGGGCCGGTCCCCGTGAGCGGGCCAGGGCTGCGGGGGCCGGTCCCTGTGAGCGGGTGAGGGCTGCGGGGGCCAGTCCCTCTTAGCGGGTGAGGGCTGCGGGGGCCAGTACCTGTGAGCGGGTCATGGCTGCGGGGGCCAGTCCCTGTGAGCGGGTCAGGGCTGCAGTGGCAAATAGCTGTCAGGGGGTCAGGGCTGCGGGGGCCAGTGCCTGTCAGTGGGCCAGGGCTGCGGGGGCCGGTCCCTGTGAGCGGGCCAGGGCTGCGGGGACGGGTCCCTGTGAGCGGGCCAGGGCTGCGGGGGCCGGTCCCTGTGAGCGGGCCAGGGCTGCGGGATCCGGTCCTTGTGAGCGGGCCAGGGCTGCGGGGGCCAATCCCTGTGATCGGGTCATGGCTGCGGGGGCCAGTCCCTGTGATCGGGTCATGGCTGCGGGGGCCAGTCCCTGTGAGCGGGTGAGGGCTGCGGGGGCCAGACCATGTCAGCGGGACAGGGCTGCGGGGGACAGTGCCTGTGGTCGGGTCATGGCTGCGGGGGCCAATCCCTGTGAGCGGGTGAGGGCTGCGGGGGCCAGTCCCTCTTAGCGGGTGAGGGCTGCGGGGGCCAGTCCCTGTGAGCGGGGGAGGGCTGCGGGGGCCAGTCCCTGTGAGCGGATCAGGGCTGCGGGGGCCAGTCCCTGTGAGCGGGTTAGGGCTGCGGGGGCCAGTCCCTGTGAGCGGGTCAGGGCTGCGGTGGCAAATAGCTGTCAGGGGGTCAGGGCTGCGGTGGCAAATAGCTGTCAGGGGGTCAGGGCGGCGGGGGCCAGTCCATGTCAGCGGGACAGGGCTGCGGGGGCCAATGCCTGTCAGCGGGCCAGGGCTGCGGGGGCCAATCCCTGTGAGCGGGTCAGGGCTGCGGGGGCCAGTCCCTGTGAGCGGGTCAGGGCTGCGGGGGCCAGTCCCTGTGAGCGGGTCAGGGCTGCGGGGGCCAGTCCCTGTGAGCGGGTCAGGGCTGCCGGGGCCAGTCCCTGTGAGCGGGCCAGGGCTGCGGGGGCCAGTCCCTGTGAGCGGGTCAGCGCTGCGGGGGCCAGTCCCTGTGAGCGGGTCAGGGCTGCGGGGGCCAGTCCCTGTGAGCGGGTCAGGGATGCGGGGGCCAGGCCATGTGAGCGGGTAAGGGCTGCGGGGGCCAGGCCCTGTGAGCGGGTGAGGGCTGCGGGGGCCAGGCCCAGTGAGCGGTTCAGGGCTGCGGGGGCCAGTCCCTGTGAGCGGGCGAGGGCTGCGGTGGCAAATAGCTGTCAGGGGGTCAGGGATGCGGGGGCCAGTCCATGTCAGCGGGACAGGGCTGCGGGGGACAGTCCCTGTGAGCGGGTCAGCGCTGCGGAGGCCAGTCCCTGTGAGCGGGTGAGGGCTGCGGGGGCCAGCCCCTCTTAGCGGGTGAGGGTTGCGGAGGCCAGTCCCTGTGAGCGGGGGAGGGGGGCGGGGGCCAGTTCCTGTGAGCGAGTCAGGGCTGCGGGAGCCAGTCCCTGTGAGCGGGTCAGGGCTGCGGGGGCCAGTCCCTGTGAGCGGGTCAGGGCTGCGGGGGCCAGTCCCTGTGAGCGGGTCAGGGCTGCGGGGGCCAGTCCCTGTGAGCGGGCCAGGGCTGCGGGGGCCGGTCCCTGTGGGCGGGCCAGGGCTGTGGGGGCCGGTCCCTGAGAGCGGGCCAGGGCTGCGGGGGCCGGTCCCTGTGAGCGGGCCAGGGCTGCGGGGGCCGGTCCCTGTGAGCGGGCCATGGCTGCGGGGGCCGGTCCCTGAGAGCGGGCCAGGGCTGCCGGGGCCGGTCCCTGAGAGCGGGCCAGGCCTGCGGGGGCCGGTCCCAGTGAGCGGGCCAGGGCTGCGGCATCCGGTCCCTGTGAGCGGGCCAGGGCTGCGGGGGCCGGTCCCTGTGAGCGGGCCAGGGCAGCGGGGGCCGGTCCCTGTGAGCGGGCCAGGGCAGCGGGGGCCGGTCCCTGTGAGCGGGCCAGGGCTGCGGGGGCCGGTCCCGGTGAGCGGGCCAGGGCTGCGGGGGCCGGTCCCTGTGAGCGGGCCAGGGCAGCGGGGGCCGGTCCCTGTGAGCGGGCCAGGGCAGCGGGGGCCGGTCCCTGTGAGCGGGCCAGGGCTGCGGGGGCCGGTCCCTGTGAGCGGAAAAGGGCTGCGGGGGCCAGTCCCGGTGATCGGGTCATGGCTGCGGGGGCCAGTCCCTGTTAGCGGGCCAGGGCTGCGGGGGCCGGTCCGTGTGAGCGGGCCAGGGCAGTGGGGTCCGGTCCCTGTGAGCGGGTCAGGGCTGCGGGGGCCGGTCCCTGTGAGCGGGCCAGGGCTGCGGGGGCCGGTCCCTGTGTGCAGCCCAGGGCTGCGGGGGCCGGTCCCTGTTAGCGGGCCAGGGCTGCGGGGGCCGGTCCGTGTGAGCGGGCCAGGGCTGCGGGGGCCGGTCCCTGTGAGCGGGCCAGGGCTGCGGGGGCCAATCCCTGTGATCGGGTCATGGCTGCGGGGGCCAGTCCCTGTGAGCGGGCGAGGGCTGCGGTGGCAAATAGCTGTCAGGGGGTCAGGGATGCGGGGGCCAGTCCATGTCAGCGGGACAGGGCTGCGGGGGACAGTGCCTGTGAGCGGGTCAGGGCTGCGGGGGGCAGTCCCTGTGAGCGGGTCAGCGCTGCGGAGGCCAGTCCCTGTGAGCGGGTGAGGGCTGCGGGGGCCAGTCCCTCTTAGCGGGTGAGGGCTGCGGAGGCCAGTCCCTGTGAGCGGGGGAGGGCGGCGGGGGCCAGTCCCTGTGAGCGAGTCAGGGCTGCGGGAGCCAGTCCCTGTGAGCGGGTCAGGGCTGCGGGGGCCAGTCCCTGTGAGCGGGTGAGGGCTGCGGGGGCCAGTCTCTGTGAGCGGGTCAGGGCTGCGGGGGCCAGTCCCTGTGAGCGGGTCAGGGCTGCGGGGGCCAGTCCCTGTAAGCGGGACAGGGCTGCGGGGGCCAGTCCCTGTGAGCGGGTCAGCGCTGCGGGGGCCGGTCCCTGTGAGCGGGCCAGGGCTGCGGGGGCCGGTCCCTGTGAGCGGGCCAGGGCTGCGGGGGCCGGTCCCTGTGAGCCGGCCAGGGCTGCGGGGGCCGGTCCCTGTGAGCGGGCCAGGGCTGCGGGGGCCGGTCCCCGTGAGCGGGCCAGGGCTGCGGGGGCCGGTCCCCGTGAGCGGGCCAGGGCTGCGGGGGCCGGTCCCCGTGAGCGGGCCATGGCTGCGGGGGCCGGTCCCCGTGAGCGGGCCAGGGCTGCGGGGGCCGGTCCCCGTGAGCGGGCCAGGGCTGCGGGGGCCGGTCCCTGTGAGCGGGTGAGGGCTGCGGGGGCCAGTCCCTATTAGCGGGTGAGGGCTGCGGGGGCCAGTACCTGTGAGCGGGTCATGGCTGCGGGGGCCAGTCCCTGTGAGCGGGTCAGGGCTGCAGTGGCAAATAGCTGTCAGGGGGTCAGGGCTGCGGGAGCCAGTCCCTGTGAGCGGGTCAGGGCTGCGGGGGCCAGTCCCTGTGAGCAGGTCAGGGCTGCGGGGGCCAGTCTCTGTGAGCGGGTCAGGGCTGCGGGGGCCAGTCCCTGTGAGCGGGTCAGGGCTGCGGGGGCCAGTCCCTGTAAGCGGGACAGGGCTGCGGGGGCCAGTCCCTGTGAGCGGGTCAGCGCTGCGGGGGCCGGTCCCTGTGAGCGGGCCAGGGCTGCGGGGGCCGGTCCCTGTGAGCGGGCCAGGGCTGCGGGGGCCGGTCCCTGTGAGCCGGCCAGGGCTGCGGGGGCCGGTCCCTGTGAGCGGGCCAGGGCTGCGGGGGCCGGTCCCCGTGAGCGGGCCAGGGCTGCGGGGGCCGGTCCCCGTGAGCGGGCCATGGCTGCGGGGGCCGGTCCCCGTGAGCGGGCCAGGGCTGCGGGGGCCGGTCCCCGTGAGCGGGCCAGGGCTGCGGGGGCCGGTCCCTGTGAGCGGGTGAGGGCTGCGGGGGCCAGTCCCTCTTAGCGGGTGAGGGCTGCGGGGGCCAGTACCTGTCAGGGGGCCAGGGCTGCGGGGGCCGGTCCCTGTGAGCGGGCCAGGGCTGCGGGGACGGGTCCCTGTGAGCGGGCCAGGGCTGCGGGGGCCGGTCCCTGTGAGCGGGCCAGGGCTGCGGGATCCGGTCCTTGTGAGCGGGCCAGGGCTGCGGGGGCCAATCCCTGTGATCGGGTCATGGCTGCGGGGGCCAGTCCCTGTGATCGGGTCATGGCTGCGGGGGCCAGTCCCTGTGAGCGGGTGAGGGCTGCGGGGGCCAGTCCATGTCAGCGGGACAGGGCTGCGGGGGACAGTGCCTGTGGTCGGGTCATGGCTGCGGGGGCCAGTCCCTGTGAGCGGGTGAGGGCTGCGGGGGCCAGTCCCTCTTAGCGGGTGAGGGCTGCGGGGGCCAGTCCCTGTGAGCGGGGGAGGGCTGCGGGGGCCAGTCCCTGTGAGCGGGTCAGGGCTGCGGGGGCCAGTCCCTGTGAGCGGGACAGGGCTGCGGGGGCCAGTCCCTGTGAGCGGGTCAGGGCTGCGGGGGCCAGTCCCTGTGAGCGGGTCAGGGCTGCGGTGGCAAATAGCTGTCAGGGGGTCAGGGCTGCGGTGGCAAATAGCTGTCAGGGGGTCAGGGCTGCGGGGGCCAGTCCATGTCAGCGGGACAGGGCAGCGGGGGCCAGTGCCTGTCAGCGGGCCAGGGCTGCGGGGGCCAATCCCTGTGAGCGGGTCAGGGCTGCGGGGGCCAGTCCCTGTGAGCGGGTCAGGGCTGCGGGGGCCAGTCCCTGTGAGCGGGTCAGGGCTGCGGGGGCCAGTCCCTGTGAGCGGGTCAGGGCTGCGGGGGCCCGTCCCTGTGAGCGGGTCAGGGCTGCGGGGGCCAGTCCCTGTGAGCGGGTCAGGGCTGCGGGGGCCAGTCCCTGTGAGCGGGTCAGCGCTGCGGGGGCCAGTCCCTGTGAGCGGGTAAGGGCTGCGGGGGCCAGTCCCTGTGAGCGGGTCAGGGCTGCGGGGGCCAGGCCCTGTGAGCGGGTCAGGGCTGCGGGGGCCAGGCCCAGTGAGCGGTTCAGGGCTGCGGGGGCCAGTCCCTGTGAGCGGGCGAGGGCTGCGGTGGCAAATAGCTGTCAGGGGGTCAGGGATGCGGGGGCCAGACCATGTCAGCGGGACAGGGCTGCGGGGGACAGTGCCTGTGAGCGGGTCAGGGCTGCGGGGGGCAGTCCCTGTGAGCGGGTCAGCGCTGCGGAGGCCAGTCCCTGTGAGCGGGTGAGGGCTGCGGGGGCCAGTCCCTCTTAGCGGGTGAGGGCTGCGGAGGCCAGTCCCTGTGAGCGGGGGAGGGGGGCGGGGGCCAGTCCCTGTGAGCGAGTCAGGGCTGCGGGAGCCAGTCCCTGTGAGCGGGTCAGGGCTGCGGGGGCCAGTCCCTGTGAGCGGGTCAGGGCTGCGGGGGCCAGTCTCTGTGAGCGGGTCAGGGCTGCGGGGGCCAGTCCCTGTGAGCGGGACAGGGCTGCGGGGGCCAGTCCCTGTGAGCGGGTCAGCGCTGCGGGGGCCAGTCCCTGTGAGCGGGTCAGGGCTGCGGGGGCCGGTCCCTGTGAGCGGGCCAGGGCTGCGGGGGCCGGTCCCTGTGAGCGGGCCAGGGCTGCGGGGGCCGGTCCCTGTGAGCGGGCCAGGGCTGCGGGGGCCGGTCCCTGTGAGCGGGCCAGGGCTGCGGGGGCCGGTCCCTGTGAGCGGGCCAGGGCTGCGGGGGCCGGTCCCTGTGAGCGGGCCATGGCTGCGGGGGCCGGTCCCTGAGAGCGGGCCAGGGCTGCCGGGGCCGGTCCCTGAGAGCGGGCCAGGCCTGCGGGGGCCGGTCCCAGTGAGCGGGCCAGGGCTGCGGCATCCGGTCCCTGTGAGCGGGCCAGGGCTGCGGGGGCCGGTCCCTGTGAGCGGGCCAGGGCAGCGGGGGCCGGTCCCTGTGAGCGGGCCAGGGCAGCGGGGGCCGGTCCCTGTGAGCGGGCCAGGGCTGCGGGGGCCGGTCCCGGTGAGCGGGCCAGGGCTGCGGGGGCCGGTCCCTGTGAGCGGGCCAGGGCAGCGGGGGCCGGTCCCTGTGAGCGGGCCAGGGCAGCGGGGGCCGGTCCCTGTGATCGGGTCATGGCTGCGGGGGCCAGTCCCTGTGAGCGGGTGAGGGCTGCGGGGGCCAGTCCATGTCAGCGGGACAGGGCTGCGGGAGACAGTGCCTGTGGTCGGGTCATGGCTGCGGGGGCCAGTCCCTGTGAGCGGGTCAGGGCTGCGGGGGCCAGTCCCTCTTAGCGGGTGAGGGCTGCGGGGGCCAGTCCCTGTGAGCGGAACAGGGCTGCGGGGGCCAGTCCCTGTGAGCGGGTAAGGGCTGCGGGGGCCAGTCCCTGTGAGCGGGTCAGGGCTGCGGGGGCCAGTCCCAGTGAGCGGGTCAGGGCTGCGGGGGCCAGTCCCTGAGAGCGGGCCAGGGCTGCCGGGGCCGGTCCCTGAGAGCGGGCCAGGCCTGCGGGGGCCGGTCCCAGTGAGCGGGCCAGGGCTGCGGCATCCGGTCCCTGTGAGCGGGCCAGGGCTGCGGGGGCCGGTCCCTGTGAGCGGGCCAGGGCAGCGGGGGCCGGTCCCTGTGAGCGGGCCAGGGCAGCGGGGGCCGGTCCCTGTGAGCGGGCCAGGGCTGCGGGGGCCGGTCCCGGTGAGCGGGCCAGGGCTGCGGGGGCCGGTCCCTGTGAGCGGGCCAGGGCAGCGGGGGCCGGTCCCTGTGAGCGGGCCAGGGCAGCGGGGGCCGGTCCCTGTGAGCGGGCCAGGGCTGCGGGGGCCGGTCCCTGTGAGCGGAAAAGGGCTGCGGGGGCCAGTCCCGGTGATCGGGTCATGGCTGCGGGGGCCAGTCCCTGTTAGCGGGCCAGGGCTGCGGGGGCCGGTCCGTGTGAGCGGGCCAGGGCAGTGGGGTCCGGTCCCTGTGAGCGGGTCAGGGCTGCGGGGGCCGGTCCCTGTGAGCGGGCCAGGGCTGCGGGGGCCGGTCCCTGTGTGCAGCCCAGGGCTGCGGGGGCCGGTCCCTGTTAGCGGGCCAGGGCTGCGGGGGCCGGTCCGTGTGAGCGGGCCAGGGCTGCGGGGGCCGGTCCCTGTGAGCGGGCCAGGGCTGCGGGGGCCAATCCCTGTGATCGGGTCATGGCTGCGGGGGCCAGTCCCTGTGAGCGGGCGAGGGCTGCGGTGGCAAATAGCTGTCAGGGGGTCAGGGATGCGGGGGCCAGTCCATGTCAGCGGGACAGGGCTGCGGGGGACAGTGCCTGTGAGCGGGTCAGGGCTGCGGGGGGCAGTCCCTGTGAGCGGGTCAGCGCTGCGGAGGCCAGTCCCTGTGAGCGGGTGAGGGCTGCGGGGGCCAGTCCCTCTTAGCGGGTGAGGGCTGCGGAGGCCAGTCCCTGTGAGCGGGGGAGGGCGGCGGGGGCCAGTCCCTGTGAGCGAGTCAGGGCTGCGGGAGCCAGTCCCTGTGAGCGGGTCAGGGCTGCGGGGGCCAGTCCCTGTGAGCGGGTGAGGGCTGCGGGGGCCAGTCTCTGTGAGCGGGTCAGGGCTGCGGGGGCCAGTCCCTGTGAGCGGGTCAGGGCTGCGGGGGCCAGTCCCTGTAAGCGGGACAGGGCTGCGGGGGCCAGTCCCTGTGAGCGGGTCAGCGCTGCGGGGGCCGGTCCCTGTGAGCGGGCCAGGGCTGCGGGGGCCGGTCCCTGTGAGCGGGCCAGGGCTGCGGGGGCCGGTCCCTGTGAGCCGGCCAGGGCTGCGGGGGCCGGTCCCTGTGAGCGGGCCAGGGCTGCGGGGGCCGGTCCCCGTGAGCGGGCCAGGGCTGCGGGGGCCGGTCCCCGTGAGCGGGCCAGGGCTGCGGGGGCCGGTCCCCGTGAGCGGGCCATGGCTGCGGGGGCCGGTCCCCGTGAGCGGGCCAGGGCTGCGGGGGCCGGTCCCCGTGAGCGGGCCAGGGCTGCGGGGGCCGGTCCCTGTGAGCGGGTGAGGGCTGCGGGGGCCAGTCCCTATTAGCGGGTGAGGGCTGCGGGGGCCAGTACCTGTGAGCGGGTCATGGCTGCGGGGGCCAGTCCCTGTGAGCGGGTCAGGGCTGCAGTGGCAAATAGCTGTCAGGGGGTCAGGGCTGCGGGAGCCAGTCCCTGTGAGCGGGTCAGGGCTGCGGGGGCCAGTCCCTGTGAGCAGGTCAGGGCTGCGGGGGCCAGTCTCTGTGAGCGGGTCAGGGCTGCGGGGGCCAGTCCCTGTGAGCGGGTCAGGGCTGCGGGGGCCAGTCCCTGTAAGCGGGACAGGGCTGCGGGGGCCAGTCCCTGTGAGCGGGTCAGCGCTGCGGGGGCCGGTCCCTGTGAGCGGGCCAGGGCTGCGGGGGCCGGTCCCTGTGAGCGGGCCAGGGCTGCGGGGGCCGGTCCCTGTGAGCCGGCCAGGGCTGCGGGGGCCGGTCCCTGTGAGCGGGCCAGGGCTGCGGGAGCCGGTCCCCGTGAGCGGGCCAGGGCTGCGGGGGCCGGTCCCCGTGAGCGGGCCATGGCTGCGGGGGCCGGTCCCCGTGAGCGGGCCAGGGCTGCGGGGGCCGGTCCCCGTGAGCGGGCCAGGGCTGCGGGGGCCGGTCCCTGTGAGCGGGTGAGGGCTGCGGGGGCCAGTCCCTCTTAGCGGGTGAGGGCTGCGGGGGCCAGTACCTGTCAGTGGGCCAGGGCTGCGGGGGCCGGTCCCTGTGAGCGGGCCAGGGCTGCGGGGACGGGTCCCTGTGAGCGGGCCAGGGCTGCGGGGGCCGGTCCCTGTGAGCGGGCCAGGGCTGCGGGATCCGGTCCTTGTGAGCGGGCCAGGGCTGCGGGGGCCAATCCCTGTGATCGGGTCATGGCTGCGGGGGCCAGTCCCTGTGATCGGGTCATGGCTGCGGGGGCCAGTCCCTGTGAGCGGGTGAGGGCTGCGGGGGCCAGTCCATGTCAGCGGGACAGGGCTGCGGGGGACAGTGCCTGTGGTCGGGTCATGGCTGCGGGGGCCAGTCCCTGTGAGCGGGTGAGGGCTGCGGGGGCCAGTCCCTCTTAGCGGGTGAGGGCTGCGGGGGCCAGTCCCTGTGAGCGGGGGAGGGCTGCGGGGGCCAGTCCCTGTGAGCGGGTCAGGGCTGCGGGGGCCAGTCCCTGTGAGCGGGACAGGGCTGCGGGGGCCAGTCCCTGTGAGCGGGTCAGGGCTGCGGGGGCCAGTCCCTGTGAGCGGGTCAGGGCTGCGGTGGCAAATAGCTGTCAGGGGGTCAGGGCTGCGGTGGCAAATAGCTGTCAGGGGGTCAGGGCTGCGGGGGCCAGTCCATGTCAGCGGGACAGGGCAGCGGGGGCCAGTGCCTGTCAGCGGGCCAGGGCTGCGGGGGCCAATCCCTGTGAGCGGGTCAGGGCTGCGGGGGCCAGTCCCTGTGAGCGGGTCAGGGCTGCGGGGGCCAGTCCCTGTGAGCGGGTCAGGGCTGCGGGGGCCAGTCCCTGTGAGCGGGTCAGGGCTGCGGGGGCCCGTCCCTGTGAGCGGGTCAGGGCTGCGGGGGCCAGTCCCTGTGAGCGGGTCAGGGCTGCGGGGGCCAGTCCCTGTGAGCGGGTCAGCGCTGCGGGGGCCAGTCCCTGTGAGCGGGTAAGGGCTGCGGGGGCCAGTCCCTGTGAGCGGGTCAGGGCTGCGGGGGCCAGGCCCTGTGAGCGGGTCAGGGCTGCGGGGGCCAGGCCCAGTGAGCGGTTCAGGGCTGCGGGGGCCAGTCCCTGTGAGCGGGCGAGGGCTGCGGTGGCAAATAGCTGTCAGGGGGTCAGGGATGCGGGGGCCAGACCATGTCAGCGGGACAGGGCTGCGGGGGACAGTGCCTGTGAGCGGGTCAGGGCTGCGGGGGGCAGTCCCTGTGAGCGGGTCAGCGCTGCGGAGGCCAGTCCCTGTGAGCGGGTGAGGGCTGCGGGGGCCAGTCCCTCTTAGCGGGTGAGGGCTGCGGAGGCCAGTCCCTGTGAGCGGGGGAGGGGGGCGGGGGCCAGTCCCTGTGAGCGAGTCAGGGCTGCGGGAGCCAGTCCCTGTGAGCGGGTCAGGGCTGCGGGGGCCAGTCCCTGTGAGCGGGTCAGGGCTGCGGGGGCCAGTCTCTGTGAGCGGGTCAGGGCTGCGGGGGCCAGTCCCTGTGAGCGGGACAGGGCTGCGGGGGCCAGTCCCTGTGAGCGGGTCAGCGCTGCGGGGGCCGGTCCCTGTGAGCGGGTCAGGGCTGCGGGGGCCGGTCCCTGTGAGCGGGCCAGGGCTGCGGGGGCCGGTCCCTGTGAGCGGGCCAGGGCTGCGGGGGCCGGTCCCTGTGAGCGGGCCAGGGCTGCGGGGGCCGGTCCCTGTGAGCGGGCCAGGGCTGCGGGGGCCGGTCCCTGTGAGCGGGCCAGGGCTGCGGGGGCCGGTCCCTGTGAGCGGGCCATGGCTGCGGGGGCCGGTCCCTGAGAGCGGGCCAGGGCTGCCGGGGCCGGTCCCTGAGAGCGGGCCAGGCCTGCGGGGGCCGGTCCCAGTGAGCGGGCCAGGGCTGCGGCATCCGGTCCCTGTGAGCGGGCCAGGGCTGCGGGGGCCGGTCCCTGTGAGCGGGCCAGGGCAGCGGGGGCCGGTCCCTGTGAGCGGGCCAGGGCAGCGGGGGCCGGTCCCTGTGAGCGGGCCAGGGCTGCGGGGGCCGGTCCCGGTGAGCGGGCCAGGGCTGCGGGGGCCGGTCCCTGTGAGCGGGCCAGGGCAGCGGGGGCCGGTCCCTGTGAGCGGGCCAGGGCAGCGGGGGCCGGTCCCTGTGATCGGGTCATGGCTGCGGGGGCCAGTCCCTGTGAGCGGGTGAGGGCTGCGGGGGCCAGTCCATGTCAGCGGGACAGGGCTGCGGGAGACAGTGCCTGTGGTCGGGTCATGGCTGCGGGGGCCAGTCCCTGTGAGCGGGTCAGGGCTGCGGGGGCCAGTCCCTCTTAGCGGGTGAGGGCTGCGGGGGCCAGTCCCTGTGAGCGGAACAGGGCTGCGGGGGCCAGTCCCTGTGAGCGGGTAAGGGCTGCGGGGGCCAGTCCCTGTGAGCGGGTCAGGGCTGCGGGGGCCAGTCCCAGTGAGCGGGTCAGGGCTGCGGGGGCCAGTCCCTGTGAGCGGGTCAGGGCTGCGGGGGCCAGTCCCTGTGAGCGGGTCCGGGCTGCGGGGGCCAGTCCCTGTGAGCGGGTCATGGCTACGGGGGCCAGTCCCTGTGAGCGCATCAGGGCTGCGGGGGCCAGACCCTGTGAGCGGGTCAGGGCTGCGGGGGCCAATCCCTCTTAGCGGGTGAGGGCTGCGGGGGCCAGTACCTGTGAGCGGGTCATGGCTGCGGGGGCCAGTCCCTGTGAGCGGGTCAGGGCTGCGGTGGCAAATAGCTCTCAGGGGGTCAGGGCTGCGGGGGCCAGTGCCTGTCAGTGGGCCAGGGCTGCGGGGGCCGGTCCCTGTGAGCGGGCCAGGGCTGTGGGGACGGGTCCCTGTGAGCGGGCCAGGGCTGCGGGGGCCGGTCCCTGTGAGCGGGCCAGGGCTGCGGGATCCGGTCCTTGTGAGCGGGCCAGGGCTGCGGGGGCCAGTCCCTGTGATCGGGTCATGGCTGCGGGGGCCAGTCCCTGTGAGCGGGTGAGGGCTGCGGGGGCCAGTCCATGTCAGCGGGACAGGGCTGCGGGGGACAGTGCCTGTGGTCGGGTCATGGCTGCGGGGGCCAGTCCCTGTGAGCGGGTGAGGGCTGCGGGGGCCAGTCCCTCTTAGCGGGTGAGGGCTGCGGGGGCCAGTACCTGTGAGCGGGGGAGGGCTGCGGGGGCCAGTCCCTGTGAGCGGGTCAGGGCTGCGGGGGCCAGTCCCTGTGAGCGGGTCAGGGCTGCGGGGGCCAGTCCCTGTGAGCGGGTCAGGGCTGCGGTGGCAAATAGCTGTCAGGGGGTCAGGGCTGCGGTGGCAAATAGCTGTCAGGGGGTCAGGGCTGCGGGGGCCAGTCCATGTCAGCGGGACAGGGCTGCGGGGGCCAGTGCCTGTCAGCGGGCCAGGGCTGCGGGGGCCAATCCCTGTGAGCGGGTCAGGGCTGCGGGGGCCAGTCGCTGTGAGCGGGTCAGGGCTGCGGGGGCCAGTCCCTGTGAGCGGGTCAGGGCTGCGGGGGCCAGTCCCTGTGAGCGGGTCAGGGCTGCGGGGGCCAGTCCCTGTGAGCGGGTCAGGGCTGCGGGGGCCAGTCCCTGTGAGCGGGTCAGCGTTGCGGGGGCCAGTCCCTGTGAGCGGGTCACGGCTGCGGGGGCCAGTCCCTGTGAGCGGGTCAGGGCTGCGGGGGCCAGGCCCTGTGAGCGGGTAAGGGCTGCGGGGGCCAGGCCCTGTGAGCGGGTCAGGGCTGCGGGGGCCAGGCCCAGTGAGCGGGTCAGGGCTGCGGGGGCCAGTCCCTGTGAGCGGGCGAGGGCTGCGGTGGCAAATAGCTGTCAGGGGGTCAGGGATGCGGGGGCCAGTCCATGTCAGCGGGACAGGGCTGCGGGGGACAGTGCCTGTGAGCGGGTCAGGGCTGCGGGTGGCAGTCCCTGTGAGCGGGTCAGCGCTGCGGGGGCCAGTCCCTGTGAGCGGGTGAGGGCTGCGGGGGCCAGTCCCTCTTAGCGGGTGAGGGCTGCGGGGGCCAGTCCCTGTGAGCGGGTCAGGGCTGCGGGGGCCAGTCCCTCTTAGCGGGTGAGGGCTGCGGGGGCCAGTCCCTGTGAGCGGAACAGGGCTGCGGGGGCCAGTCCCTGTGAGCGGGTAAGGGCTGCGGGGGCCAGTCCCTGTGAGCGGGTCAGGGCTGCGGGGGCCAGTCCCAGTGAGCGGGTCAGGGCTGCGGGGGCCAGTCCCTGTGAGCGGGTCAGGGCTGCGGGGGCCAGTCCCTGTGAGCGGGTCCGGGCTGCGGGGGCCAGTCCCTGTGAGCGGGTCATGGCTACGGGGGCCAGTCCCTGTGAGCGCATCAGGGCTGCGGGGGCCAGACCCTGTGAGCGGGTCAGGGCTGCGGGGGCCAATCCCTCTTAGCGGGTGAGGGCTGCGGGGGCCAGTACCTGTGAGCGGGTCATGGCTGCGGGGGCCAGTCCCTGTGAGCGGGTCAGGGCTGCGGTGGCAAATAGCTGTCAGGGGGTCAGGGCTGCGGGGGCCAGTGCCTGTCAGTGGGCCAGGGCTGCGGGGGCCGGTCCCTGTGAGCGGGCCAGGGCTGTGGGGACGGGTCCCTGTGAGCGGGCCAGGGCTGCGGGGGCCGGTCCCTGTGAGCGGGCCAGGGCTGCGGGATCCGGTCCTTGTGAGCGGGCCAGGGCTGCGGGGGCCAGTCCCTGTGATCGGGTCATGGCTGCGGGGGCCAGTCCCTGTGAGCGGGTGAGGGCTGCGGGGGCCAGTCCATGTCAGCGGGACAGGGCTGCGGGGGACAGTGCCTGTGGTCGGGTCATGGCTGCGGGGGCCAGTCCCTGTGAGCGGGTGAGGGCTGCGGGGGCCAGTCCCTCTTAGCGGGTGAGGGCTGCGGGGGCCAGTACCTGTGAGCGGGGGAGGGCTGCGGGGGCCAGTCCCTGTGAGCGGGTCAGGGCTGCGGGGGCCAGTCCCTGTGAGCGGGTCAGGGCTGCGGGGGCCAGTCCCTGTGAGCGGGTCAGGGCTGCGGGGGCCAGTCCCTGTGAGCGGGTCAGGGCTGCGGTGGCAAATAGCTGTCAGGGGGTCAGGGCTGCGGTGGCAAATAGCTGTCAGGGGGTCAGGGCTGCGGGGGCCAGTCCATGTCAGCGGGACAGGGCTGCGGGGGCCAGTGCCTGTCAGCGGGCCAGGGCTGCGGGGGCCAATCCCTGTGAGCGGGTCAGGGCTGCGGGGGCCAGTCGCTGTGAGCGGGTCAGGGCTGCGGGGGCCAGTCCCTGTGAGCGGGTCAGGGCTGCGGGGGCCAGTCCCTGTGAGCGGGTCAGGGCTGCGGGGGCCAGTCCCTGTGAGCGGGTCAGGGCTGCGGGGGCCAGTCCCTGTGAGCGGGTCAGCGTTGCGGGGGCCAGTCCCTGTGAGCGGGTCAGGGCTGCGGGGGCCAGTCCCTGTGAGCGGGTCAGGGCTGCGGGGGCCAGGCCCTGTGAGCGGGTAAGGGCTGCGGGGGCCAGGCCCTGTGAGCGGGTCAGGGCTGCGGGGGCCAGGCCCAGTGAGCGGGTCAGGGCTGCGGGGGCCAGTCCCTGTGAGCGGGCGAGGGCTGCGGTGGCAAATAGCTGTCAGGGGGTCAGGGATGCGGGGGCCAGTCCATGTCAGCGGGACAGGGCTGCGGGGGACAGTGCCTGTGAGCGGGTCAGGGCTGCGGGTGGCAGTCCCTGTGAGCGGGTCAGCGCTGCGGGGGCCAGTCCCTGTGAGCGGGTGAGGGCTGCGGGGGCCAGTCCCTCTTAGCGGGTGAGGGCTGCGGGGGCCAGTCCCTGTGAGCGGGGGAGGGCGGCGGGGGCCAGTCCCTGTGAGCGAGTCAGGGCTGCGGGAGCCAGTCCCTGTGAGCGGGTCAGGGCTGCGGGGGCCAGTCCCTGTGAGCGGGTCAGGGCTGCGGGGGCCAGTCTCTGTGAGCGGGTCAGGGCTGCGGGGGCCAGTCCCTGTGAGCGGGTCAGGGCTGCGGGGGCCAGTCCCTGTCAGCGGGACAGGGCTGCGGGGGCCAGTCCCTGTGAGCGGGTCAGCGCTGCGGGGGCCAGTCCCTGTGAGCGGGCCAGGGCTGCGGGGGCCGGTCCCCGTGAGCGGGCCAGGGCTGCGGGGGCCGGTCCCCGTGAGCGGGCCAGGGCTGCGGGGGCCGGTCCCTGTGAGCGGGTGAGGGCTGCGGGGGCCAGTCCCTCTTAGCGGGTGAGGGCTGCGGGGGCCAGTACCTGTGAGCAGGTCATGGCTGCGGGGGCCAGTCCCTGTGAGCGGGTCAGGGCTGCAGTGGCAAATAGCTGTCAGGGGGTCAGGGCTGCGGGAGCCAGTCCCTGTGAGCGGGTCAGGGCTGCGGGGGCCAGTCCCTGTGAGCAGGTCAGGGCTGCGGGGGCCAGTCTCTGTGAGCGGGTCAGGGCTGCGGGGGCCAGTCCCTGTGAGCGGGTCAGGGCTGCGGGGGCCAGTCCCTGTAAGCGGGACAGGGCTGCGGGGGCCAGTCCCTGTGAGCGGGTCAGCGCTGCGGGGGCCAGTCCCTGTGAGCGGGCCAGGGCTGCGGGGGCCGGTCCCTGTGAGCGGGCCAGGGCTGCGGGGGCCGGTCCCTGTGAGCCGGCCAGGGCTGCGGGGGCCGGTCCCTGTGAGCGGGCCAGGGCTGCGGGGGCCGGTCCCCGTGAGCGGGCCAGGGCTGCGGGGGCCGGTCCCCGTGAGCGGGCCATGGCTGCGGGGGCCGGTCCCCGTGAGCGGGCCAGGGCTGCGGGGGCCGGTCCCCGTGAGCGGGCCAGGGCTGCGGGGGCCGGTCCCTGTGAGCGGGTGAGGGCTGCGGGGGCCAGTCCCTCTTAGCGGGTGAGGGCTGCGGGGGCCAGTACCTGTCAGTGGGCCAGGGCTGCGGGGGCCGGTCCCTGTGAGCGGGCCAGGGCTGCGGGGACGGGTCCCTGTGAGCGGGCCAGGGCTGCGGGGGCCGGCCCTGTGAGCGGGCCAGGGCTGCGGGATCCGGTCCTTGTGAGCGGGCCAGGGCTGCGGGGGCCAATCCCTGTGATCGGGTCATGGCTGCGGGGGCCAGTCCCTGTGATCGGGTCATGGCTGCGGGGGCCAGTCCCTGTGAGCGGGTGAGGGCTGCGGGGGCCAGTCCATGTCAGCGGGACAGGGCTGCGGGGGACAGTGCCTGTGGTCGGGTCATGGCTGCGGGGGCCAGTCCCTGTGAGCGGGTGAGGGCTGCGGGGGCCAGTCCCTCTTAGCGGGTGAGGGCTGCGGGGGCCAGTCCCTGTGAGCGGGGGAGGGCTGCGGGGGCCAGTCCCTGTGAGCGGGTCAGGGCTGCGGGGGCCAGTCCCTGTGAGCGGGACAGGGCTGCGGGGGCCAGTCCCTGTGAGCGGGTCAGGGCTGCGGGGGCCAGTCCCTGTGAGCGGGTCAGGGCTGCGGTGGCAAATAGCTGTCAGGGGGTCAGGGCTGCGGTGGCAAATAGCTGTCAGGGGGTCAGGGCTGCGGGGGCCAGTCCATGTCAGCGGGACAGGGCTGCGGGGGCCAGTGCCTGTCAGCGGGCCAGGGCTGCGGGGGCCAATCCCTGTGAGCGGGTCAGGGCTGCGGGGGCCAGTCCCTGTGAGCGGGTCAGGGCTGCGGGGGCCAGTCCCTGTGAGCGGGTCAGGGCTGCGGGGGCCCGTCCCTGTGAGCGGGTCAGGGCTGCGGGGGCCAGTCCCTGTGAGCGGGTCAGGGCTGCGGGGGCCAGTCCCTGTGAGCGGGTCAGCGCTGCGGGGGCCAGTCCCTGTGAGCGGGTAAGGGCTGCGGGGGCCAGTCCCTGTGAGCGGGTCAGGGCTGCGGGGGCCAGGCCCTGTGAGCGGGTCAGGGCTGCGGGGGCCAGGCCCAGTGAGCGGTTCAGGGCTGCGGGGGCCAGTCCCTGTGAGCGGGCGAGGGCTGCGGTGGCAAATAGCTGTCAGGGGGTCAGGGATGCGGGGGCCAGTCCATGTCAGCGGGACAGGGCTGCGGGGGACAGTGCCTGTGGTCGGGTCATGGCTGCGGGGGCCAATCCCTGTGAGCGGGTGAGGGCTGCGGGGGCCAGTCCCTCTTAGCGGGTGAGGGCTGCGGGGGCCAGTCCCTGTGAGCGGGGGAGGGCTGCGGGGGCCAGTCCCTGTGAGCGGATCAGGGCTGCGGGGGCCAGTCCCTGTGAGCGGGTTAGGGCTGCGGGGGCCAGTCCCTGTGAGCGGGTCAGGGCTGCGGTGGCAAATAGCTGTCAGGGGGTCAGGGCTGCGGTGGCAAATAGCTGTCAGGGGGTCAGGGCGGCGGGGGCCAGTCCATGTCAGCGGGACAGGGCTGCGGGGGCCAATGCCTGTCAGCGGGCCAGGGCTGCGGGGGCCAATCCCTGTGAGCGGGTCAGGGCTGCGGGGGCCAGTCCCTGTGAGCGGGTCAGGGCTGCGGGGGCCAGTCCCTGTGAGCGGGTCAGGGCTGCGGGGGCCAGTCCCTGTGAGCGGGTCAGGGCTGCCGGGGCCAGTCCCTGTGAGCGGGCCAGGGCTGCGGGGGCCAGTCCCTGTGAGCGGGTCAGCGCTGCGGGGGCCAGTCCCTGTGAGCGGGTCAGGGCTGCGGGGGCCAGTCCCTGTGAGCGGGTCAGGGCTGCGGGGGCCAGGCCATGTGAGCGGGTAAGGGCTGCGGGGGCCAGGCCCTGTGAGCGGGTCAGGGCTGCGGGGGCCAGGCCCAGTGAGCGGTTCAGGGCTGCGGGGGCCAGTCCCTGTGAGCGGGCGAGGGCTGCGGTGGCAAATAGCTGTCAGGGGGTCAGGGATGCGGGGGCCAGTCCATGTCAGCGGGACAGGGCTGCGGGGGACAGTCCCTGTGAGCGGGTCAGCGCTGCGGAGGCCACTCCCTGTGAGCGGGTGAGGGCTGCGGGGGCCAGCCCCTCTTAGCGGGTGAGGGCTGCGGAGGCCAGTCCCTGTGAGCGGGGGAGGGGGGCGGGGGCCAGTTCCTGTGAGCGAGTCAGGGCTGCGGGAGCCAGTCCCTGTGAGCGGGTCAGGGCTGCGGGGGCCAGTCCCTGTGAGCGGGTCAGGGCTGCGGGGGCCAGTCCCTGTGAGCGGGTCAGGGCTGCGGGGGCCAGTCCCTGTGAGCGGGCCAGGGCTGCGGGGGCCGGTCCCTGTGGGCGGGCCAGGGCTGTGGGGGCCGGTCCCTGAGAGCGGGCCAGGGCTGCGGGGGCCGGTCCCTGTGAGCGGGCCAGGGCTGCGGGGGCCGGTCCCTGTGAGCGGGCCATGGCTGCGGGGGCCGGTCCCTGAGAGCGGGCCAGGGCTGCCGGGGCCGGTCCCTGAGAGCGGGCCAGGCCTGCGGGGGCCGGTCCCAGTGAGCGGGCCAGGGCTGCGGCATCCGGTCCCTGTGAGCGGGCCAGGGCTGCGGGGGCCGGTCCCTGTGAGCGGGCCAGGGCAGCGGGGGCCGGTCCCTGTGAGCGGGCCAGGGCAGCGGGGGCCGGTCCCTGTGAGCGGGCCAGGGCTGCGGGGGCCGGTCCCGGTGAGCGGGCCAGGGCTGCGGGGGCCGGTCCCTGTGAGCGGGCCAGGGCAGCGGGGGCCGGTCCCTGTGAGCGGGCCAGGGCAGCGGGGGCCGGTCCCTGTGAGCGGGCCAGGGCTGCGGGGGCCGGTCCCTGTGAGCGGAAAAGGGCTGCGGGGGCCAGTCCCGGTGATCGGGTCATGGCTGCGGGGGCCAGTCCCTGTTAGCGGGCCAGGGCTGCGGGGGCCGGTCCGTGTGAGCGGGCCAGGGCAGTGGGGTCCGGTCCCTGTGAGCGGGTCAGGGCTGCGGGGGCCGGTCCCTGTGAGCGGGCCAGGGCTGCGGGGGCCGGTCCCTGTGTGCAGCCCAGGGCTGCGGGGGCCGGTCCCTGTTAGCGGGCCAGGGCTGCGGGGGCCGGTCCGTGTGAGCGGGCCAGGGCTGCGGGGGCCGGTCCCTGTGAGCGGGCCAGGGCTGCGGGGGCCAATCCCTGTGATCGGGTCATGGCTGCGGGGGCCAGTCCCTGTGAGCGGGCGAGGGCTGCGGTGGCAAATAGCTGTCAGGGGGTCAGGGATGCGGGGGCCAGTCCATGTCAGCGGGACAGGGCTGCGGGGGACAGTGCCTGTGAGCGGGTCAGGGCTGCGGGGGGCAGTCCCTGTGAGCGGGTCAGCGCTGCGGAGGCCAGTCCCTGTGAGCGGGTGAGGGCTGCGGGGGCCAGTCCCTCTTAGCGGGTGAGGGCTGCGGAGGCCAGTCCCTGTGAGCGGGGGAGGGCGGCGGGGGCCAGTCCCTGTGAGCGAGTCAGGGCTGCGGGAGCCAGTCCCTGTGAGCGGGTCAGGGCTGCGGGGGCCAGTCCCTGTGAGCGGGTGAGGGCTGCGGGGGCCAGTCTCTGTGAGCGGGTCAGGGCTGCGGGGGCCAGTCCCTGTGAGCGGGTCAGGGCTGCGGGGGCCAGTCCCTGTAAGCGGGACAGGGCTGCGGGGGCCAGTCCCTGTGAGCGGGTCAGCGCTGCGGGGGCCGGTCCCTGTGAGCGGGCCAGGGCTGCGGGGGCCGGTCCCTGTGAGCGGGCCAGGGCTGCGGGGGCCGGTCCCTGTGAGCGGGCCAGGGCTGCGGGGGCCGGTCCCTGTGAGCCGGTCCCTGTGAGCGGGCCAGGGCTGCGGGGGCCGGTCCCCGTGAGCGGGCCAGGGCTGCGGGGGCCGGTCCCCGTGAGCGGGCCAGGGCTGCGGGGGCCGGTCCCCGTGAGCGGGCCATGGCTGCGGGGGCCGGTCCCCGTGAGCGGGCCAGGGCTGCGGGGGCCGGTCCCCGTGAGCGGGCCAGGGCTGCGGGGGCCGGTCCCTGTGAGCGGGTGAGGGCTGCGGGGGCCAGTCCCTATTAGCGGGTGAGGGCTGCGGGGGCCAGTACCTGTGAGCGGGTCATGGCTGCGGGGGCCAGTCCCTGTGAGCGGGTCAGGGCTGCAGTGGCAAATAGCTGTCAGGGGGTCAGGGCTGCGGGAGCCAGTCCCTGTGAGCGGGTCAGGGCTGCGGGGGCCAGTCCCTGTGAGCAGGTCAGGGCTGCGGGGGCCAGTCTCTGTGAGCGGGTCAGGGCTGCGGGGGCCAGTCCCTGTGAGCGGGTCAGGGCTGCGGGGGCCAGTCCCTGTAAGCGGGACAGGGCTGCGGGGGCCAGTCCCTGTGAGCGGGTCAGCGCTGCGGGGGCCGGTCCCTGTGAGCGGGCCAGGGCTGCGGGGGCCGGTCCCTGTGAGCGGGCCAGGGCTGCGGGGGCCGGTCCCTGTGAGCCGGCCAGGGCTGCGGGGGCCGGTCCCTGTGAGCGGGCCAGGGCTGCGGGAGCCGGTCCCCGTGAGCGGGCCAGGGCTGCGGGGGCCGGTCCCCGTGAGCGGGCCATGGCTGCGGGGGCCGGTCCCCGTGAGCGGGCCAGGGCTGCGGGGGCCGGTCCCCGTGAGCGGGCCAGGGCTGCGGGGGCCGGTCCCTGTGAGCGGGTGAGGGCTGCGGGGGCCAGTCCCTCTTAGCGGGTGAGGGCTGCGGGGGCCAGTACCTGTCAGTGGGCCAGGGCTGCGGGGGCCGGTCCCTGTGAGCGGGCCAGGGCTGCGGGGACGGGTCCCTGTGAGCGGGCCAGGGCTGCGGGGGCCGGTCCCTGTGAGCGGGCCAGGGCTGCGGGATCCGGTCCTTGTGAGCGGGCCAGGGCTGCGGGGGCCAATCCCTGTGATCGGGTCATGGCTGCGGGGGCCAGTCCCTGTGATCGGGTCATGGCTGCGGGGGCCAGTCCCTGTGAGCGGGTGAGGGCTGCGGGGGCCAGTCCATGTCAGAGGGACAGGGCTGCGGGGGACAGTGCCTGTGGTCGGGTCATGGCTGCGGGGGCCAGTCCCTGTGAGCGGGTGAGGGCTGCGGGGGCCAGTCCCTCTTAGCGGGTGAGGGCTGCGGGGGCCAGTCCCTGTGAGCGGGGGAGGGCTGCGGGGGCCAGTCCCTGTGAGCGGGTCAGGGCTGCGGGGGCCAGTCCCTGTGAGCGGGACAGGGCTGCGGGGGCCAGTCCCTGTGAGCGGGTCAGGGCTGCGGGGGCCAGTCCCTGTGAGCGGGTCAGGGCTGCGGTGGCAAATAGCTGTCAGGGGGTCAGGGCTGCGGTGGCAAATAGCTGTCAGGGGGTCAGGGCTGCGGGGGCCAGTCCATGTCAGCGGGACAGGGCAGCGGGGGCCAGTGCCTGTCAGCGGGCCAGGGCTGCGGGGGCCAATCCCTGTGAGCGGGTCAGGGCTGCGGGGGCCAGTCCCTGTGAGCGGGTCAGGGCTGCGGGGGCCAGTCCCTGTGAGCGGGTCAGGGCTGCGGGGGCCAGTCCCTGTGAGCGGGTCAGGGCTGCGGGGGCCCGTCCCTGTGAGCGGGTCAGGGCTGCGGGGGCCAGTCCCTGTGAGCGGGTCAGGGCTGCGGGGGCCAGTCCCTGTGAGCGGGTCAGCGCTGCGGGGGCCAGTCCCTGTGAGCGGGTAAGGGCTGCGGGGGCCAGTCCCTGTGAGCGGGTCAGGGCTGCGGGGGCCAGGCCCTGTGAGCGGGTCAGGGCTGCGGGGGCCAGGCCCAGTGAGCGGTTCAGGGCTGCGGGGGCCAGTCCCTGTGAGCGGGCGAGGGCTGCGGTGGCAAATAGCTGTCAGGGGGTCAGGGATGCGGGGGCCAGACCATGTCAGCGGGACAGGGCTGCGGGGGACAGTGCCTGTGAGCGGGTCAGGGCTGCGGGGGGCAGTCCCTGTGAGCGGGTCAGCGCTGCGGAGGCCAGTCCCTGTGAGCGGGTGAGGGCTGCGGGGGCCAGTCCCTCTTAGCGGGTGAGGGCTGCGGAGGCCAGTCCCTGTGAGCGGGGGAGGGGGGCGGGGGCCAGTCCCTGTGAGCGAGTCAGGGCTGCGGGAGCCAGTCCCTGTGAGCGGGTCAGGGCTGCGGGGGCCAGTCCCTGTGAGCGGGTCAGGGCTGCGGGGGCCAGTCTCTGTGAGCCGGTCAGGGCTGCGGGGGCCAGTCCCTGTGAGCGGGACAGGGCTGCGGGGGCCAGTCCCTGTGAGCGGGTCAGCGCGGCGGGGGCCAGTCCCTGTGAGCGGGTCAGGGCTGCGGGGGCCGGTCCCTGTGAGCGGGCCAGGGCTGCGGGGGCCGGTCCCTGTGAGCGGGCCAGGGCTGCGGGGGCCGGTCCCTGTGAGCGGGCCAGGGCTGCGGGGGCCGGTCCCTGTGAGCGGGCCAGGGCTGCGGGGGCCGGTCCCTGTGAGCGGGCCAGGGCTGCGGGGGCCGGTCCCTGTGAGCGGGCCATGGCTGCGGGGGCCGGTCCCTGAGAGCGGGCCAGGGCTGCCGGGGCCGGTCCCTGAGAGCGGGCCAGGCCTGCGGGGGCCGGTCCCAGTGAGCGGGCCAGGGCTGCGGCATCCGGTCCCTGTGAGCGGGCCAGGGCTGCGGGGGCCGGTCCCTGTGAGCGGGCCAGGGCAGCGGGGGCCGGTCCCTGTGAGCGGGCCAGGGCAGCGGGGGCCGGTCCCTGTGAGCGGGCCAGGGCTGCGGGGGCCGGTCCCGGTGAGCGGGCCAGGGCTGCGGGGGCCGGTCCCTGTGAGCGGGCCAGGGCAGCGGGGGCCGGTCCCTGTGAGCGGGCCAGGGCAGCGGGGGCCGGTCCCTGTGATCGGGTCATGGCTGCGGGGGCCAGTCCCTGTGAGCGGGTGAGGGCTGCGGGGGCCAGTCCATGTCAGCGGGACAGGGCTGCGGGAGACAGTGCCTGTGGTCGGGTCATGGCTGCGGGGGCCAGTCCCTGTGAGCGGGTCAGGGCTGCGGGGGCCAGTCCCTCTTAGCGGGTGAGGGCTGCGGGGGCCAGTCCCTGTGAGCGGAACAGGGCTGCGGGGGCCAGTCCCTGTGAGCGGGTAAGGGCTGCGGGGGCCAGTCCCTGTGAGCGGGTCAGGGCTGCGGGGGCCAGTCCCAGTGAGCGGGTCAGGGCTGCGGGGGCCAGTCCCTGTGAGCGGGTCAGGGCTGCGGGGGCCAGTCCCTGTGAGCGGGTCCGGGCTGCGGGGGCCAGTCCCTGTGAGCGGGTCATGGCTACGGGGGCCAGTCCCTGTGAGCGCATCAGGGCTGCGGGGGCCAGACCCTGTGAGCGGGTCAGGGCTGCGGGGGCCAATCCCTCTTAGCGGGTGAGGGCTGCGGGGGCCAGTACCTGTGAGCGGGTCATGGCTGCGGGGGCCAGTCCCTGTGAGCGGGTCAGGGCTGCGGTGGCAAATAGCTGTCAGGGGGTCAGGGCTGCGGGGGCCAGTGCCTGTCAGTGGGCCAGGGCTGCGGGGGCCGGTCCCTGTGAGCGGGCCAGGGCTGTGGGGACGGGTCCCTGTGAGCGGGCCAGGGCTGCGGGGGCCGGTCCCTGTGAGCGGGCCAGGGCTGCGGGATCCGGTCCTTGTGAGCGGGCCAGGGCTGCGGGGGCCAGTCCCTGTGATCGGGTCATGGCTGCGGGGGCCAGTCCCTGTGAGCGGGTGAGGGCTGCGGGGGCCAGTCCATGTCAGCGGGACAGGGCTGCGGGGGACAGTGCCTGTGGTCGGGTCATGGCTGCGGCGGCCAGTCCCTGTGAGCGGGTGAGGGCTGCGGGGGCCAGTCCCTCTTAGCGGGTGAGGGCTGCGGGGGCCAGTACCTGTGAGCGGGGGAGGGCTGCGGGGGCCAGTCCCTGTGAGCGGGTCAGGGCTGCGGGGGCCAGTCCCTGTGAGCGGGTCAGGGCTGCGGGGGCCAGTCCCTGTGAGCGGGTCAGGGCTGCGGGGGCCAGTCCCTGTGAGCGGGTCAGGGCTGCGGTGGCAAATAGCTGTCAGGGGGTCAGGGCTGCGGTGGCAAATAGCTGTCAGGGGGTCAGGGCTGCGGGGGCCAATCCCTGTGAGCGGGTCAGGGCTGCGGGGGCCAGTCGCTGTGAGCGGGTCAGGGCTGCGGGGGCCAGTCCCTGTGAGCGGGTCAGGGCTGCGGGGGCCAGTCCCTGTGAGCGGGTCAGGGCTGCGGGGGCCAGTCCCTGTGAGCGGGTCAGCGTTGCGGGGGCCAGTCCCTGTGAGCGGGTCAGGGCTGCGGGGGCCAGTCCCTGTGAGCGGGTCAGGGCTGCGGGGGCCAGGCCCTGTGAGCGGGTAAGGGCTGCGGGGGCCAGGCCCTGTGAGCGGGTCAGGGCTGCGGGGGCCAGGCCCAGTGAGCGGGTCAGGGCTGCGGGGGCCAGTCCCTGTGAGCGGGCCAGGGCTGCGGTGGCAAATAGCTGTCAGGGGGTCAGGGATGCGGGGGCCAGTCCATGTCAGCGGGACAGGGCTGCGGGGGACAGTGCCTGTGAGCGGGTCAGGGCTGCGGGTGGCAGTCCCTGTGAGCGGGTCAGCGCTGCGGGGGCCAGTCCCTGTGAGCGGGTGAGGGCTGCGGGGGCCAGTCCCTCTTAGCGGGTGAGGGCTGCGGGGGCCAGTCCCTGTGAGCGGGGGAGGGCGGCGGGGGCCAGTCCCTGTGAGCGAGTCAGGGCTGCGGGAGCCAGTCCCTGTGAGCGGGTCAGGGCTGCGGGGGCCAGTCCCTGTGAGCGGGTCAGGGCTGCGGGGGCCAGTCTCTGTGAGCGGGTCAGGGCTGCGGGGGCCAGTCCCTGTGAGCGGGTCAGGGCTGCGGGGGCCAGTCCCTGTAAGCGGGACAGGGCTGCGGGGGCCAGTCCCTGTGAGCGGGTCAGCGCTGCGGGGGCCAGTCCCTGTGAGCGGGCCAGGGCTGCGGGGGCCGGTCCCCGTGAGCGGGCCAGGGCTGCGGGGGCCGGTCCCCGTGAGCGGGCCAGGGCTGCGGGGGCCGGTCCCTGTGAGCGGGTGAGGGCTGCGGGGGCCAGTCCCTCTTAGCGGGTGAGGGCTGCGGGGGCCAGTACCTGTGAGCGGGTCATGGCTGCGGGGGCCAGTCCCTGTGAGCGGGTCAGGGCTGCAGTGGCAAATAGCTGTCAGGGGGTCAGGGCTGCGGGAGCCAGTCCCTGTGAGCGGGTCAGGGCTGCGGGGGCCAGTCCCTGTGAGCAGGTCAGGGCTGCGGGGGCCAGTCTCTGTGAGCGGGTCAGGGCTGCGGGGGCCAGTCCCTGTGAGCGGGTCAGGGCTGCGGGGGCCAGTCCCTGTAAGCGGGACAGGGCTGCGGGGGCCAGTCCCTGTGAGCGGGTCAGCGCTGCGGGGGCCAGTCCCTGTGAGCGGGCCAGGGCTGCGGGGGCCGGTCCCTGTGAGCGGGCCAGGGCTGCGGGGGCCGGTCCCTGTGAGCCGGCCAGGGCTGCGGGGGCCGGTCCCTGTGAGCGGGCCAGGGCTGCGGGGGCCGGTCCCTGTGAGCGGGCCAGGGCTGCGGGGGCCAATCCCTGTGATCGGGTCATGGCTGCGGGGGCCAGTCCCTGTGAGCGGGCGAGGGCTGCGGTGGCAAATAGCTGTCAGGGGGTCAGGGATGCGGGGGCCAGTCCATGTCAGCGGGACAGGGCTGCGGGGGACAGTGCCTGTGAGCGGGTCAGGGCTGCGGGGGGCAGTCCCTGTGAGCGGGTCAGCGCTGCGGAGGCCAGTCCCTGTGAGCGGGTGAGGGCTGCGGGGGCCAGTCCCTCTTAGCGGGTGAGGGCTGCGGAGGCCAGTCCCTGTGAGCGGGGGAGGGCGGCGGGGGCCAGTCCCTGTGAGCGAGTCAGGGCTGCGGGAGCCAGTCCCTGTGAGCGGGTCAGGGCTGCGGGGGCCAGTCCCTGTGAGCGGGTGAGGGCTGCGGGGGCCAGTCTCTGTGAGCGGGTCAGGGCTGCGGGGGCCAGTCCCTGTGAGCGGGTCAGGGCTGCGGGGGCCAGTCCCTGTAAGCGGGACAGGGCTGCGGGGGCCAGTCCCTGTGAGCGGGTCAGCGCTGCGGGGGCCGGTCCCTGTGAGCGGGCCAGGGCTGCGGGGGCCGGTCCCTGTGAGCGGGCCAGGGCTGCGGGGGCCGGTCCCTGTGAGCGGGCCAGGGCTGCGGGGGCCGGTCCCTGTGAGCCGGTCCCTGTGAGCGGGCCAGGGCTGCGGGGGCCGGTCCCCGTGAGCGGGCCAGGGCTGCGGGGGCCGGTCCCCGTGAGCGGGCCAGGGCTGCGGGGGCCGGTCCCCGTGAGCGGGCCATGGCTGCGGGGGCCGGTCCCCGTGAGCGGGCCAGGGCTGCGGGGGCCGGTCCCCGTGAGCGGGCCAGGGCTGCGGGGGCCGGTCCCTGTGAGCGGGTGAGGGCTGCGGGGGCCAGTCCCTATTAGCGGGTGAGGGCTGCGGGGGCCAGTACCTGTGAGCGGGTCATGGCTGCGGGGGCCAGTCCCTGTGAGCGGGTCAGGGCTGCAGTGGCAAATAGCTGTCAGGGGGTCAGGGCTGCGGGAGCCAGTCCCTGTGAGCGGGTCAGGGCTGCGGGGGCCAGTCCCTGTGAGCAGGTCAGGGCTGCGGGGGCCAGTCTCTGTGAGCGGGTCAGGGCTGCGGGGGCCAGTCCCTGTGAGCGGGTCAGGGCTGCGGGGGCCAGTCCCTGTAAGCGGGACAGGGCTGCGGGGGCCAGTCCCTGTGAGCGGGTCAGCGCTGCGGGGGCCGGTCCCTGTGAGCGGGCCAGGGCTGCGGGGGCCGGTCCCTGTGAGCGGGCCAGGGCTGCGGGGGCCGGTCCCTGTGAGCCGGCCAGGGCTGCGGGGGCCGGTCCCTGTGAGCGGGCCAGGGCTGCGGGAGCCGGTCCCCGTGAGCGGGCCAGGGCTGCGGGGGCCGGTCCCCGTGAGCGGGCCATGGCTGCGGGGGCCGGTCCCCGTGAGCGGGCCAGGGCTGCGGGGGCCGGTCCCCGTGAGCGGGCCAGGGCTGCGGGGGCCGGTCCCTGTGAGCGGGTGAGGGCTGCGGGGGCCAGTCCCTCTTAGCGGGTGAGGGCTGCGGGGGCCAGTACCTGTCAGTGGGCCAGGGCTGCGGGGGCCGGTCCCTGTGAGCGGGCCAGGGCTGCGGGGACGGGTCCCTGTGAGCGGGCCAGGGCTGCGGGGGCCGGTCCCTGTGAGCGGGCCAGGGCTGCGGGATCCGGTCCTTGTGAGCGGGCCAGGGCTGCGGGGGCCAATCCCTGTGATCGGGTCATGGCTGCGGGGGCCAGTCCCTGTGATCGGGTCATGGCTGCGGGGGCCAGTCCCTGTGAGCGGGTGAGGGCTGCGGGGGCCAGTCCATGTCAGCGGGACAGGGCTGCGGGGGACAGTGCCTGTGGTCGGGTCATGGCTGCGGGGGCCAGTCCCTGTGAGCGGGTGAGGGCTGCGGGGGCCAGTCCCTCTTAGCGGGTGAGGGCTGCGGGGGCCAGTCCCTGTGAGCGGGGGAGGGCTGCGGGGGCCAGTCCCTGTGAGCGGGTCAGGGCTGCGGGGGCCAGTCCCTGTGAGCGGGACAGGGCTGCGGGGGCCAGTCCCTGTGAGCGGGTCAGGGCTGCGGGGGCCAGTCCCTGTGAGCGGGTCAGGGCTGCGGTGGCAAATAGCTGTCAGGGGGTCAGGGCTGCGGTGGCAAATAGCTGTCAGGGGGTCAGGGCTGCGGGGGCCAGTCCATGTCAGCGGGACAGGGCAGCGGGGGCCAGTGCCTGTCAGCGGGCCAGGGCTGCGGGGGCCAATCCCTGTGAGCGGGTCAGGGCTGCGGGGGCCAGTCCCTGTGAGCGGGTCAGGGCTGCGGGGGCCAGTCCCTGTGAGCGGGTCAGGGCTGCGGGGGCCAGTCCCTGTGAGCGGGTCAGGGCTGCGGGGGCCCGTCCCTGTGAGCGGGTCAGGGCTGCGGGGGCCAGTCCCTGTGAGCGGGTCAGGGCTGCGGGGGCCAGTCCCTGTGAGCGGGTCAGCGCTGCGGGGGCCAGTCCCTGTGAGCGGGTAAGGGCTGCGGGGGCCAGTCCCTGTGAGCGGGTCAGGGCTGCGGGGGCCAGGCCCTGTGAGCGGGTCAGGGCTGCGGGGGCCAGGCCCAGTGAGCGGTTCAGGGCTGCGGGGGCCAGTCCCTGTGAGCGGGCGAGGGCTGCGGTGGCAAATAGCTGTCAGGGGGTCAGGGATGCGGGGGCCAGACCATGTCAGCGGGACAGGGCTGCGGGGGACAGTGCCTGTGAGCGGGTCAGGGCTGCGGGGGGCAGTCCCTGTGAGCGGGTCAGCGCTGCGGAGGCCAGTCCCTGTGAGCGGGTGAGGGCTGCGGGGGCCAGTCCCTCTTAGCGGGTGAGGGCTGCGGAGGCCAGTCCCTGTGAGCGGGGGAGGGGGGCGGGGGCCAGTCCCTGTGAGCGAGTCAGGGCTGCGGGAGCCAGTCCCTGTGAGCGGGTCAGGGCTGCGGGGGCCAGTCCCTGTGAGCGGGTCAGGGCTGCGGGGGCCAGTCTCTGTGAGCCGGTCAGGGCTGCGGGGGCCAGTCCCTGTGAGCGGGACAGGGCTGCGGGGGCCAGTCCCTGTGAGCGGGTCAGCGCGGCGGGGGCCAGTCCCTGTGAGCGGGTCAGGGCTGCGGGGGCCGGTCCCTGTGAGCGGGCCAGGGCTGCGGGGGCCGGTCCCTGTGAGCGGGCCAGGGCTGCGGGGGCCGGTCCCTGTGAGCGGGCCAGGGCTGCGGGGGCCGGTCCCTGTGAGCGGGCCAGGGCTGCGGGGGCCGGTCCCTGTGAGCGGGCCAGGGCTGCGGGGGCCGGTCCCTGTGAGCGGGCCATGGCTGCGGGGGCCGGTCCCTGAGAGCGGGCCAGGGCTGCCGGGGCCGGTCCCTGAGAGCGGGCCAGGCCTGCGGGGGCCGGTCCCAGTGAGCGGGCCAGGGCTGCGGCATCCGGTCCCTGTGAGCGGGCCAGGGCTGCGGGGGCCGGTCCCTGTGAGCGGGCCAGGGCAGCGGGGGCCGGTCCCTGTGAGCGGGCCAGGGCAGCGGGGGCCGGTCCCTGTGAGCGGGCCAGGGCTGCGGGGGCCGGTCCCGGTGAGCGGGCCAGGGCTGCGGGGGCCGGTCCCTGTGAGCGGGCCAGGGCAGCGGGGGCCGGTCCCTGTGAGCGGGCCAGGGCAGCGGGGGCCGGTCCCTGTGATCGGGTCATGGCTGCGGGGGCCAGTCCCTGTGAGCGGGTGAGGGCTGCGGGGGCCAGTCCATGTCAGCGGGACAGGGCTGCGGGAGACAGTGCCTGTGGTCGGGTCATGGCTGCGGGGGCCAGTCCCTGTGAGCGGGTCAGGGCTGCGGGGGCCAGTCCCTCTTAGCGGGTGAGGGCTGCGGGGGCCAGTCCCTGTGAGCGGAACAGGGCTGCGGGGGCCAGTCCCTGTGAGCGGGTAAGGGCTGCGGGGGCCAGTCCCTGTGAGCGGGTCAGGGCTGCGGGGGCCAGTCCCAGTGAGCGGGTCAGGGCTGCGGGGGCCAGTCCCTGTGAGCGGGTCAGGGCTGCGGGGGCCAGTCCCTGTGAGCGGGTCCGGGCTGCGGGGGCCAGTCCCTGTGAGCGGGTCATGGCTACGGGGGCCAGTCCCTGTGAGCGCATCAGGGCTGCGGGGGCCAGACCCTGTGAGCGGGTCAGGGCTGCGGGGGCCAATCCCTCTTAGCGGGTGAGGGCTGCGGGGGCCAGTACCTGTGAGCGGGTCATGGCTGCGGGGGCCAGTCCCTGTGAGCGGGTCAGGGCTGCGGTGGCAAATAGCTGTCAGGGGGTCAGGGCTGCGGGGGCCAGTGCCTGTCAGTGGGCCAGGGCTGCGGGGGCCGGTCCCTGTGAGCGGGCCAGGGCTGTGGGGACGGGTCCCTGTGAGCGGGCCAGGGCTGCGGGGGCCGGTCCCTGTGAGCGGGCCAGGGCTGCGGGATCCGGTCCTTGTGAGCGGGCCAGGGCTGCGGGGGCCAGTCCCTGTGATCGGGTCATGGCTGCGGGGGCCAGTCCCTGTGAGCGGGTGAGGGCTGCGGGGGCCAGTCCATGTCAGCGGGACAGGGCTGCGGGGGACAGTGCCTGTGGTCGGGTCATGGCTGCGGCGGCCAGTCCCTGTGAGCGGGTGAGGGCTGCGGGGGCCAGTCCCTCTTAGCGGGTGAGGGCTGCGGGGGCCAGTACCTGTGAGCGGGGGAGGGCTGCGGGGGCCAGTCCCTGTGAGCGGGTCAGGGCTGCGGGGGCCAGTCCCTGTGAGCGGGTCAGGGCTGCGGGGGCCAGTCCCTGTGAGCGGGTCAGGGCTGCGGGGGCCAGTCCCTGTGAGCGGGTCAGGGCTGCGGTGGCAAATAGCTGTCAGGGGGTCAGGGCTGCGGTGGCAAATAGCTGTCAGGGGGTCAGGGCTGCGGGGGCCAATCCCTGTGAGCGGGTCAGGGCTGCGGGGGCCAGTCGCTGTGAGCGGGTCAGGGCTGCGGGGGCCAGTCCCTGTGAGCGGGTCAGGGCTGCGGGGGCCAGTCCCTGTGAGCGGGTCAGGGCTGCGGGGGCCAGTCCCTGTGAGCGGGTCAGCGTTGCGGGGGCCAGTCCCTGTGAGCGGGTCAGGGCTGCGGGGGCCAGTCCCTGTGAGCGGGTCAGGGCTGCGGGGGCCAGGCCCTGTGAGCGGGTAAGGGCTGCGGGGGCCAGGCCCTGTGAGCGGGTCAGGGCTGCGGGGGCCAGGCCCAGTGAGCGGGTCAGGGCTGCGGGGGCCAGTCCCTGTGAGCGGGCCAGGGCTGCGGTGGCAAATAGCTGTCAGGGGGTCAGGGATGCGGGGGCCAGTCCATGTCAGCGGGACAGGGCTGCGGGGGACAGTGCCTGTGAGCGGGTCAGGGCTGCGGGTGGCAGTCCCTGTGAGCGGGTCAGCGCTGCGGGGGCCAGTCCCTGTGAGCGGGTGAGGGCTGCGGGGGCCAGTCCCTCTTAGCGGGTGAGGGCTGCGGGGGCCAGTCCCTGTGAGCGGGGGAGGGCGGCGGGGGCCAGTCCCTGTGAGCGAGTCAGGGCTGCGGGAGCCAGTCCCTGTGAGCGGGTCAGGGCTGCGGGGGCCAGTCCCTGTGAGCGGGTCAGGGCTGCGGGGGCCAGTCTCTGTGAGCGGGTCAGGGCTGCGGGGGCCAGTCCCTGTGAGCGGGTCAGGGCTGCGGGGGCCAGTCCCTGTAAGCGGGACAGGGCTGCGGGGGCCAGTCCCTGTGAGCGGGTCAGCGCTGCGGGGGCCAGTCCCTGTGAGCGGGCCAGGGCTGCGGGGGCCGGTCCCCGTGAGCGGGCCAGGGCTGCGGGGGCCGGTCCCCGTGAGCGGGCCAGGGCTGCGGGGGCCGGTCCCTGTGAGCGGGTGAGGGCTGCGGGGGCCAGTCCCTCTTAGCGGGTGAGGGCTGCGGGGGCCAGTACCTGTGAGCGGGTCATGGCTGCGGGGGCCAGTCCCTGTGAGCGGGTCAGGGCTGCAGTGGCAAATAGCTGTCAGGGGGTCAGGGCTGCGGGAGCCAGTCCCTGTGAGCGGGTCAGGGCTGCGGGGGCCAGTCCCTGTGAGCAGGTCAGGGCTGCGGGGGCCAGTCTCTGTGAGCGGGTCAGGGCTGCGGGGGCCAGTCCCTGTGAGCGGGTCAGGGCTGCGGGGGCCAGTCCCTGTAAGCGGGACAGGGCTGCGGGGGCCAGTCCCTGTGAGCGGGTCAGCGCTGCGGGGGCCAGTCCCTGTGAGCGGGCCAGGGCTGCGGGGGCCGGTCCCTGTGAGCGGGCCAGGGCTGCGGGGGCCGGTCCCTGTGAGCCGGCCAGGGCTGCGGGGGCCGGTCCCTGTGAGCGGGCCAGGGCTGCGGGGGCCGGTCCCCGTGAGCGGGCCAGGGCTGCGGGGGCCGGTCCCCGTGAGCGGGCCATGGCTGCGGGGGCCGGTCCCCGTGAGCGGGCCAGGGCTGCGGGGGCCGGTCCCCGTGAGCGGGCCAGGGCTGCGGGGGCCGGTCCCTGTGAGCGGGTGAGGGCTGCGGGGGCCAGTCCCTCTTAGCGGGTGAGGGCTGCGGGGGCCAGTACCTGTCAGTGGGCCAGGGCTGCGGGGGCCGGTCCCTGTGAGCGGGCCAGGGCTGCGGGGACGGGTCCCTGTGAGCGGGCCAGGGCTGCGGGGGCCGGCCCTGTGAGCGGGCCAGGGCTGCGGGATCCGGTCCTTGTGAGCGGGCCAGGGCTGCGGGGGCCAATCCCTGTGATCGGGTCATGGCTGCGGGGGCCAGTCCCTGTGATCGGGTCATGGCTGCGGGGGCCAGTCCCTGTGAGCGGGTGAGGGCTGCGGGGGCCAGTCCATGTCAGCGGGACAGGGCTGCGGGGGACAGTGCCTGTGGTCGGGTCATGGCTGCGGGGGCCAGTCCCTGTGAGCGGGTGAGGGCTGCGGGGGCCAGTCCCTCTTAGCGGGTGAGGGCTGCGGGGGCCAGTCCCTGTGAGCGGGGGAGGGCTGCGGGGGCCAGTCCCTGTGAGCGGGTCAGGGCTGCGGGGGCCAGTCCCTGTGAGCGGGACAGGGCTGCGGGGGCCAGTCCCTGTGAGCGGGTCAGGGCTGCGGGGGCCAGTCCCTGTGAGCGGGTCAGGGCTGCGGTGGCAAATAGCTGTCAGGGGGTCAGGGCTGCGGTGGCAAATAGCTGTCAGGGGGTCAGGGCTGCGGGGGCCAGTCCATGTCAGCGGGACAGGGCTGCGGGGGCCAGTGCCTGTCAGCGGGCCAGGGCTGCGGGGGCCAATCCCTGTGAGCGGGTCAGGGCTGCGGGGGCCAGTCCCTGTGAGCGGGTCAGGGCTGCGGGGGCCAGTCCCTGTGAGCGGGTCAGGGCTGCGGGGGCCCGTCCCTGTGAGCGGGTCAGGGCTGCGGGGGCCAGTCCCTGTGAGCGGGTCAGGGCTGCGGGGGCCAGTCCCTGTGAGCGGGTCAGCGCTGCGGGGGCCAGTCCCTGTGAGCGGGTAAGGGCTGCGGGGGCCAGTCCCTGTGAGCGGGTCAGGGCTGCGGGGGCCAGGCCCTGTGAGCGGGTCAGGGCTGCGGGGGCCAGGCCCAGTGAGCGGTTCAGGGCTGCGGGGGCCAGTCCCTGTGAGCGGGCGAGGGCTGCGGTGGCAAATAGCTGTCAGGGGGTCAGGGATGCGGGGGCCAGTCCATGTGAGCGGGTCAGGGCTGCGGGGGGCAGTCCCTGTGAGCGGGTCAGCGCTGCGGAGGCCAGTCCCTGTGAGCGGGTCAGGGCTGCGGGGGCCAGTCCCTGTGAGCGGGTCAGGGCTGCGGGGGCCAGTCCCTGTGAGCGGGTCAGGGCTGCGGGGGCCAGTCCCTGTGAGCGGGTCAGGGCTGCGGTGGCAAATAGCTGTCAGGGGGTCAGGGCTGCGGTGGCAAATAGCTGTCAGGGGGTCAGGGCTGCGGGGGCCAGTCCATGTCAGCGGGACAGGGCTGCGGGGGCCAGTGCCTGTCAGCGGGCCAGGGCTGCGGGGGCCAATCCCTGTGAGCGGGTCAGGGCTGCGGGGGCCAGTCCCTGTGAGCGGGTCAGGGCTGCGGGGGCCAGTCCCTGTGAGCGGGTCAGGGCTGCGGGGGCCAGTCCCTGTGAGCGGGTCAGGGCTGCGGGGGCCAGTCCGTGTGAGCGGGTCAGCGTTGCGGGGGCCAGTCCCTGTGAGCGGGTCAGGGCTGCGGGGGCCAGTCCCTGTGAGCGGGTCAGGGCTGCGGGGGCCAGGCCCTGTGAGCGGGTAAGGGCTGCGGGGGCCAGGCCCTGTGAGCGGGTCAGGGCTGCGGGGGCCAGGCCCAGTGAGCGGTTCAGGGCTGCGGGGGCCAGTCACTGTGAGCGGGCGAGGGCTGCGGTGGCAAATAGCTGTCAGGGGGTCAGGGATGCGGGGGCCAGTCCATGTCAGCGTGACAGGGCTGCGGGGGACAGTGCCTGTGAGCGGGTCAGGGCTGCGGGGGGCAGTCCCTGTGAGCGGGTCAGCGCTGCGGAGGCCAGTCCCTGTGAGCGGGTGAGGGCTGCGGGGGCCAGTCCCTCTTAGCGGGTGAGGGCTGCGGAGGCCAGTCCCTGTGAGCGGGGGAGGGGGGCGGGGGCCAGTCCCTGTGAGCGAGTCAGGGCTGCGGGAGCCAGTCCCTGTGAGCGGGTCAGGGCTGCGGGGGCCAGTCCCTGTGAGCGGGTCAGGGCTGCGGGGGCCAGTCTCTGTGAGCGGGTCAGGGCTGCGGGGGCCAGTCCCTGTGAGCGGGACAGGGCTGCGGGGGCCAGTCCCTGTGAGCGGGTCAGCGCTGCGGGGGCCAGTCCCTGTGAGCGGGTCAGGGCTGCGGGGGCCAGTCCCTGTGAGCGGGCCAGGGCTGCGGGGGCCGGTCCCTGTGAGCGGGCCAGGGCTGCGGGGGCCGGTCCCTGTGAGCGGGCCAGGGCTGCGGGGGCCGGTCCCTGTGAGCGGGCCAGGGCTGCGGGGGCCGGTCCCTGTGAGCGGGCCAGGGCTGCGGGGGCCGGTCCCTGTGAGCGGGCCATGGCTGCGGGGGCCGGTCCCTGAGAGCGGGCCAGGGCTGCCGGGGCCGGTCCCTGAGAGCGGGCCAGGCCTGCGGGGGCCGGTCCCAGTGAGCGGGCCAGGGCTGCGGCATCCGGTCCCTGTGAGCGGGCCAGGGCTGCGGGGGCCGGTCCCTGTGAGCGGGCCAGGGCAGCGGGGGCCGGTCCCTGTGAGCGGGCCAGGGCAGCGGGGGCCAGTCCCTGTGAGCGGGGCAGGGCCGCGGGGGCCGGTCCCTGTGAGCGGGCCAGGGCCGCGGGGGCCGGTCCCTGTGAGCGGGCCAGGGCCGCGGGGTCCGGACCCTGAGAGCGGGCCAGGGCCGCGGGGGCCGGTCCCTCTGAGCGGGCCAGGGCTGCGGGGGCCGGTCCCGGTGAGCGGGCCAGGGCCGCGGCGTCCGGTCCCTGTGAGCGGGCCAGGGCCGCGGGGGCCTGTCCCTGTGAGCGGGCCTGGGCCGCGGGGGCCGGTACCTGTGAGCGGGCCAGGGCTGCGGTGGCCGGTCCCTGTGAGCGGGCCAGGGCTGCGGGGGCCGGTCCCTGTGTGCGGGCCAGGGCTGCGGGGGCCGGTCCCTGTGAGCGGGCCGGGGTGCGGGGGCCGGACCCTGTGAGCGGGCCAGGGCTGCGGGGGCCGGTCCCTGGGAGCGGGTCAGGGCTGCGTGGGCCAGTCCCTGTGAGCGGGTCAGGGGTGCGGGGACCGGTCCCTGTGAGCGGGCTAGGGCTGCGGGGGCCAGACCCTGTGAGCGGGCCAGGCCAGCGGGAACCAGTCCCTGTGATCGGGCCAGAGCTGCGGGGGCCAGGGCTGCGGGGCCAGTCCCTGTGAATGGGTCAGGGCTGCGGGGGCCAGTCCCTGTGAGCGGGCCAGGGCCGCGGGGGCCATTCCCTGAGAGCGGGTCAGGGCCGCGGGGGCCAGTCCCTGTGAGCGGGCCAGGGCCGCGGGGGCCTGTCCCTGTGAGCGGGCCAGGGCCGCGGGGGCCAGTCCCTGTGAGCGGGCCAGGGCCGCGGGAGCCAGTCCCTGTGAGCGGGCCAGAGCTGCGGGGGCCAGGGCTGCGGGGGCCAGTCCCTGTGAGCGGGTCAGGGGCGCGGGGTCCGATCCCTGTGAGCGGGCCAGGGCCGCGGGGGCCTGTCCCTGTGAGCGGGCCTGGGCCTCGGTGGCCAGTCCCTGTGAGCGGGCCAGGGCTGCGGGGCCAGTCCCTGTGAGAGGGCCAGGGCTGCGGGGGCCATTCCCTGTGAGCGGGCCAGCGCAGCGGCGGCCAGTCCCTGTGAGCGGGCCAGGGCTGCGGGGGCCAGTCCCTGTGAGCGGGCCAGGGCTGCGGGGACCGGTCCCTTTGAGCGGGCCAGGGCTGCGGGGGCCGGTCCCTGTGAGCGGGCCAGGGCTGCGGGGCCGGTCCCTGTGAGCGGGCCAGGGCTGCGGGGGCCGGTCCCTGTGAGCGGGCCAGGGCTGCGGGGGCCGGTCCATGTGAGCGGGCCAGGGCTGCGGGGGCCGGTCCATGTGAGCGGGCCAGGGCTGCGGGGGTCGGTCCCTGTGAGCGGGCCAGGGCTGCGGGGGCCGGTCCCTGTGAGCGGGCCAGGGCTGCGTTGGCCGGTCCCTGTGAGCGGGACAGGGCTGCGGGGGCCGGTCCCTGTGAGCGGGCCAGGGCTGCGGGGGCCGGTCCCTGTGTGCGGGCCATGGCTGCGGGGGCCGGTCCCTGTGAGCGGGCCAGGGCTGCGGGGGCCGGTCCCTGTGTGCGGGCCAGGGCTGCGGGGGCCGGTCCCTGTGAGGGGGCCGGGGTGCGGGGGCCGGACCCTGTGAGCGGGCCAGGGCTGCGGGGGCTGGTCCCTGAGAGCGGGCCAGGGCTGCGGGGGCCAGTCCCTGGGAGCGGGTCAGGGCTGCGTGGGCCAGTCCCTGGGAGCTGGTCAGGGCTGCGGGGGACAGACCCTGTGAGCGGGTCAGGGCTGCGAGGACCAGTCCCTGTGAGCGGGTCAGGGGTGCGGGGACCGGTCCCTGTGAGCGGGCTAGGGCTGCGGGGGCCTGTCCCTGTGAGCGGGCCTGGGCCGCGGGGGCCGGTACCTGTGAGCGGGCCAGGGCCGCGGGGGCCTGTACCTGTGAGCGGGCCTGGGCCGCGGGGGCCGGTACCTGTGAGCGGGCCAGGGCTGCGGTGGCCGGTCCCTGTGAGCGGGCCAGGGCTGCGGGGGCCGGTCCCTGTGTGCGGGCCAGGGCTGCGGGGGCCGGTCCCTGTGAGCGGGCCAGGGCTGCGGGGGCCGGTCCCTGGGAGCGGGTCAGGGCTGCGTGGGCCAGTCCCTGGGAGCTGGTCAGGGCTGCGGGGGCCGGTCCCTGTGTGCGGGCCATGGCTGCGGGGGCCGGTCCCTGTGAGCGGGCCAGGGCTGCGGGGGCCGGTCCCTGTGTGCGGGCCAGGACTGCGGGGGCCGGTCCCTGTGAGGGGGCCGGGGTGCGGGGGCCGGACCCTGTGAGCGGGCCAGGGCTGCGGGGGCTGGTCCCTGAGAGCGGGCCAGGGCTGCGGGGGCCAGTGCCTGGGAGCGGGTCAGGGCTGCGTGGGCCAGTCCCTGGGAGCTGGTCAGGGCTGCGGGGGACAGACCCTGTGAGCGGGTCAGGGCTGCGAGGACCAGTCCCTGTGAGCGGGTCAGGGGTGCGGGGAACGGTCCCTGTGAGCGGGCTAGGGCTGCGGGGGCCAGACCCTGTGAGCGGGCCAGGCCAGCGGGAACCAGTCCCTGTGAGCGGGCCAGGGCAGCGGGGGCCGGTCCCTGTGAGCGGGCCAGGGCAGCGGGGGCCAGTCCCTGTGAGCGGGGCAGGGCCGCGGGGGCCGGTCCCTGTGAGCGGGCCAGGGCCGCGGGGGCCGGTCCCTGTGAGCGGGCCAGGGCCGCGGGGTCCGGACCCTGAGAGCGGGCCAGGGCCGCGGGGGCCGGTCCCTCTGAGCGGGCCAGGGCTGCGGGGGCCGGTCCCGGTGAGCGGGCCAGGGCCGCGGCGTCCGGTCCCTGTGAGCGGGCCAGGGCCGCGGGGGCCTGTCCCTGTGAGCGGGCCTGGGCCGCGGGGGCCGGTACCTGTGAGCGGGCCAGGGCTGCGGTGGCCGGTCCCTGTGAGCGGGCCAGGGCTGCGGGGGCCGGTCCCTGTGTGCGGGCCAGGGCTGCGGGGGCCGGTCCCTGTGAGCGGGCCGGGGTGCGGGGGCCGGACCCTGTGAGCGGGCCAGGGCTGCGGGGGCCGGTCCCTGGGAGCGGGTCAGGGCTGCGTGGGCCAGTCCCTGTGAGCGGGTCAGGGGTGCGGGGACCGGTCCCTGTGAGCGGGCTAGGGCTGCGGGGGCCAGACCCTGTGAGCGGGCCAGGCCAGCGGGAACCAGTCCCTGTGATCGGGCCAGAGCTGCGGGGGCCAGGGCTGCGGGGCCAGTCCCTGTGAACGGGTCAGGGCTGCGGGGGCCAGTCCCTGTGAGCGGGCCAGGGCCGCGGGGGCCATTCCCTGAGAGCGGGTCAGGGCCGCGGGGGCCAGTCCCTGTGAGCGGGCCAGGGCCGCGGGGGCCTGTCCCTGTGAGCGGGCCAGGGCCGCGGGGGCCAGTCCCTGTGAGCGGGCCAGGGCCGCGGGAGCCAGTCCCTGTGAGCGGGCCAGAGCTGCGGGGGCCAGGGCTGCGGGGGCCAGTCCCTGTGAGCGGGTCAGGGGCGCAGGGTCCGATCCCTGTGAGCGGGCCAGGGCCGCGGGGGCCTGTCCCTGTGAGCGGGCCTGGGCCTCGGTGGCCAGTCCCTGTGAGCGGGCCAGGGCTGCGGGGCCAGTCCCTGTGAGAGGGCCAGGGCTGCGGGGGCCATTCCCTGTGAGCGGGCCAGCGCAGCGGCGGCCAGTCCCTGTGAGCGGGCCAGGGCTGCGGGGGCCAGTCCCTGTGAGCGGGCCAGGGCTGCGGGGACCGGTCCCTTTGAGCGGGCCAGGGCTGCGGGGGCCGGTCCCTGTGAGCGGGCCAGGGCTGCGGGGCCGGTCCCTGTGAGCGGGCCAGGGCTGCGGGGGCCGGTCCCTGTGAGCGGGCCAGGGCTGCGGGGGCCGGTCCATGTGAGCGGGCCAGGGCTGCGGGGGCCGGTCCATGTGAGCGGGCCAGGGCTGCGGGGGCCGGTCCCTGTGAGCGGGCCAGGGCTGCGGGGGCCGGTCCCTGTGAGCGGGCCAGGGCTGCGTTGGCCGGTCCCTGTGAGCGGGACAGGGCTGCGGGGGCCGGTCCCTGTGAGCGGGCCAGGGCTGCGGGGGCCGGTCCCTGTGTGCGGGCCATGGCTGCGGGGGCCGGTCCCTGTGAGCGGGCCAGGGCTGCGGGGGCCGGTCCCTGTGTGCGGGCCAGGGCTGCGGGGGCCGGTCCCTGTGAGGGGGCCGGGGTGCGGGGGCCGGACCCTGTGAGCGGGCCAGGGCTGCGGGGGCTGGTCCCTGAGAGCGGGCCAGGGCTGCGGGGGCCAGTCCCTGGGAGCGGGTCAGGGCTGCGTGGGCCAGTCCCTGGGAGCTGGTCAGGGCTGCGGGGGACAGACCCTGTGAGCGGGTCAGGGCTGCGAGGACCAGTCCCTGTGAGCGGGTCAGGGGTGCGGGGACCGGTCCCTGTGAGCGGGCTAGGGCTGCGGGGGCCTGTCCCTGTGAGCGGGCCTGGGCCGCGGGGGCCGGTACCTGTGAGCGGGCCAGGGCCGCGGGGGCCTGTACCTGTGAGCGGGCCTGGGCCGCGGGGGCCGGTACCTGTGAGCGGGCCAGGGCTGCGGTGGCCGGTCCCTGTGAGCGGGCCAGGGCTGCGGGGGCCGGTCCCTGTGTGCGGGCCAGGGCTGCGGGGGCCGGTCCCTGTGAGCGGGCCAGGGCTGCGGGGGCCGGTCCCTGGGAGCGGGTCAGGGCTGCGTGGGCCAGTCCCTGGGAGCTGGTCAGGGCTGCGGGGGCCGGTCCCTGTGTGCGGGCCATGGCTGCGGGGGCCGGTCCCTGTGAGCGGGCCAGGGCTGCGGGGGCCGGTCCCTGTGTGCGGGCCAGGACTGCGGGGGCCGGTCCCTGTGAGGGGGCCGGGGTGCGGGGGCCGGACCCTGTGAGCGGGCCAGGGCTGCGGGGGCTGGTCCCTGAGAGCGGGCCAGGGCTGCGGGGGCCAGTGCCTGGGAGCGGGTCAGGGCTGCGTGGGCCAGTCCCTGGGAGCTGGTCAGGGCTGCGGGGGACAGACCCTGTGAGCGGGTCAGGGCTGCGAGGACCAGTCCCTGTGAGCGGGTCAGGGGTGCGGGGAACGGTCCCTGTGAGCGGGCTAGGGCTGCGGGGGCCAGACCCTGTGAGCGGGCCAGGCCAGCGGGAACCAGTCCCTGTGATCGGGCCAGAGCTGCGGGGGCCAGGGCTGCGGGGCCAGTCCCTGTGAACGGGTCAGGGCTGCGGGGGCCAGTCCCTGTGAGCGGGCCAGGGCCGCGGGGGCCATTCCCTGAGAGCGGGTCAGGGCCGCGGGGGCCAGTCCCTGTGAGCGGGCCAGGGCCGCGGGGGCCGGTCCCTGTGAGCGGGCCAGGGCCGCGGGGGCCGGTCCCTGAGAGCGGGCCAGGGCCGCGGGGGCCGGTCCCTGTGAGCGGGCCTGGGCCGCGGGGTCCGGTCCCTGTGAGCAGGCCAGGGCCGCGGGGGCCTGTCCCTGTGAGCGGGCCTGGGCCGCGTCGGCCGGTACCTGTGAGCGGGCCAGGGCCGCGTTGGCCGGTCCCTGTGAGCGGGCCAGGGCTGCGGGGGCCGGTCCCTGTGAGCGGGCCAGGGCTGCGGGGGCCGGTCCCTGTGAGCGGGCCAGGGCTGCGGGGGCCGGTCCCTGTGTGCGGGCCAGGGCTGCGGGGGCCGGTCCCTGTGAGCGGGACAGGGTTGCGGGGGCCGGTCCCTGTGAGCGGGCCAGGGCTGCGGGGCCCGGTCCCTGTGAGCGGGCCAGGGCTGCTGGGGCCGGTCCCTGTGAGCGGGCCTGGGCTGCGGGGGCCGGTCGCTGTGAGCGGGCCTGGGATGCGGGGGCCGGTCCCTGTGAGCGGGCCAGGGCCGCGGGGGCTGGTCCCTGTGAGCGGGTCAGGGCCGCGGGGGCCGGTCCCTGTGAGCGGGTCAGGGCCGCGGGGCCAGTCCCTGTGAGCGTGTCAGGGCCGCGGGGGCCAGTCCCTGTGAGCGGGTCAGGGCCGCGGGGGCCGGTCCCTGTGAGCGGGGCAGGGCCGCGGGGGCCGGTCCCTGTGAGCGGGCCAGGGCCGCGGGGGCCGGTCCCAGTGAGCGGGCCAGGGCCGCGGGGGCCGGTCCCTGTGAGCGGGCCAGGGCCGCGGGGTCCGGACCCTGAGAGCGGGCCAGGGCCGCGGGGGCCGGTCCCTCTGAGCGGGCCAGGGCTGCGGGGGCCGGTCCCGGTGAGCGGGCCAGGGCCGCGGCGTCCGGTCCCTGTGAGCGGGCCAGGGCCGCGGGGGCCTGTCCCTGTGAGCGGGCCTGGGCCGCGGGGGCCGGTACCTGTGAGCGGGCCAGGGCTGCGGTGGCCGGTCCCTGTGAGCGGGCCAGGGCTGCGGGGGCCGGTCCCTGTGAGCGGGCCGGGGTGCGGGGGCCGGACCCTGTGAGCGGGCCAGGGCTGCGGGGGCCGGTCCCTGGGAGCGGGTCAGGGCTGCGTGGGCCAGTCCCTGGGAGCTGGTCAGGGCTGCGGGGGACAGACCCTGTGAGCGGGTCAGGGCTGCGAGGACCAGTCCCTGTGAGCGGGTCAGGGGTGCGGGGACCGGTCCCTGTGAGCGGGCTAGGGCTGCGGGGGCCAGACCCTGTGAGCGGGCCAGGCCAGCGGGAACCAGTCCCTGTGATCGGGCCAGAGCTGCGGGGGCCAGGGCTGCGGGGCCAGTCCCTGTGAACGGGTCAGGGCTGCGGGGGCCAGTCCCTGTGAGCGGGCCAGGGCCGCGGGGGCCATTCCCTGAGAGCGGGTCAGGGCCGCGGGGGCCAGTCCCTGTGAGCGGGTCAGGGCCGCGGGGGCCAGTCCCTGTGAGCGGGGCAGGGCCGCGGGGGCCGGTCCCTGTGAGCGGGCCAGGGCCGCGGGGGCCGGTCCCTGTGAGCGGGCCAGGGCCGCGGGGTCCGGACCCTGAGAGCGGGCCAGGGCCGCGGGGGCCGGTCCCTCTGAGCGGGCCAGGGCTGCGGGGGCCGGTCCCGGTGAGCGGGCCAGGGCCGCGGCGTCCGGTCCCTGTGAGCGGGCCAGGGCCGCGGGGGCCTGTCCCTGTGAGCGGGCCTGGGCCGCGGGGGCCGGTACCTGTGAGCGGGCCAGGGCTGCGGTGGCCGGTCCCTGTGAGCGGGCCAGGGCTGCGGGGGCCGGTCCCTGTGTGCGGGCCAGGGCTGCGGGGGCCGGTCCCTGTGAGCGGGCCGGGGTGCGGGGGCCGGACCCTGTGAGCGGGCCAGGGCTGCGGGGGCCGGTCCCTGGGAGCGGGTCAGGGCTGCGTGGGCCAGTCCCTGGGAGCTGGTCAGGGCTGCGGGGGACAGACCCTGTGAGCGGGTCAGGGCTGCGAGGACCAGTCCCTGTGAGCGGGTCAGGGGTGCGGGGACCGGTCCCTGTGAGCGGGCTAGGGCTGCGGGGGCCAGACCCTGTGAGCGGGCCAGGCCAGCGGGAACCAGTCCCTGTGATCGGGCCAGAGCTGCGGGGGCCAGGGCTGCGGGGCCAGTCCCTGTGAACGGGTCAGGGCTGCGGGGGCCAGTCCCTGTGAGCGGGCCAGGGCCGCGGGGGCCATTCCCTGAGAGCGGGTCAGGGCCGCGGGGGCCAGTCCCTGTGAGCGGGCCAGGGCCGCGGGGGCCTGTCCCTGTGAGCGGGCCAGGGCCGCGGGGGCCAGTCCCTGTGAGCGGGCCAGGGCCGCGGGAGCCAGTCCCTGTGAGCGGGCCAGAGCTGCGGGGGCCAGGGCTGCGGGGGCCAGTCCCTGTGAGCGGGTCAGGGGCGCGGGGTCCGATCCCTGTGAGCGGGCCAGGGCCGCGGGGGCCTGTCCCTGTGAGCGGGCCTGGGCCTCGGTGGCCAGTCCCTGTGAGCGGGCCAGGGCTGCGGGGCCAGTCCCTGTGAGAGGGCCAGGGCTGCGGGGGCCATTCCCTGTGAGCGGGCCAGCGCAGCGGCGGCCAGTCCCTGTGAGCGGGCCAGGGCTGCGGGGGCCAGTCCCTGTGAGCGGGCCAGGGCTGCGGGGACCGGTCCCTTTGAGCGGGCCAGGGCTGCGGGGGCCGGTCCCTGTGAGCGGGCCAGGGCTGCGGGGCCGGTCCCTGTGAGCGGGCCAGGGCTGCGGGGGCCGGTCCCTGTGAGCGGGCCAGGGCTGCGGGGGCCGGTCCATGTGAGCGGGCCAGGGCTGCGGGGGCCGGTCCATGTGAGCGGGCCAGGGCTGCGGGGGCCGGTCCCTGTGAGCGGGCCAGGGCTGCGGGGGCCGGTCCCTGTGAGCGGGCCAGGGCTGCGGGGGCCGGTCCCTGTGAGCGGGACAGGGCTGCGGGGGCCGGTCCCTGTGAGCGGGCCAGGGCTGCGGGGGCCGGTCCCTGTGTGCGGGCCATGGCTGCGGGGGCCGGTCCCTGTGAGCGGGCCAGGGCTGCGGGGGCCGGTCCCTGTGTGCGGGCCAGGGCTGCGGGGGCCGGTCCCTGTGAGGGGGCCGGGGTGCGGGGGCCGGACCCTGTGAGCGGGCCAGGGCTGCGGGGGCTGGTCCCTGAGAGCGGGACAGGGCTGCGGGGGCCAGTCCCTGGGAGCGGGTCAGGGCTGCGTGGGCCAGTCCCTGGGAGCTGGTCAGGGCTGCGGGGGACAGACCCTGTGAGCGGGTCAGGGCTGCGAGGACCAGTCCCTGTGAGCGGGTCAGGGGTGCGGGGACCGGTCCCTGTGAGCGGGCTAGGGCTGCGGGGGCCTGTCCCTGTGAGCGGGCCTGGGCCGCGGGGGCCGGTACCTGTGAGCGGGCCAGGGCCGCGGGGGCCTGTACCTGTGAGCGGGCCTGGGCCGCGGGGGCCGGTACCTGTGAGCGGGCCAGGGCTGCGGTGGCCGGTCCCTGTGAGCGGGCCAGGGCTGCGGGGGCCGGTCCCTGTGTGCGGGCCAGGGCTGCGGGGGCCAGTCCCTGTGAGCGGGCCAGGGCTGCGGGGGCCGGTCCCTGGGAGCGGGTCAGGGCTGCGTGGGCCAGTCCCTGGGAGCTGGTCAGGGCTGCGGGGGACAGACCCTGTGAGCGGGTCAGGGCTGCGAGGACCAGTCCCTGTGAGCGGGTCAGGGGTGCGGGGACCGGTCCCTGTGAGCGGGCGAGGGCTGCGGGGGCCAGACCCTGTGAGCGGGCCAGGCCAGCGGGAACCAGTCCCTGTGATCGGGCCAGAGCTGCGGGGGCCAGGGCTGCGGGGCCAGTCCCTGTGAACGGGTCAGGGCTGCGGGGGCCAGTCCCTGTGAGCGGGCCAGGGCCGCGGGGGCCATTCCCTGAGAGCGGGTCAGGGCCGCGGGGGCCAGTCCCTGTGAGCGGGTCAGGGCCGCGGGGCCAGTCCCTGTGAGCGTGTCAGGGCCGCGGGGGCCAGTCCCTGTGAGCGGGTCAGGCCCGTGGGGGCCAGTCCCTGTGAGCGGGGCAGGGCCGCGGGGGCCGGTCCCTGTGAGCGGGCCAGGGCCGCGGGGGCGGGTCCCTGTGAGCGGGCCAGGGCCGCGGGGTCCGGACCCTGAGAGCGGGCCAGGGCCGCGGGGGCCGGTCCCTCTGAGCGGGCCAGGGCCGCGGGGGCCGGTCCCGGTGAGCGGGCCAGGGCTGCGGGAGCCAGTCCCTGTGAGCGGGCCAAAGCTGCGGGGGCCAGTCCCTGTGAGCGGGTCAGGGCCGCGGGGGCCAGTCCCTGTGAGCGGGTCAGGGCCGCGGGGGCCAGTCCCTGTGAGCGGGCCAGGGCTGCGGGGGCCGGTCCCTGTGTGCGGGCCATGGCTGCGGGGGCCGGTCCCTGTGAGCGGGCCAGGGCTGCGGGGGCCGGTCCCTGTGTGCGGGCCAGGGCTGCGGGGGCCGGTCCCTGTGAGGGGGCCGGGGTGCGGGGGCCGGACCCTGTGAGCGGGCCAGGGCTGCGGGGGCTGGTCCCTGAGAGCGGGCCAGGGCTGCGGGGGCCAGTCCCTGGGAGCGGGTCAGGGCTGCGTGGGCCAGTCCCTGGGAGCTGGTCAGGGCTGCGGAGGCCGGTCCCTGTGAGCGGGCCAGGACTGCGGGGGCCGGTCCCTGTCAGCGGGCCAGGGCTGCGGGGGCCGGTGCCTGTGAGCGGGCCATGGCTGCGGGGTCCGGTCCCTGTGAGCGGGCCAGGGCTGCGGGGGCCGGTCCCTGTGAGCGGGCCAGGGCTGCCGGGGCCGGTCCCTGTGAGCGGGCCAGGGCTGCGGGGGCCGGTGCCTGTGAGCGGGCCAGGGCTGCGGGGGCCGGTCCCTGTGAGCGGGCCAGGGCTGCGGGGGCCGGTCCCTGTGAGCCGGCCAGGGCTGCGGGGGCCGGTCCCTGTGAGCGGGCCATGGCTGCGGGGGCCGGTCTCTGTGAGCGGGCCAGGGCTGCGGGGGCCGGTCCCTGTGAATGTGCCAGGGCTGCGGGGGCCGGTCGCTGTGAGCGGGACAGGGCTGCGGGGGCCGGTCCCTGTGAGCGGGCCAGGGCTGCGGGGGCCGGTCCCTGTGAGCGGGCCAGGGCTGCGGGGGCCAGTCCCTGGGAGCTGGTCAGGGCTGCGGGGGACAGACCCTGTGAGCGGGTCAGGGCTGCGAGGACCAGTCCCTGTGAGCGGGTCAGGGGTGCGGGGACCGGTCCCTGTGAGCGGGCTAGGGCTGCGGGGGCCAGTCCCTGTGAGCGGGCCAGGCCTGCGGGAGCCAGTCCCTGTGAGCGGGCCAGAGCTGCGGGGGCCAGGGCTGCGGGGCCAGTCCCTGCGAGCGGGTCAGGGCTGCGGGGGCCAGTCCCTGTGAGCGGGTCAGGGCCGCGGGGGCCATTCCCTGAGAGCGGGTCAGGGCCGCGGGGGCCAGTCCCTGTGAGCGGGCCAGGGCCGCGGGGGCCTGTCCCTGTGAGCGGGCCAGGGCCACGGGGGCCGGTCCCTGTGAGCGGGCCAGGGCCGCGGGGGCCGGTCCCTGAGAGCGGGCCAGGGCTGCGGGGGCCGGTCCATGTGAGCGGGCCTGGGCCGCGGGGTCCGGTCCCTGTGAGCAGGCCAGGGCCGCGGGGGCCTGTCCCTGTGAGCGGGCCTGGGCCGCGTGGGCCGGTACCTGTGAGCGGGCCAGGGCCGCGTTGGCCGGTCCCTGTGAGCGGGCCAGGGCTGCGGGGGCCGGTCCCTGTGAGCGGGCCAGGGCTGCGGGGGCCGGTCCCTGTGAGCGGGCCAGGGCTGCGGGGGCCGGTCCCTGTGAGCGGGCCAGGGCTGCGGGGGCCGGTCCCTGTGAGCGGGCCAGGGCTGCGGGAGCCAGTCCCTGTGAGCGGGCGAGAGCTGCGGGGGCCAGGGCTGCGGGGGCCAGTCCCTGTGAGCGGGCCAGGGCTGCGGGAGCCAGTCCCTGTGAGCAGGCCAGAGCTGCGGGGGACAGGGCTGCGGGGGCCGGTCCCTGTGAGCGGGCAAGGGCCGCGGGGGCCGGTGCCTGTGAACGGGCCAGGGCCGCGGGGGCCGGTCCCTGTGAGCGGGCCAGGGCTGCGGGGGCCGGTCCCTGTGAGCGGGCCAGGGCTGCGGGGGCCGGTCCCTGTGAGCGGGCCAGGGCTGCGGGGGCCGGTCCCTGTGTGCGGGCCAGGGCTGCGGGGGCCGGTCCCTGTGAGCGGGCCAGGGCTGCGGGGACCAGTCCCTGTGAGCGGGCTAGGGCTGCGGGGGCCGGTCCCTGTGATCGGGCCAGGGCTGCGGGAGCCAGTCCCTGTGAGCGGGCCAGAGCTGCGGGGGCGAGGGCTGCGGGGGCCAGTCCCTGTGAGCGGGCCAGGGCTGTGGGAGCCAATCCCTGTGAGCGGGACAAAGCTGCGGGGGCCAGGGCTGCGGGGGCCAGTCCCTGTGAGCGGGTCAGGGCCGCGGGGGCCAGTCCCTGTGAGCGGGTCAGGGCCGCGGGGGCCAGTCCCTGTGAGCGGGTCAGGGCCGCGGGAGCCGGTCCTGTGAGAGGGCCAGGGCTGCGGGGGCCGGTCCCTGTGAGCGGGCCAGGGCTGCGGAGGCCGGTCCCTGTGAGCGGGCCAGGGCTGCGGGGGCCGGTCCCTGTGAGCGGGCCAGGGCTGCGGGGGCCGGTGCCTGTATGCGGGCCAGGGCTGCGGGGGCCGGTCCCTGTGAGCGGGCCAGGGCTGCGGGGGCCGGTCCCTGTGTGCGGGCCATGGCTGCGGGGGCCGGTCCCTGTGAGCGGGCCAGGGCTGCGGGGGCCGGTCCCTGTGTGCGGGCCAGGGCTGCGGGGGCCGGTCCCTGTGAGGGGGCCGGGGTGCGGGGGCCGGACCCTGTGAGCGGGCCAGGGCTGCGGGGGCTGGTCCCTGAGAGCGGGACAGGGCTGCGGGGGCCAGTCCCTGGGAGCGGGTCAGGGCTGCGTGGGCCAGTCCCTGGGAGCTGGTCAGGGCTGCGGGGGACAGACCCTATGAGCGGGTCAGGGCTGCGAGGACCAGTCCCTGTGAGCGGGTCAGGGGTGCGGGGACCGGTCCCTGTGAGCGGGCTAGGGCTGCGGGGGCCTGTCCCTGTGAGCGGGCCTGGGCCGCGGGGGCCGGTACCTGTGAGCGGGCCAGGGCCGCGGGGGCCTGTACCTGTGAGCGGGCCTGGGCCGCGGGGGCCGGTACCTGTGAGCGGGCTAGGGCTGCGGTGGCCGGTCCCTGTGAGCGGGCCAGGGCTGCGGGGGCCGGTCCCTGTGTGCGGGCCAGGGCTGCGGGGGCCAGTCCCTGTGAGCGGGCCAGGGCTGCGGGGGCCGGTCCCTGGGAGCGGGTCAGGGCTGCGTGGGCCAGTCCCTGGGAGCTGGTCAGGGCTGCGGGGGACAGACCCTGTGAGCGGGTCAGGGCTGCGAGGACCAGTCCCTGTGAGCGGGTCAGGGGTGCGGGGACCGGTCCCTGTGAGCGGGCGAGGGCTGCGGGGGCCAGACCCTGTGAGCGGGCCAGGCCAGCGGGAACCAGTCCCTGTGATCGGGCCAGAGCTGCGGGGGCCAGGGCTGCGGGGCCAGTCCCTGTGAACGGGTCAGGGCTGCGGGGGCCAGTCCCTGTGAGCGGGCCAGGGCCGCGGGGGCCATTCCCTGAGAGCGGGTCAGGGCCGCGGGGGCCGGTCCCTGTGAGCGGGTCAGGGCCGCGGGGGCCGGTCCCTGTGAGCGGGTCAGGGCCGCGGGGGCCAGTCCCTGTGAGCGGGTCAGGGCCGCGGGGCCAGTCCCTGTGAGCGTGTCAGGGCCGCGGGGGCCAGTCCCTGTGAGCGGGTCAGGGCCGCGGGGGCCAGTCCCTGTGAGCGGGGCAGGGCCGCGGGGGCCGGTCCCTGTGAGCGGGCCAGGGCCGCGGGGGCCGGTCCCTGTGAGCGGGCCAGGGCCGCGGGGTCCGGACCCTGAGAGCGGGCCAGGGCCGCGGGGGCCGGTCCCTCTGAGCGGGCCAGGGCCGCGGGGGCCGGTCCCGGTGAGCGGGCCAGGGCCGCGGCGTCCGGTCCCTGTGAGCGGGCCAGGGCCGCGGGGGCCTGTCCCTGTGAGCGGGCCTGGGCCGCGGGGGCCGGTACCTGTGAGCGGGCCAGGGCTGCGGTGGCCGGTCCCTGTGAGCGGGCCAGGGCTGCGGGGGCCGGTCCCTGTGTGCGGGCCAGGGCTGCGGGGGCCGGTCCCTGTGAGCGGGACAGGGTTGCGGGGGCCGGTCCCTGTGAGCGGGCCAGGGCTGCGGGGGCCGGTCCCTGTGAGCGGGCCAGGGCTGCTGGGGCCGGTCCCTGTGAGCGGGCCTGGGCTGCGGGGGCCGGTCGCTGTGAGCGGGCCTGGGATGCGGGGGCCGGTCCCTGTGAGCGGGCCAGGGCCGCGGGGGCTGGTCCCTGTGAGCGGGTCAGGGCCGCGGGGGCCAGTCCCTGTGAGCGGGTCAGGGCCGCGGGGCCAGTCCCTGTGAGCGTGTCAGGGCCGCGGGGGCCAGTCCCTGTGAGCGGGTCAGGCCCGTGGGGGCCAGTCCCTGTGAGCGGGGCAGGGCCGCGGGGGCCGGTCCCTGTGAGCGGGCCAGGGCCGCGGGGGCGGGTCCCTGTGAGCGGGCCAGGGCCGCGGGGTCCGGACCCTGAGAGCGGGCCAGGGCCGCGGGGGCCGGTCCCTCTGAGCGGGCCAGGGCCGCGGGGGCCGGTCCCGGTGAGCGGGCCAGGGCTGCGGGAGCCAGTCCCTGTGAGCGGGCCAAAGCTGCGGGGGCCAGTCCCTGTGAGCGGGTCAGGGCCGCGGGGGCCAGTCCCTGTGAGCGGGTCAGGGCCGCGGGGGCCAGTCCCTGTGAGCGGGCCAGGGCTGCGGGGGCCGGTCCCTGTGTGCGGGCCATGGCTGCGGGGGCCGGTCCCTGTGAGCGGGCCAGGGCTGCGGGGGCCGGTCCCTGTGTGCGGGCCAGGGCTGCGGGGGCCGGTCCCTGTGAGGGGGCCGGGGTGCGGGGGCCGGACCCTGTGAGCGGGCCAGGGCTGCGGGGGCTGGTCCCTGAGAGCGGGCCAGGGCTGCGGGGGCCAGTCCCTGGGAGCGGGTCAGGGCTGCGTGGGCCAGTCCCTGGGAGCTGGTCAGGGCTGCGGAGGCCGGTCCCTGTGAGCGGGCCAGGACTGCGGGGGCCGGTCCCTGTCAGCGGGCCAGGGCTGCGGGGGCCGGTGCCTGTGAGCGGGCCATGGCTGCGGGGTCCGGTCCCTGTGAGCGGGCCAGGGCTGCGGGGGCCGGTCCCTGTGAGCGGGCCAGGGCTGCCGGGGCCGGTCCCTGTGAGCGGGCCAGGGCTGCGGGGGCCGGTGCCTGTGAGCGGGCCAGGGCTGCGGGGGCCGGTCCCTGTGAGCGGGCCAGGGCTGCGGGGGCCGGTCCCTGTGAGCCGGCCAGGGCTGCGGGGGCCGGTCCCTGTGAGCGGGCCATGGCTGCGGGGGCCGGTCTCTGTGAGCGGGCCAGGGCTGCGGGGGCCGGTCCCTGTGAATGTGCCAGGGCTGCGGGGGCCGGTCGCTGTGAGCGGGACAGGGCTGCGGGGGCCGGTCCCTGTGAGCGGGCCAGGGCTGCGGGGGCCGGTCCCTGTGAGCGGGCCAGGGCTGCGGGGGCCAGTCCCTGGGAGCTGGTCAGGGCTGCGGGGGACAGACCCTGTGAGCGGGTCAGGGCTGCGAGGACCAGTCCCTGTGAGCGGGTCAGGGGTGCGGGGACCGGTCCCTGTGAGCGGGCTAGGGCTGCGGGGGCCAGTCCCTGTGAGCGGGCCAGGCCTGCGGGAGCCAGTCCCTGTGAGCGGGCCAGAGCTGCGGGGGCCAGGGCTGCGGGGCCAGTCCCTGCGAGCGGGTCAGGGCTGCGGGGGCCAGTCCCTGTGAGCGGGTCAGGGCCGCGGGGGCCATTCCCTGAGAGCGGGTCAGGGCCGCGGGGGCCAGTCCCTGTGAGCGGGCCAGGGCCGCGGGGGCCTGTCCCTGTGAGCGGGCCAGGGCCACGGGGGCCGGTCCCTGTGAGCGGGCCAGGGCCGCGGGGGCCGGTCCCTGAGAGCGGGCCAGGGCTGCGGGGGCCGGTCCATGTGAGCGGGCCTGGGCCGCGGGGTCCGGTCCCTGTGAGCAGGCCAGGGCCGCGGGGGCCTGTCCCTGTGAGCGGGCCTGGGCCGCGTGGGCCGGTACCTGTGAGCGGGCCAGGGCCGCGTTGGCCGGTCCCTGTGAGCGGGCCAGGGCTGCGGGGGCCGGTCCCTGTGAGCGGGCCAGGGCTGCGGGGGCCGGTCCCTGTGAGCGGGCCAGGGCTGCGGGGGCCGGTCCCTGTGAGCGGGCCAGGGCTGCGGGGGCCGGTCCCTGTGAGCGGGCCAGGGCTGCGGGAGCCAGTCCCTGTGAGCGGGCGAGAGCTGCGGGGGCCAGGGCTGCGGGGGCCAGTCCCTGTGAGCGGGCCAGGGCTGCGGGAGCCAGTCCCTGTGAGCAGGCCAGAGCTGCGGGGGACAGGGCTGCGGGGGCCGGTCCCTGTGAGCGGGCAAGGGCCGCGGGGGCCGGTGCCTGTGAACGGGCCAGGGCCGCGGGGGCCGGTCCCTGTGAGCGGGCCAGGGCTGCGGGGGCCGGTCCCTGTGAGCGGGCCAGGGCTGCGGGGGCCGGTCCCTGTGAGCGGGCCAGGGCTGCGGGGGCCGGTCCCTGTGTGCGGGCCAGGGCTGCGGGGGCCGGTCCCTGTGAGCGGGCCAGGGCTGCGGGGACCAGTCCCTGTGAGCGGGCTAGGGCTGCGGGGGCCGGTCCCTGTGATCGGGCCAGGGCTGCGGGAGCCAGTCCCTGTGAGCGGGCCAGAGCTGCGGGGGCGAGGGCTGCGGGGGCCAGTCCCTGTGAGCGGGCCAGGGCTGTGGGAGCCAATCCCTGTGAGCGGGACAAAGCTGCGGGGGCCAGGGCTGCGGGGGCCAGTCCCTGTGAGCGGGTCAGGGCCGCGGGGGCCAGTCCCTGTGAGCGGGTCAGGGCCGCGGGGGCCAGTCCCTGTGAGCGGGTCAGGGCCGCGGGAGCCGGTCCTGTGAGAGGGCCAGGGCTGCGGGGGCCGGTCCCTGTGAGCGGGCCAGGGCTGCGGAGGCCGGTCCCTGTGAGCGGGCCAGGGCTGCGGGGGCAGGTCCCTGTGAGCGGGCCAGGGCTGCGGGGGCCGGTGCCTGTATGCGGGCCAGGGCTGCGGGGGCCGGTCCCTGTGAGCGGGCCAGGGCTGCGGGGGCCGGTCCCTGTGAGCGGGCCAGGGCTTCGGGGGCCGGTCCCTGTGAGCGGGCCAGGGCTGCGGGGGCCGGTCGCTGTGAGCGGGGCAGGGCTGCGGGGGCCGGTCCCTGTGAGCGGGCCAGGGCTGCGGGGGCCGGTCCCTGTGAGCGGGCCAGGGCTGCGGGGGCCGGTCCCTGTGAGCGGGCCAGGGCTGCGGGGGCCGGTCCCTGTGAGCGGGCCAGGGCTGCGGGGGCCGGTCTCTGTGAGCGGGCCAGGGCTGCGGGGGCCGGTCCCTGTGAGCGAGCCAGGGCTGCGGGGGACGGTCGCTGTGAGCGGGACAGGGCTGCGGGGTCCGGTCCCTGTGAGCGGGCCAGGGCTGCGGGGGCCGGTCCCTGTGAGCGGGCCAGGGCTGCGGGGGCCGGTGCCTGTGAGCGGGCCATGGCTGCGGGGGCCGGTCCCTGTGAGCGGGCCAGGGCTGCCGGGGCCGGTCCCTGTGAGCGGGCCAGGGCTGCCGGGGCCGGTCCCTGTGAGCGGGCCAGGGCTGCGGGTCCGGTCCCTGTGAGCGGGCCAGGGCTGCGGGGGCCGGTGTCTGTGAGCGGGCCAGGGCTACGGGGGCCGGTCCCTGTGAGCGGGCCAGGGCTGCGGGGGCCGGTCCCTGTGAGCGGGCCAGGGCTGCGGAGGCCGGTCCCTGTGAGCGGGCCAGGGCTCCTGGGGCCGGTCCCTGTGAGCGGGCCTGGGCTGCGGGGGCCGGTCGCTGTGAGCGGGCCTGGGATGCGGGGGCCGGTCCCTGTGAGCGGGCCAGGGCCGCGGTGGCTGGTCCCTGTGAGCGGGTCAGGGCCGCGGGGGCCGGTCCCTGTGAGCGGGTCAGGGCCGCGGGGCCAGTCCCTGTGAGCGTGTCAGGGCCGCGGGGGCCAGTCCCTGTGAGCGGGTCAGGGCCGCGGGGGCCAGTCCCTGTGAGCGGGGCAGGGCCGCGGGGGCCGGTCCCTGTGAGCGGGCCAGGGCCGCGGGGGCCGGTCCCTGTGAGCGGGCCAGGGCCGCGGGGTCCGGACCCTGAGAGCGGGCCAGGGCCGCGGGGGCCGGTCCCTCTGAGCGGGCCAGGGCCGCGGGGGCCGGTCCCGGTGAGCGGGCCAGGGCCGCGGCGTCCGGTCCCTGTGAGCGGGCCAGGGCCGCGGGGGCCTGTCCCTGTGAGCGGGCCTGGGCCGCGGCGGCCGGTACCTGTGAGCGGGCCAGGGCTGCGGTGGCCGGTCCCTGTGAGCGGGCCAGGGCTGCGGGGGCCGGTCCCTGTGTGCGGGCCAGGGCTGCGGGGGCCGGTCCCTGTGAGCGGGCCGGGGTGCGGGGGCCGGACCCTGTGAGCGGGCCAGGGCTGCGGGAGCCAGTCCCTGTGAGCGGGCCAGAGCTGCGGGGGCCAGGGCTGCGGGGGCCAGTCCCTGTGAGCGGGTCAGGGCTGCGGGGGCCAGTTCCTGTGAGCGGGTCAGGGCCGCGGGGGCCAGTCCCTGTGAGCGGGTCAGGGGCGCGGGGTCCGGTCCCTGTGAGCGGGCCAGGGCCGCGGGGGCCTGTCCCTGTGAGCGGGCCTGGGCCTCGGTGGCCAGTCCCTGTGAGCGGGCCAGGGCTGCGGGGCCAGTCCCTGTGAGAGGGCCAGGGCTGCGGGGGACATTCCCTGTGAGCGGGCCAGGGCAGCGGGGGCCAGTCCCTGTGAGCGGGCCAGGGCTGCGGAGGCCGGTCCCTGTGAGCGGGCCAGGACTGCGGGGGCCGGTCCCTGTGAGCGGGCCAGGGCCGCGGGGGCCGGTCCCTGAGAGCGGGCCAGGGCTGCGGGGGCCGGTCCATGTGAGCGGGCCTGGGCCGCGGGGTCCGGACCCTGTGAGCAGGCCAGGGCCGCGGGGGCCTGTCCCTGTGAGCGGGCCTGGGCCGCGTGGGCCGGTACCTGTGAGCGGGCCAGGGCCGCGTTGGCCGGTCCCTGTGAGCGGGCCAGGGCTGCGGGGGCCGGTCCCTGTGAGCGGGCCAGGGCTGCGGGGGCCGGTCCCTGTGAGCGGGCCAGGGCTGCGGGGGCCGGTCCCTGTGTGCGGGCCAGGGCTGCGGGGGCCGGTCCCTTTGAGCGGGCCAGGGCTGCGGGGGCCGGTCCCTGTGAGCGGGCCAGGGCTGCGGGAGCCAGTCCCTGTGAGCGGGCCAGAGCTGCGGGGGCCAGGGCTGCGGGGGCCAGTCCCTGTGAGCGGGCCAGGGCTGCGGGAGCCAGTCCCTGTGAGCGGGCCAGAGCTGCGGGGGCCAGGGCTGCGGGGGCCGGTCCCTGTGAGCGGGCAAGGGCCGCGGGGGCCGGTGCCTGTGAGCGGGCCAGGGCCGCGGGGGCCGGTCCCTGTGAGCGGGCCAGGGCTGCGGGGGCCGGTCCCTGGGAGCGGGCCAGGGCTGCGGGGGCCGGTCCCTGTGAGAGGGCCAGGGCTGCGGGGGCCGGTCCCTGTGTGCGGGCCAGGGCTGCGGGGGCCGGTCCCTGTGAGCGGGCCAGGGCTGCGGGGACCAGTCCCTGTGAGCGGGCTAGGGCTGCGGGGGCCGGTCCCTGTGAGCGGGCCAGGGCTGCGGGAGCCAGTCCCTGTGAGCGGGCCAGAGCTGCGGGGGCGAGGGCTGCGGGGCCCAGTCCCTGTGAGCGGGCCAGGGCTGTGGGAGCCAATCCCTGTGAGCGGGCCAAAGCTGCGGGGGCCAGGGCTGCGGGGGCCAGTCCCTGTGAGCGGGTCAGGGCCGCGGGGGCCAGTCCCTGTGAGCGGGTCAGGGCCGCGGGGGCCGGTCCCTGTGAGCGGGTCAGGGCCGCGGGAGCCGGTCCTGTGAGCGGGCCAGGGCTGCGGGGGCCGGTCAATGTGAGCGGGCCAGGGCTGCGGAGGCCGGTCCCTGTGAGCGGGCCAGGGCTGCGGGGGCCGGTCCCTGTGAGCGGGCCAGGGCTGCGGGGGCCGGTGCCTGTATGCGGGCCAGGGCTGCGGGGGCCGGTCCCTGTGAGCGGGCCAGGGCTGCGGGGGCCGGTCCCTGTGAGCGGGCCAGGGCTGCGGGGGCCGGTCCCTGTGAGCGGGCCAGGGCTGCGGGGGCCGGTCCCTGTGAGCGGGCCAGGGCTGCGGGGGCCGGTCCATGTGAGCGGGCCAGGGCTGCGGGGGCCGGTCCCTGTGAGCGGGCCAGGGCTGCGGGGGCCGGTCCCTGTGTGCGGGCCAGGGCTGCGGGGGCCGGTCCCTGTGAGGGGGCCGGGGTGCGGGGGCCGGACCCTGTGAGCGGGCCAGGGCTGCGGGGGCTGGTCCCTGAGAGCGGGCCAGGGCTGCGGGGGCCAGTCCCTGGGAGCGGGTCAGGGCTGCGTGGGCCAGTCCCTGGGAGCTGGTCAGGGCTGCGGGGGCCGGTCCCTGTGAGTGGGCAAGGGCCGCGGGGGCCGGTGCCTGTGAACGGGCCAGGGCCGCGGGGGCCGGTCCCTGTGAGCGGGCCAGGGCCGCGGGGGCCGGTCCCTGTGAGCGGGCCAGGGCTGCGGGGGCCGGTCCCTGTGAGCGGGCCAGGGCTGCGGGGGCCGGTCCCTATGTGCGGGCCAGGGCTGCGGGGGCCGGTCCCTGTGAGCGGGCCAGGGCTGCGGGGACCAGTCCCTGTGAGCGGGCTAGGGCTGCGGGGGCCGGTCCCTGTGATCGGGCCAGGGCTGCGGGAGCCAGTCCCTGTGAGCGGGCCAGAGCTGCGGGGGCGAGGGCTGCGGGGGCCAGTCCCTGTGAGCGGGACAGGGCTGTGGGAGCCAATCCCTGTGAGCGGGCCAAAGCTGCGGGGGCCAGGGCTGCGGGGGCCAGTCCCTGTGAGCGGGTCAGGGCCGCGGGGGCCAGTCCCTGTGAGCGGGTCAGGGCCGCGGGGGCCAGTCCCTGTGAGCGGGTCAGGGCCGCGGGAGCCGGTCCTGTGAGAGGGCCAGGGCCGCGGGGGCCGGTCCCTGTGAGCGGGCCAGGGCTGCGGAGGCCGGTCCCTGTGAGCGGGCCAGGGCTGCGGGGGCCGGTCCCTGTGAGCGGGCCAGGGCTGCGGGGGCCGGTGCCTGTATGCGGGCCAGGGCTGCGGGGGCCGGTCCCTGTGAGCGGGCCAGGGCTGCGGGGGCCGGTCCCTGTGAGCGGGCCAGGGCTGCGGGGGCCGGTCCCTGTGAGCGGGCCAGGGCTGCGGGGGCCGGTCGCTGTGAGCGGGGCAGGGCTGCGGGGGCCGGTCCCTGTGAGCGGGCCAGGGCTGCGGGGGCCGGTCCCTGTGAGCGGGCCAGGGCTGCGGGGGCCGGTCCCTGTGAGCGGGCCAGGGCTGCGGGGGCCGGTCCCTGTGAGCGGGCCAGGGCTGCGGGGGCCGGTCTCTGTGAGCGGGCCAGGGCTGCGGGGGCCGGTCCCTGTGAGCGAGCCAGGGCTGCGGGGGACGGTCGCTGTGAGCGGGACAGGGCTGCGGGGTCCGGTCCAAGTGAGCGGGCCAGGGCTGCGGGGGCCGGTCCCTGTGAGCGGGCCAGGGCTGCGGGGGCCGGTGCCTGTGAGCGGGCCATGGCTGCGGGGGCCGGTCCCTGTGAGCGGGCCATGGCTGCGGGGGCCGGTCCCTGTGAGCGGGCCAGGGCTGCCGGGGCCGGTCCCTGTGAGCGGGCCAGGGCTGCGGGTCCGGTCCCTGTGAGCGGGCCAGGGCTGCGGGGGCCGGTGTCTGTGAGCGGGCCAGGGCTACGGGGGCCGGTCCCTGTGAGCGGGCCAGGGCTGCGGGGGCCGGTCCCTGTGAGCGGGCCAGGGCTGCGGAGGCCGGTCCCTGTGAGCGGGCCAGGGCTGCTGGGGCCGGTCCCTGTGAGCGGGCCTGGGCTGCGGGGGCCGGTCGCTGTGAGCGGGCCTGGGATGCGGGGGCCGGTCCCTGTGAGCGGGCCAGGGCCGCGGGGGCTGGTCCCTGTGAGCGGGTCAGGGCCGCGGGGGCCGGTCCCTGTGAGCGGGTCAGGGCCGCGGGGCCAGTCCCTGTGAGCGTGTCAGGGCCGCGGGGGCCAGTCCCTGTGAGCGGGTCAGGGCCACGGGGGCCAGTCCCTGTGAGCGGGGCAGGGCCGCGGGGGCCGGTCCCTGTGAGCGTGCCAGGGCCGCGGGGGCCGGTCCCTGTGAGCGGGCCAGGGCCGCGGGGTCCGGACCCTGAGAGCGGGCCAGGGCCGCGGGGGCCGGTCCCTCTGAGCGGGCCAGGGCCGCGGGGGCCGGTCCCGGTGAGCGGGCCAGGGCCGCGGCGTCCGGTCCCTGTGAGCGGGCCAGGGCCGCGGGGGCCTGTCCCTGTGAGCGGGCCTGGGCCGCGGGGGCCGGTACCTGTGAGCGGGCCAGGGCTGCGGTGGCCGGTCCCTGTGAGCGGGCCAGGGCTGCGGGGGCCGGTCCCTGTGTGCGGGCCAGGGCTGCGGGGGCCGGTCCCTGTGAGCGGGCCGGGGTGCGGGGGCCGGACCCTGTGAGCGGACCAGGGCTGCGGGGGCCGGTCCCTGAGAGGGGGCCAGGGCTGCGGGGACCAGTCCCTGGGAGCGGGCCAGGGCTGCGGGGACCAGTCCCTGTGAGCGCGTCAGGGCTGCGGGGACCAGTCCCTGTGAGCGGGCTAGGGCAGCGGGGGCCAGTCCCTGTGAGCGGGCCAGGGCTGCGGGAGCCAGTCCCTGTGAGCGGGCCAGAGCTGCGGGGGCCAGGGCTGCGGGGGCCAGTCCCTGTGAGCGGGTCAGGGCTGCGGGGACCGGTCCCTGTGAGCGGGCTAGGGCTGCGGGGGCCAGACCCTGTGAGCGGGCCAGGCCAGCGGGAACCAGTCCCTGTGATCGGGCCAGAGCTGCGGGGGCCAGGGCTGCGGGGCCAGTCCCTGTGAACGGGTCAGGGCTGCGGGGGCCAGTCCCTGTGAGCGGGCCAGGGCAGCGGGGGCCATTCCCTGAGAGCGGGTCAGGGCCGCGGGGGCCAGTCCCTGTGAGCGGGCCAGGGCCGCGGGGGCCTGTCCCTGTGAGCGGGCCAGGGCCGCGGGGGCCGGTCCCTGTGAGCGGGCCAGGGCCGCGGGGGCCGGTACCTGTGAGCGGGCCAGGGCCGCGTTGGCCGGTCCCTGTGAGCGGGCCAGGGCTGCGGGGGCCGGTCCCTGTGAGCGGGACAGGGCTGCGGGGGCCGGTCCCTGTGAGCGGGCCAGGGCTGCGGGGGCCGGTCCCTGTGTGCGGGCTAGGGCTGCGGGGGCCGGTCCCTGTGAGCGGGACAGGGTTGCGGGGGCCGGTCCCTGTGAGCGGGCCAGGGCTGCGGGGGCCGGTCCCTGTGAGCGGGCCAGGGCTGCTGGGGCCGGTCCCTGTGAGCGGGCCTGGGCTGCGGGGGCCGGTCGCTGTGAGCGGGCCTGGGATGCGGGGGCCGGTCCCTGTGAGCGGGCCAGGGCCGCGGGGGCTGGTCCCTGTGAGCGGGTCAGGACCGCGGGGGCCGGTCCCTGTGAGCGGGTCAGGTTCGCGGGGCCAGTCCCTGTGAGCGTGTCAGGGCCGCGGGGGCCAGTCCCTGTGAGCGGGTCAGGGCCGCGGGGGCCAGTCCCTGTGAGCGGGGCAGGGCCGCGGGGGCCGGTCCCTGTGAGCGGGCCAGGGCCGCGGGGGCCGGTCCCTGTGAGCGGGCCAGGGCCGCGGGGTCCGGTCCCTGAGAGCGGGCCAGGGCCGCGGGGGCCGGTCCCTCTGAGCGGGCCAGGGCCGCGGGGGCCGGTCCCGGTGAGCGGGCCAGGGCCGCGGCGTCCGGTCCCTGTGAGCGGGCCAGGGCCGCGGGGGCCTGTCCCTGTGAGCGGGCCTGGGCCGCGGGGGCCGGTACCTGTGAGCGGGCCAGGGCTGCGGTGGCCGGTCCCTGTGAGCGGGCCAGGGCTGCGGGGGCCGGTCCCTGTGTGCGGGCCAGGGCTGCGGGGGCCGGTCCCTGTGAGCGGGCCGGGGTGCGGGGGCCGGACCCTGTGAGCGGGCCAGGGCTGCGGGGGCCGGTCCCTGGGAGCGGGTCAGGGCTGCGTGGGCCAGTCCCTGGGAGCTGGTCAGGGCTGCGGGGGACAGACCCTGTGAGCGGGTCAGGGCTGCGAGGACCAGTCCCTGTGAGCGGGTCAGGGGTGCGGGGACCGGTCCCTGTGAGCGGGCTAGGGCTGCGGGGGCCAGACCCTGTGAGCGGGCCAGGCCAGCGGGAACCAGTCCCTGTGATCGGGCCAGAGCTGCGGGGGCCAGGGCTGCGGGGCCAGTCCCTGTGAACGGGTCAGGGCTGCGGGGGCCAGTCCCTGTGAGCGGGCCAGGGCCGCGGGGGCCATTCCCTGAGAGCGGGTCAGGGCCGCGGGGGCCAGTCCCTGTGAGCGGGCCAGGGCCGCGGGGGCCTGTCCCTGTGAGCGGGCCAGGGCCGCGGGGGCCGGTCCCTGTGAGCGGGCCAGGGCCGCGGGGGCCGGTCCCTGAGAGCGGGCCAGGGCTGCGGGGGCCGGTCCCTGTGAGCGGGCCTGGGCAGCGGGGTCCGGTCCCTGTGAGCAGGCCAGGGCCGCGGGGGCCTGTCCCTGTGAGCGGGCCTGGGCCGCGTGGGCCGGTACCTGTGAGCGGGCCAGGGCCGCGTTGGCCGGTCCCTGTGAGCGGGCCAGGGCTGCGGGGGCCGGTCCCTGTGAGCGGGCCAGGGCTGCGGGGGCCGGTCCCTGTGAGCGGGCCAGGGCTGCGGGGGCCGGTCCCTGTGAGGGGGCCGGGGTGCGGGGGCCGGACCCTGTGAGCGGGCCAGGGCTGCGGGGGCTGGTCCCTGAGAGCGGGCCAGGGCTGCGGGGGCCAGTCCCTGGGAGCGGGTCAGGGCTGCGTGGGCCAGTCCCTGGGAGCTGGTCAGGGCTGCGGGGGACAGACCCTGTGAGCGGGTCAGGGCTGCGAGGACCAGTCCCTGTGAGCGGGTCAGGGGTGCGGGGACCGGTCCCTGTGAGCGGGCTAGGGCTGCGGGGGCCTGTCCCTGTGAGCGGGCCTGGGCCGCGGGGGCCGGTACCTGTGAGCGGGCCAGGGCCGCGGGGGCCTGTCCCTGTGAGCGGGCCTGGGCCGCGGGGGCCGGTACCTGTGAGCGGGCCAGGGCTGCGGTGGCCGGTGTCTGTGAGCGGGCCAGGGCTGCGGGGGCCGGTCCCTGTGTGCGGGCCAGGGCTGCGGGGGCCGGTCCCTGTGAGCGGGCCGGGGTGCGGGGGCCGGACCCTGTGAGCGGGCCAGGGCTGCGGGGGCCGGTCCCTGGGAGCGGGTCAGGGCTGCGTGGGCCAGTCCCTGGGAGCTGGTCAGGGCTGCGGGGGACAGACCCTGTGAGCGGGTCAGGGCTGCGAGGACCAGTCCCTGTGAGCGGGTCAGGGGTGCGGGGACCGGTCCCTGTGAGCGGGCTAGGGCTGCGGGGGCCAGACCCTGTGAGCGGGCCAGGCCAGCGGGAACCAGTCCCTGTGATCGGGCCAGAGCTGCGGGGGCCAGGGCTGCGGGGCCAGTCCCTGTGAACGGGTCAGGGCTGCGGGGGCCAGTCCCTGTGAGCGGGCCAGGGCCGCGGGGGCCGGTCCCTGTGAGCGGGCCAGGGCTGCGGGGGCCGGTCCCTGTGAGCGGGCCAGGGCTGCGGGGGCCGGTCCCCGTGAGCGGGCCATGGCTGCGGGGGCCGGTCCCCGTGAGCGGGCCAGGGCTGCGGGGGCCGGTCCCCGTGAGCGGGCCAGGGCTGCGGGGGCCGGTCCCTGTGAGCGGGTGAGGGCTGCGGGGGCCAGTCCCTCTTAGCGGGTGAGGGCTGCGGGGGCCAGTACCTGTGAGCGGGTCATGGCTGCGGGGGCCAGTCCCTGTGAGCGGGTCAGGGCTGCAGTGGCAAATAGCTGTCAGGGGGTCAGGGCTGCGGGGGCCAGTGCCTGTCAGTGGGCCAGGGCTGCGGGGGCCGGTCCCTGTGAGCGGGCCAGGGCTGCGGGGACGGGTCCCTGTGAGCGGGCCAGGGCTGCGGGGGCCGGTCCCTGTGAGCGGGCCAGGGCTGCGGGATCCGGTCCTTGTGAGCGGGCCAGGGCTGCGGGGGCCAATCCCTGTGATCGGGTCATGGCTGCGGGGGCCAGTCCCTGTGATCGGGTCATGGCTGCGGGGGTCAGTCCCTGTGAGCGGGTCAGGGCTGCGGGGGCCAGTCCCTGTGAGCGGGTCAGCGTTGCGGGGGCCAGTCCCTGTGAGCGGGTCAGGGCTGCGGGGGCCAGTCCCCGTGAGCGGGTCAGGGCTGCGGGTGCCAGGCCCTGTGAGCGGGTAAGGGCTGCGGGGGCCAGGCCCTGTGAGCGGGTCAGGGCTGCGGGGGCCAGGCCCAGTGAGCGGGTCAGGGCTGCGGGGGCCAGTCCCTGTGAGCGGGCGAGGGCTGCGGTGGCAAATAGCTGTCAGGGGGTCAGGGATGCGGGGGCCAGTCCATGTCAGCGGGACAGGGCTGCGGGGGACAGTGCCTGTGAGCGGGTCAGGGCTGCGGGTGGCAGTCCCTGTGAGCGGGTCAGCGCTGCGGGGGCCAGTCCCTGTGAGCGGGTGAGGGCTGCGGGGGCCAGTCCCTCTTAGCGGGTGAGGGCTGCGGGGGCCAGTCCCTGTGAGCGGGGGAGGGCGGCGGGGGCCAGTCCCTGTGAGCGAGTCAGGGCTGCGGGAGCCAGTCCCTGTGAGCGGGTCAGGGCTGCGGGGGCCAGTCCCTGTGAGCGGGTCAGGGCTGCGGGGGCCAGTCTCTGTGAGCGGGTCAGGGCTGCGGGGGCCAGTCCCTGTGAGCGGGTCAGGGCTGCGGGGGCCAGTCCCTGTAAGCGGGACAGGGCTGCGGGGGCCAGTCCCTGTGAGCGGGTCAGCGCTGCGGGGGCCAGTCCCTGTGAGCGGGCCAGGGCTGCGGGGGCCGGTCCCTGTGAGCGGGCCAGGGCTGCGGGGGCCGGTCCCTGTGAGCCGGCCAGGGCTGCGGGGGCCGGTCCCCCTGAGCGGGCCAGGGCTGCGGGGGCCGGTCCCCGTGAGCGGGCCAGGGCTGCGGGGGCCGGTCCCCGTGAGCGGGCCAGGGCTGCGGGGGCCGGTCCCCGTGAGCGGGCCATGGCTGCGGGGGCCGGTCCCCGTGAGCGGGCCAGGGCTGCGGGGGCCGGTCCCCGTGAGCGGGCCAGGGCTGCGGGGGCCGGTCCCTGTGAGCGGGTGAGGGCTGCGGGGGCCAGTCCCTCTTAGCGGGTGAGGGCTGCGGGGGCCAGTACCTGTGAGCGGGTCATGGCTGCGGGGGCCAGTCCCTGTGAGCAGGTCAGGGCTGCAGTGGCAAATAGCTGTCAGGGGGTCAGGGCTGCGGGAGCCAGTCCCTGTGAGCGGGTCAGGGCTGCGGGGGACAGTCCCTGTGAGCGGGTCAGGGCTGCGGGGTCCAGTCTCTGTGAGCGGGTCAGGGCTGCGGGGGCCAGTCCCTGTGAGCGGGTCAGGGCTGCGGGGGCCAGTCCCTGTAAGCGGGACAGGGCTGCGGGGGCCAGTCCCTGTGAGCGGGTCAGCGCTGCGGGGGCCAGTCCCTGTGAGCGGGCCAGGGCTGCGGGGGCCGGTCCCTGTGAGCGGGCCAGGGCTGCGGGGGCCGGTCCCTGTGAGCCGGCCAGGGCTGCGGGGGCCGGTCCCTGTGAGCGGGCCAGGGCTGCGGGGGCCGGTCCCTGTGAGCGGGCCAGGGCTGCGGGGGCCGGTCCCTGTGAGCGGGCCAGGGCTGCGGGGGCCGGTCCCCGTGAGCGGGCCATGGCTGCGGGGGCCGGTCCCCCTGAGCGGGCCAGGGCTGCGGGGGCCGGTCCCCGTGAGCGGGCCAGGGCTGCGGGGGCCGGTCCCTGTGAGCGGGTGAGGGCTGCGGGGGCCAGTCCCTCTTAGCGGGTGAGGGCTGCGGGGGCCAGTACCTGTGAGCGGGTCATGGCTGCGGGGGCCAGTCCCTGTGAGCGGGTCAGGGCTGCAGTGGCAAATAGCTGTCAGGGGGTCAGGGCTGCGGGGGCCAGTGCCTGTCAGTGGGCCAGGGCTGCGGGGGCCGGTCCCTGTGAGCGGGCCAGGGCTGCGGGGACGGGTCCCTGTGAGCGGGCCAGGGCTGCGGGGGCCGGTCCCTGTGAGCGGGCCAGGGCTGCGGGATCCGGTCCTTGTGAGCGGGCCAGGGCTGCGGGGGCCAATCCCTGTGATCGGGTCATGGCTGCGGGGGCCAGTCCCTGTGATCGGGTCATGGCTGCGGGGGCCAGTCCCTGTGAGCGGGTGAGGGCTGCGGGGGCCAGTCCATGTCAGCGGGACAGGGCTGCGGGGGACAGTGCCTGTGGTCGGGTCTTGGCTGCGGGGGCCAGTCCCTGTGAGCGGGAGAGGGCTGCGGGGGCCAGTCCCTCTTAGCGGGTGAGGGCTGCGGGGGCCAGTCCCTGTGAGCGGGGGAGGGCTGCGGGGGCCAGTCCCTGTGAGCGGGTCAGGGCTGCGGGGGCCAGTCCCTGTGAGCGGGACAGGGCTGCGGGGGCCAGTCCCTGTGAGCGGGTCAGGGCTGCGGGGGCCAGTCCCTGTGAGCGGGTCAGGGCTGCGGTGGCAAATAGCTGTCAGGGGGTCAGGGCTGAGGTGGCAAATAGCTGTCAGGGGGTCAGGGCTGCGGGGGCCAGTCCATGTCAGCGGGACAGGGCTGCGGGGGCCAGTGCCTGTCAGCGGGCCAGGGCTGCGGGGGCCAATCCCTGTGAGCGGGTCAGGGCTGCGGGGGCCAGTCCCTGTGAGCGGGTCAGGGCTGCGGGGGCCAGTCCCTGTGAGCGGGTCAGGGCTGCGGGGGCCCGTCCCTGTGAGCGGGTCAGGGCTGCGGGGGCCAGTCCCTGTGAGCGGGTCAGGGCTGCGGGGGCCAGTCCCTGTGAGCGGGTCAGCGCTGCGGGGGCCAGTCCCTGTGAGCGGGTAAGGGCTGCGGGGGCCAGTCCCTGTGAGCGGGTCAGGGCTGCGGGGGCCAGACCCTGTGAGCGGGTCAGGGCTGCGGGGGCCAGGCCCAGTGAGCGGTTCAGGGCTGCGGGGGCCAGTCCCTGTGAGCGGGCGAGGGCTGCGGTGGCAAATAGCTGTCAGGGGGTCAGGGATGCGGGGGCCAGTCCATGTCAGCGGGACAGGGCTGCGGGGGACAGTGCCTGTGAGCGGGTCAGGGCTGCGGGGGGCAGTCCCTGTGAGCGGGTCAGCGCTGCGGAGGCCAGTCCCTGTGAGCTGGTGAGGGCTGCGGGGGCCAGTCCCTCTTAGCGGGTGAGGGCTGCGGAGGCCAGTCCCTGTGAGCGGGGGAGGGGGGCGGGGGCCAGTCCCTGTGAGCGAGTCAGGGCTGCGGGAGCCAGTCCCTGTGAGCGGGTCAGGGCTGCGGGGGCCAGTCCCTGTGAGCGGGTCAGGGCTGCGGGGGCCAGTCTCTGTGAGCGGGTCAGGGCTGCGGGGGCCAGTCCCTGTGAGCGGGACAGGGCTGCGGGGGCCAGTCCCTGTGAGCGGGTCAGCGCTGCGGGGGCCAGTCCCTGTGAGCGGGTCAGGGCTGCGGGGGCCAGTCCCTGTGAGCGGGCCAGGGCTGCGGGGGCCGGTCCCTGTGAGCGGGCCAGGGCTGCGGGGGCCGGTCCCTGTGAGCGGGCCAGGGCTGCGGGGGCCGGTCCCTGTGAGCGGGCCAGGGGTGCGGGGGCCGGTCCCTGTGAGCGGGCCAGGGCTGCGGGGGCCGGTCCCTGTGAGCGGGCCATGGCTGCGGGGGCCGGTCCCTGAGAGCGGGCCAGGGCTGCCGGGGCCGGTCCCTGAGAGCGGGCCAGGCCTGCGGGGGCCGGTCCCAGTGAGCGGGCCAGGGCTGCGGCATCCGGTCCCTGTGAGCGGGCCAGGGCTGCGGGGGCCGGTCCCTGTGAGCGGGCCAGGGCAGCGGGGGCCGGTCCCTGTGAGCGGGCCAGGGCAGCGGGGGCCGGTCCCTGTGAGCGGGCCAGGGCTGCGGGGGCCGGTCCCGGTGAGCGGGCCAGGGCTGCGGGGGCCGGTCCCTGTGAGCGGGCCAGGGCAGCGGGGGCCGGTCCCTGTGAGCGGGCCAGGGCAGCGGGGGCCGGTCCCTGTGATCGGGTCATGGCTGCGGGGGCCAGTCCCTGTGAGCGGGTGAGGGCTGCGGGGGCCAGTCCCTGTGAGCAGGTCAGGGCTGCGGGGGCCAGTCCCTGTGAGCGGGTCAGGGCTGCGGTGGCAAATAGCTGTCAGGGGGTCAGGGCTGCGGTGGCAAATAGCTGTCAGGGGGTCAGGGCTGCGGGGGCCAGTCCATGTCAGCGGGACAGGGCTGCGGGGGCCAGTGCCTGTCAGCGGGCCAGGGCTGCGGGGGCCAATCCCTGTGAGCGGGTCAGGGCTGCGGGGGCCAGTCCCTGTGAGCGGGTCAGGGCTGCGGGGGCCAGTCCCTGTGAGCGGGTCAGGGCTGCGGGGGCCAGTCCCTGTGAGCGGGTCAGGGCTGCGGGGGCCAGTCCCTGTGAGCGGGTCAGGGCTGCGGGGGCCAGTCCCTGTGAGCGGGTCAGCGTTGCGGGGGCCAGTCCCTGTGAGCGGGTCAGGGCTGCGGGGGCCAGTCCCTGTGAGCGGGTCAGGGCTGCGGGGGCCAGGCCCTGTGAGCGGGTAAGGGCTGCGGGGGCCAGGCCCTGTGAGCGGGTCAGGGCTGCGGGGGCCAGGCCCAGTGAGCGGGTCAGGGCTGCGGGGGCCAGTCCCTGTGAGCGGGCGAGGGCTGCGGTGGCAAATAGCTGTCAGGGGGTCAGGGATGCGGGGCCCAGTCCTTGTCAGCGGGACAGGGCTGCGGGGGACAGTGCCTGTGAGCGGGTCAGGGCTGCGGGGGGCAGTCCCTGTGAGCGGGTCAGCGCTGCGGAGGCCAGTCCCTGTGAGCTGGTGAGGGCTGCGGGGGCCAGTCCCTCTTAGCGGGTGAGGGCTGCGGAGGCCAGTCCCTGTGAGCGGGGGAGGGGGGCGGGGGCCAGTCCCTGTGAGCGAGTCAGGGCTGCGGGAGCCAGTCCCTGTGAGCGGGTCAGGGCTGCGGGGGCCAGTCCCTGTGAGCGGGTCAGGGCTGCGGGGGCCAGTCTCTGTGAGCGGGTCAGGGCTGCGGGGGCCAGTCCCTGTGAGCGGGACAGGGCTGCGGGGGCCAGTCCCTGTGAGCGGGTCAGCGCTGCGGGGGCCAGTCCCTGTGAGCGGGTCAGGGCTGCGGGGGCCAGTCCCTGTGAGCGGGCCAGGGCTGCGGGGGCCGGTCCCTGTGAGCGGGCCAGGGCTGCGGGGGCCGGTCCCTGTGAGCGGGCCAGGGCTGCGGGGGCCGGTCCCTGTGAGCGGGCCAGGGGTGCGGGGGCCGGTCCCTGTGAGCGGGCCAGGGCTGCGGGGGCCGGTCCCTGTGAGCGGGCCATGGCTGCGGGGGCCGGTCCCTGAGAGCGGGCCAGGGCTGCCGGGGCCGGTCCCTGAGAGCGGGCCAGGCCTGCGGGGGCCGGTCCCAGTGAGCGGGCCAGGGCTGCGGCATCCGGTCCCTGTGAGCGGGCCAGGGCTGCGGGGGCCGGTCCCTGTGAGCGGGCCAGGGCAGCGGGGGCCGGTCCCTGTGAGCGGGTCAGGGCTGCGGGGGCCAGGCCCTGTGAGCGGGTAAGGGCTGCGGGGGCCAGGCCCTGTGAGCGGGTCAGGGCTGCGGGGGCCAGGCCCAGTGAGCGGGTCAGGGCTGCGGGGGCCAGTCCCTGTGAGCGGGCGAGGGCTGCGGTGGCAAATAGCTGTCAGGGGGTCAGGGATGCGGGGGCCAGTCCATGTCAGCGGGACAGGGCTGCGGGGGACAGTGCCTGTGAGCGGGTCAGGGCTGCGGGGGGCAGTCCCTGTGAGCGGGTCAGCGCTGCGGAGGCCAGTCCCTGTGAGCTGGTGAGGGCTGCGGGGGCCAGTCCCTCTTAGCGGGTGAGGGCTGCGGAGGCCAGTCCCTGTGAGCGGGGGAGGGGGGCGGGGGCCAGTCCCTGTGAGCGAGTCAGGGCTGCGGGAGCCAGTCCCTGTGAGCGGGTCAGGGCTGCGGGGGCCAGTCCCTGTGAGCGGGTCAGGGCTGCGGGGGCCAGTCTCTGTGAGCGGGTCAGGGCTGCGGGGGCCAGTCCCTGTGAGCGGGACAGGGCTGCGGGGGCCAGTCCCTGTGAGCGGGTCAGCGCTGCGGGGGCCAGTCCCTGTGAGCGGGTCAGGGCTGCGGGGGCCAGTCCCTGTGAGCGGGCCAGGGCTGCGGGGGCCGGTCCCTGTGAGCGGGCCAGGGCTGCGGGGGCCGGTCCCTGTGAGCGGGCCAGGGCTGCGGGGGCCGGTCCCTGTGAGCGGGCCAGGGGTGCGGGGGCCGGTCCCTGTGAGCGGGCCAGGGCTGCGGGGGCCGGTCCCTGTGAGCGGGCCATGGCTGCGGGGGCCGGTCCCTGAGAGCGGGCCAGGGCTGCCGGGGCCGGTCCCTGAGAGCGGGCCAGGCCTGCGGGGGCCGGTCCCAGTGAGCGGGCCAGGGCTGCGGCATCCGGTCCCTGTGAGCGGGCCAGGGCTGCGGGGGCCGGTCCCTGTGAGCGGGCCAGGGCAGCGGGGGCCGGTCCCTGTGAGCGGGCCAGGGCAGCGGGGGCCGGTCCCTGTGAGCGGGCCAGGGCTGCGGGGGCCGGTCCCGGTGAGCGGGCCAGGGCTGCGGGGGCCGGTCCCTGTGAGCGGGCCAGGGCAGCGGGGGCCGGTCCCTGTGAGCGGGCCAGGGCAGCGGGGGCCGGTCCCTGTGATCGGGTCATGGCTGCGGGGGCCAGTCCCTGTGAGCGGGTGAGGGCTGCGGGGGCCAGTCCCTGTGAGCAGGTCAGGGCTGCGGGGGCCAGTCCCTGTGAGCGGGTCAGGGCTGCGGTGGCAAATAGCTGTCAGGGGGTCAGGGCTGCGGTGGCAAATAGCTGTCAGGGGGTCAGGGCTGCGGGGGCCAGTCCATGTCAGCGGGACAGGGCTGCGGGGGCCAGTGCCTGTCAGCGGGCCAGGGCTGCGGGGGCCAATCCCTGTGAGCGGGTCAGGGCTGCGGGGGCCAGTCCCTGTGAGCGGGTCAGGGCTGCGGGGGCCAGTCCCTGTGAGCGGGTCAGGGCTGCGGGGGCCAGTCCCTGTGAGCGGGTCAGGGCTGCGGGGGCCAGTCCCTGTGAGCGGGTCAGCGTTGCGGGGGCCAGTCCCTGTGAGCGGGTCAGGGCTGCGGGGGCCAGTCCCTGTGAGCGGGTCAGGGCTGCGGGGGCCAGGCCCTGTGAGCGGGTAAGGGCTGCGGGGGCCAGGCCCTGTGAGCGGGTCAGGGCTGCGGGGGCCAGGCCCAGTGAGCGGGTCAGGGCTGCGGGGGCCAGTCCCTGTGAGCGGGCGAGGGCTGCGGTGGCAAATAGCTGTCAGGGGGTGAGGGATGCGGGGGCCAGTCCATGTCAGCGGGACAGGGCTGCGGGGGACAGTGCCTGTGAGCGGGTCAGGGCTGCGGGGGCCAGTCCCTGTGAGCGGGTCAGGGCTGCGGGGGCCAGTCTCTGTGAGCGGGTCAGGGCTGCGGGGGCCAGTCCCTGTGAGCGGGTCAGGGCTGCGGGGGCCAGTCCCTGTAAGCGGGACAGGGCTGCGGGGGCCAGTCCCTGTGAGCGGGTCAGCGCTGCGGGGGCCAGTCCCTGTGAGCGGGCCAGGGCTGCGGGGGCCGGTCCCTGTGAGCGGGCCAGGGCTGCGGGGGCCGGTCCCTGTGAGCGGGCCAGGGCTGCGGGGGCCAGGCCCTGTGAGCGGGTAAGGGCTGCGGGGGCCAGGCCCTGTGAGCGGGTCAGGGCTGCGGGGGCCAGGCCCAGTGAGCGGGTCAGGGCTGCGGGGGCCAGTCCCTGTGAGCGGGCGAGGGCTGCGGTGGCAAATAGCTGTCAGGGGGTCAGGGATGCGGGGGCCAGTCCATGTCAGCGGGACAGGGCTGCGGGGGACAGTGCCTGTGAGCGGGTCAGGGCTGCGGGGGGCAGTCCCTGTGAGCGGGTCAGCGCTGCGGAGGCCAGTCCCTGTGAGCTGGTGAGGGCTGCGGGGGCCAGTCCCTCTTAGCGGGTGAGGGCTGCGGAGGCCAGTCCCTGTGAGCGGGGGAGGGGGGCGGGGGCCAGTCCCTGTGAGCGAGTCAGGGCTGCGGGAGCCAGTCCCTGTGAGCGGGTCAGGGCTGCGGGGGCCAGTCCCTGTGAGCGGGTCAGGGCTGCGGGGGCCAGTCTCTGTGAGCGGGTCAGGGCTGCGGGGGCCAGTCCCTGTGAGCGGGACAGGGCTGCGGGGGCCAGTCCCTGTGAGCGGGTCAGCGCTGCGGGGGCCAGTCCCTGTGAGCGGGTCAGGGCTGCGGGGGCCAGTCCCTGTGAGCGGGCCAGGGCTGCGGGGGCCGGTCCCTGTGAGCGGGCCAGGGCTGCGGGGGCCGGTCCCTGTGAGCGGGCCAGGGCTGCGGGGGCCGGTCCCTGTGAGCGGGCCAGGGGTGCGGGGGCCGGTCCCTGTGAGCGGGCCAGGGCTGCGGGGGCCGGTCCCTGTGAGCGGGCCATGGCTGCGGGGGCCGGTCCCTGAGAGCGGGCCAGGGCTGCCGGGGCCGGTCCCTGAGAGCGGGCCAGGCCTGCGGGGGCCGGTCCCAGTGAGCGGGCCAGGGCTGCGGCATCCGGTCCCTGTGAGCGGGCCAGGGCTGCGGGGGCCGGTCCCTGTGAGCGGGCCAGGGCAGCGGGGGCCGGTCCCTGTGAGCGGGCCAGGGCAGCGGGGGCCGGTCCCTGTGAGCGGGCCAGGGCTGCGGGGGCCGGTCCCGGTGAGCGGGCCAGGGCTGCGGGGGCCGGTCCCTGTGAGCGGGCCAGGGCAGCGGGGGCCGGTCCCTGTGAGCGGGCCAGGGCAGCGGGGGCCGGTCCCTGTGATCGGGTCATGGCTGCGGGGGCCAGTCCCTGTGAGCGGGTGAGGGCTGCGGGGGCCAGTCCCTGTGAGCAGGTCAGGGCTGCGGGGGCCAGTCCCTGTGAGCGGGTCAGGGCTGCGGTGGCAAATAGCTGTCAGGGGGTCAGGGCTGCGGTGGCAAATAGCTGTCAGGGGGTCAGGGCTGCGGGGGCCAGTCCATGTCAGCGGGACAGGGCTGCGGGGGCCAGTGCCTGTCAGCGGGCCAGGGCTGCGGGGGCCAATCCCTGTGAGCGGGTCAGGGCTGCGGGGGCCAGTCCCTGTGAGCGGGTCAGGGCTGCGGGGGCCAGTCCCTGTGAGCGGGTCAGGGCTGCGGGGGCCAGTCCCTGTGAGCGGGTCAGGGCTGCGGGGGCCAGTCCCTGTGAGCGGGTCAGCGTTGCGGGGGCCAGTCCCTGTGAGCGGGTCAGGGCTGCGGGGGCCAGTCCCTGTGAGCGGGTCAGGGCTGCGGGGGCCAGGCCCTGTGAGCGGGTAAGGGCTGCGGGGGCCAGGCCCTGTGAGCGGGTCAGGGCTGCGGGGGCCAGGCCCAGTGAGCGGGTCAGGGCTGCGGGGGCCAGTCCCTGTGAGCGGGCGAGGGCTGCGGTGGCAAATAGCTGTCAGGGGGTCAGGGATGCGGGGGCCAGTCCATGTCAGCGGGACAGGGCTGCGGGGGACAGTGCCTGTGAGCGGGTCAGGGCTGCGGGGGCCAGTCCCTGTGAGCGGGTCAGGGCTGCGGGGGCCAGTCTCTGTGAGCGGGTCAGGGCTGCGGGGGCCAGTCCCTGTGAGCGGGTCAGGGCTGCGGGGGCCAGTCCCTGTAAGCGGGACAGGGCTGCGGGGGCCAGTCCCTGTGAGCGGGTCAGCGCTGCGGGGGCCAGTCCCTGTGAGCGGGCCAGGGCTGCGGGGGCCGGTCCCTGTGAGCGGGCCAGGGCTGCGGGGGCCGGTCCCTGTGAGCCGGCCAGGGCTGCGGGGGCCGGTCCCTGTGAGCGGGCCAGGGCTGCGGGGGCCGGTCCCTGTGAGCGGGCCAGGGCTGCGGGGGCCGTTCCCTGTGAGCGGGCCAGGGCTGCGGGGGCCGGTCCCCGTGAGCGGGCCAGGGCTGCGGGGGCCGGTCCCCGTGAGCGGGCCATGGCTGCGGGGGCCGGTCCCCGTGAGCGGGCCAGGGCTGCGGGGGCCGGTCCCCGTGAGCGGGCCAGGGCTGCGGGGGCCGGTCCCTGTGAGCGGGTGAGGGCTGCGGGGGCCAGTCCCTCTTAGCGGGTGAGGGCTGCGGGGGCCAGTACCTGTGAGCGGGTCATGGCTGCGGGGGCCAGTCCCTGTGAGCGGGTCAGGGCTGCAGTGGCAAATAGCTGTCAGGGGGTCAGGGCTGCGGGAGCCAGTCCCTGTGAGCGGGTCAGGGCTGCGGGGGCCAGTCCCTGTGAGCAGGTCAGGGGTGCGGGGGCCAGTCTCTGTGAGCGGGTCAGGGCTGCGGGGGCCAGTCCCTGTAAGCGGGACAGGGCTGCGGGGGCCAGTCCCTGTGAGCGGGTCAGCGCTGCGGGGGCCAGTCCCTGTGAGCGGGCCAGGGCTGCGGGGGCCGGTCCCTGTGAGCGGGCCAGGGCTGCGGGGGCCGGTCCCTGTGAGCCGGCCAGGGCTGCGGGGGCCGGTCCCTGTGAGCGGGCCAGGGCTGCGGGGGCCGGTCCCCGTGAGCGGGCCAGGGCTGCGGGGGCCGGTCCCCGTGAGCGGGCCAGGGCTGCGGGGGCCGGTCCCCGTGAGCGGGCCATGGCTGCGGGGGCCGGTCCCCGTGAGCGGGCCAGGGCTGCGGGGGCCGGTCCCCGTGAGCGGGCCAGGGCTGCGGGGGCCGGTCCCTGTGAGCGGGTGAGGGCTGCGGGGGCCAGTCCCTCTTAGCGGGTGAGGGCTGCGGGGGCCAGTACCTGTGAGCGGGTCATGGCTGCGGGGGCCAGTCCCTGTGAGCGGGTCAGGGCTGCAGTGGCAAATAGCTGTCAGGGGGTCAGGGCTGCGGGGGCCAGTGCCTGTCAGTGGGCCAGGGCTGCGGGGGCCGGTCCCTGTGAGCGGGCCAGGGCTGCGGGGACGGGTCCCTGTGAGCGGGCCAGGGCTGCGGGGGCCGGTCCCTGTGAGCGGGCCAGGGCTGCGGGATCCGGTCCTTGTGAGCGGGCCAGGGCTGCGGGGGCCAATCCCTGTGATCGGGTCATGGCTGCGGGGGCCAGTCCCTGTGATCGGGTCATGGCTGCGGGGGCCAGTCCCTGTGAGCGGGTGAGGGCTGCGGGGGCCAGACCATGTCAGCGGGACAGGGCTGCGGGGGACAGTGCCTGTGGTCGGGTCATGGCTGCGGGGGCCAATCCCTGTGAGCGGGTGAGGGCTGCGGGGGCCAGTCCCTCTTAGCGGGTGAGGGCTGCGGGGGCCAGTCCCTGTGAGCGGGGGAGGGCTGCGGGGGCCAGTCCCTGTGAGCGGATCAGGGCTGCGGGGGCCAGTCCCTGTGAGCGGGTTAGGGCTGCGGGGGCCAGTCCCTGTGAGCGGGTCAGGGCTGCGGTGGCAAATAGCTGTCAGGGGGTCAGGGCTGCGGTGGCAAATAGCTGTCAGGGGGTCAGGGCGGCGGGGGCCAGTCCATGTCAGCGGGACAGGGCTGCGGGGGCCAATGCCTGTCAGCGGGCCAGGGCTGCGGGGGCCAATCCCTGTGAGCGGGTCAGGGCTGCGGGGGCCAGTCCCTGTGAGCGGGTCAGGGCTGCGGGGGCCAGTCCCTGTGAGCGGGTCAGGGCTGCGGGGGCCAGTCCCTGTGAGCGGGTCAGGGCTGCCGGGGCCAGTCCCTGTGAGCGGGCCAGGGCTGCGGGGGCCAGTCCCTGTGAGCGGGTCAGCGCTGCGGGGGCCAGTCCCTGTGAGCGGGTCAGGGCTGCGGGGGCCAGTCCCTGTGAGCGGGTCAGGGCTGCGGGGGCCAGGCCATGTGAGCGGGTCAGGGCTGCGGGGGCCAGGCCATGTGAGCGGGTAAGGGCTGCGGGGGCCAGGCCCTGTGAGCGGGTCAGGGCTGCGGGGGCCAGGCCCAGTGAGCGGTTCAGGGCTGCGGGGGCCAGTCCCTGTGAGCGGGCGAGGGCTGCGGTGGCAAATAGCTGTCAGGGGGTCAGGGATGCGGGGGCCAGTCCATGTCAGCGGGACAGGGCTGCGGGGGACAGTCCCTGTGAGCGGGTCAGCGCTGCGGAGGCCAGTCCCTGTGAGCGGGTGAGGGCTGCGGGGGCCAGCCCCTCTTAGCGGGTGAGGGCTGCGGAGGCCAGTCCCTGTGAGCGGGGGAGGGGGGCGGGGGCCAGTCCCTGTGAGCGAGTCAGGGCTGCGGGAGCCAGTCCCTGTGAGCGGGTCAGGGCTGCGGGGGCCAGTCCCTGTGAGCGGGTCAGGGCTGCGGGGGCCAGTCCCTGTGAGCGGGTCAGGGCTGCGGGGGCCAGTCCCTGTGAGCGGGCCAGGGCTGCGGGGGCCAGTCTCTGTGAGCGGGTCAGGGCTGCGGGGGCCAGTCCCTGTGAGCGGGTCAGGGCTGCGGGGGCCAGTCCCTGTAAGCGGGACAGGGCTGCGGGGGCCAGTCCCTGTGAGCGGGTCAGCGCTGCGGGGGCCAGTCCCTGTGAGCGGGCCAGGGCTGCGGGGGCCGGTCCCTGTGAGCGGGCCAGGGCTGCGGGGGCCGGTCCCTGTGAGCCGGCCAGGGCTGCGGGGGCCGGTCCCTGTGAGCGGGCCAGGGCTGCGGGGGCCGGTCCCTGTGAGCGGGCCAGGGCTGCGGGGGCCGTTCCCTGTGAGCGGGCCAGGGCTGCGGGGGCCGGTCCCCGTGAGCGGGCCAGGGCTGCGGGGGCCGGTCCCCGTGAGCGGGCCATGGCTGCGGGGGCCGGTCCCCGTGAGCGGGCCAGGGCTGCGGGGGCCGGTCCCCGTGAGCGGGCCAGGGCTGCGGGGGCCGGTCCCTGTGAGCGGGTGAGGGCTGCGGGGGCCAGTCCCTCTTAGCGGGTGAGGGCTGCGGGGGCCAGTACCTGTGAGCGGGTCATGGCTGCGGGGGCCAGTCCCTGTGAGCGGGTCAGGGCTGCAGTGGCAAATAGCTGTCAGGGGGTCAGGGCTGCGGGAGCCAGTCCCTGTGAGCGGGTCAGGGCTGCGGGGGCCAGTCCCTGTGAGCAGGTCAGGGGTGCGGGGGCCAGTCTCTGTGAGCGGGTCAGGGCTGCGGGGGCCAGTCCCTGTAAGCGGGACAGGGCTGCGGGGGCCAGTCCCTGTGAGCGGGTCAGCGCTGCGGGGGCCAGTCCCTGTGAGCGGGCCAGGGCTGCGGGGGCCGGTCCCTGTGAGCGGGCCAGGGCTGCGGGGGCCGGTCCCTGTGAGCCGGCCAGGGCTGCGGGGGCCGGTCCCTGTGAGCGGGCCAGGGCTGCGGGGGCCGGTCCCCGTGAGCGGGCCAGGGCTGCGGGGGCCGGTCCCCGTGAGCGGGCCAGGGCTGCGGGGGCCGGTCCCCGTGAGCGGGCCATGGCTGCGGGGGCCGGTCCCCGTGAGCGGGCCAGGGCTGCGGGGGCCGGTCCCCGTGAGCGGGCCAGGGCTGCGGGGGCCGGTCCCTGTGAGCGGGTGAGGGCTGCGGGGGCCAGTCCCTCTTAGCGGGTGAGGGCTGCGGGGGCCAGTACCTGTGAGCGGGTCATGGCTGCGGGGGCCAGTCCCTGTGAGCGGGTCAGGGCTGCAGTGGCAAATAGCTGTCAGGGGGTCAGGGCTGCGGGGGCCAGTGCCTGTCAGTGGGCCAGGGCTGCGGGGGCCGGTCCCTGTGAGCGGGCCAGGGCTGCGGGGACGGGTCCCTGTGAGCGGGCCAGGGCTGCGGGGGCCGGTCCCTGTGAGCGGGCCAGGGCTGCGGGATCCGGTCCTTGTGAGCGGGCCAGGGCTGCGGGGGCCAATCCCTGTGATCGGGTCATGGCTGCGGGGGCCAGTCCCTGTGATCGGGTCATGGCTGCGGGGGCCAGTCCCTGTGAGCGGGTGAGGGCTGCGGGGGCCAGACCATGTCAGCGGGACAGGGCTGCGGGGGACAGTGCCTGTGGTCGGGTCATGGCTGCGGGGGCCAATCCCTGTGAGCGGGTGAGGGCTGCGGGGGCCAGTCCCTCTTAGCGGGTGAGGGCTGCGGGGGCCAGTCCCTGTGAGCGGGGGAGGGCTGCGGGGGCCAGTCCCTGTGAGCGGATCAGGGCTGCGGGGGCCAGTCCCTGTGAGCGGGTTAGGGCTGCGGGGGCCAGTCCCTGTGAGCGGGTCAGGGCTGCGGTGGCAAATAGCTGTCAGGGGGTCAGGGCTGCGGTGGCAAATAGCTGTCAGGGGGTCAGGGCGGCGGGGGCCAGTCCATGTCAGCGGGACAGGGCTGCGGGGGCCAATGCCTGTCAGCGGGCCAGGGCTGCGGGGGCCAATCCCTGTGAGCGGGTCAGGGCTGCGGGGGCCAGTCCCTGTGAGCGGGTCAGGGCTGCGGGGGCCAGTCCCTGTGAGCGGGTCAGGGCTGCGGGGGCCAGTCCCTGTGAGCGGGTCAGGGCTGCCGGGGCCAGTCCCTGTGAGCGGGCCAGGGCTGCGGGGGCCAGTCCCTGTGAGCGGGTCAGCGCTGCGGGGGCCAGTCCCTGTGAGCGGGTCAGGGCTGCGGGGGCCAGTCCCTGTGAGCGGGTCAGGGCTGCGGGGGCCAGGCCATGTGAGCGGGTCAGGGCTGCGGGGGCCAGGCCATGTGAGCGGGTAAGGGCTGCGGGGGCCAGGCCCTGTGAGCGGGTCAGGGCTGCGGGGGCCAGGCCCAGTGAGCGGTTCAGGGCTGCGGGGGCCAGTCCCTGTGAGCGGGCGAGGGCTGCGGTGGCAAATAGCTGTCAGGGGGTCAGGGATGCGGGGGCCAGTCCATGTCAGCGGGACAGGGCTGCGGGGGACAGTCCCTGTGAGCGGGTCAGCGCTGCGGAGGCCAGTCCCTGTGAGCGGGTGAGGGCTGCGGGGGCCAGCCCCTCTTAGCGGGTGAGGGCTGCGGAGGCCAGTCCCTGTGAGCGGGGGAGGGGGGCGGGGGCCAGTCCCTGTGAGCGAGTCAGGGCTGCGGGAGCCAGTCCCTGTGAGCGGGTCAGGGCTGCGGGGGCCAGTCCCTGTGAGCGGGTCAGGGCTGCGGGGGCCAGTCCCTGTGAGCGGGTCAGGGCTGCGGGGGCCAGTCCCTGTGAGCGGGCCAGGGCTGCGGGGGCCGGTCCCTGTGGGCGGGCCAGGGCTGTGGGGGCCGGTCCCTGAGAGCGGGCCAGGGCTGCGGGGGCCGGTCCCTGTGAGCGGGCCAGGGCTGCGGGGGCCGGTCCCTGTGAGCGGGCCATGGCTGCGGGGGCCGGTCCCTGAGAGCGGGCCAGGGCTGCCGGGGCCGGTCCCTGAGAGCGGGCCAGGCCTGCGGGGGCCGGTCCCAGTGAGCGGGCCAGGGCTGCGGCATCCGGTCCCTGTGAGCGGGCCAGGGCTGCGGGGGCCGGTCCCTGTGAGCGGGCCAGGGCAGCGGGGGCCGGTCCCTGTGAGCGGGCCAGGGCAGCGGGGGCCGGTCCCTGTGAGCGGGCCAGGGCTGCGGGGGCCGGTCCCGGTGAGCGGGCCAGGGCTGCGGGGGCCGGTCCCTGTGAGCGGGCCAGGGCAGCGGGGGCCGGTACCTGTGAGCGGGCCAGGGCAGCGGGGGCCGGTCCCTGTGAGCGGGCCAGGGCTGCGGGGGCCGGTCCCTGTGAGCGGAAAAGGGCTGCGGGGGCCAGTCCCGGTGATCGGGTCATGGCTGCGGGGGCCAGTCCCTGTTAGCGGGCCAGGGCTGCGGGGGCCGGTCCGTGTGAGCGGGCCAGGGCAGTGGGGTCCGGTCCCTGTGAGCGGGTCAGGGCTGCGGGGGCCGGTCCCTGTGAGCGGGCCAGGGCTGCGGGGGCCGGTCCCTGTGTGCAGCCCAGGGCTGCGGGGGCCGGTCCCTGTTAGCGGGCCAGGGCTGCGGGGGCCGGTCCGTGTGAGCGGGCCAGGGCTGCGGGGGCCGGTCCCTGTGAGCGGGCCAGGGCTGCGGGGGCCAATCCCTGTGATCGGGTCATGGCTGCGGGGGCCAGTCCCTGTGAGCGGGCGAGGGCTGCGGTGGCAAATAGCTGTCAGGGGGTCAGGGATGCGGGGGCCAGTCCATGTCAGCGGGACAGGGCTGCGGGGGACAGTGCCTGTGAGCGGGTCAGGGCTGCGGGGGGCAGTCCCTGTGAGCGGGTCAGCGCTGCGGAGGCCAGTCCCTGTGAGCGGGTGAGGGCTGCGGGGGCCAGTCCCTCTTAGCGGGTGAGGGCTGCGGAGGCCAGTCCCTGTGAGCGGGGGAGGGCGGCGGGGGCCAGTCCCTGTGAGCGAGTCAGGGCTGCGGGAGCCAGTCCCTGTGAGCGGGTCAGGGCTGCGGGGGCCAGTCCCTGTGAGCGGGTCAGGGCTGCGGGGGCCAGTCTCTGTGAGCGGGTCAGGGCTGCGGGGGCCAGTCCCTGTGAGCGGGTCAGGGCTGCGGGGGCCAGTCCCTGTAAGCGGGACAGGGCTGCGGGGGCCAGTCCCTGTGAGCGGGTCAGCGCTGCGGGGGCCGGTCCCTGTGAGCGGGCCAGGGCTGCGGGGGCCGGTCCCTGTGAGCGGGCCAGGGCTGCGGGGGCCGGTCCCTGTGAGCCGGCCAGGGCTGCGGGGGCCGGTCCCTGTGAGCGGGCCAGGGCTGCGGGGGCCGGTCCCCGTGAGCGGGCCAGGGCTGCGGGGGCCGGTCCCCGTGAGCGGGCCAGGGCTGCGGGGGCCGGTCCCCGTGAGCGGGCCATGGCTGCGGGGGCCGGTCCCCGTGAGCGGGCCAGGGCTGCGGGGGCCGGTCCCCGTGAGCGGGCCAGGGCTGCGGGGGCCGGTCCCTGTGAGCGGGTGAGGGCTGCGGGGGCCAGTCCCTATTAGCGGGTGAGGGCTGCGGGGGCCAGTACCTGTGAGCGGGTCATGGCTGCGGGGGCCAGTCCCTGTGAGCGGGTCAGGGCTGCAGTGGCAAATAGCTGTCAGGGGGTCAGGGCTGCGGGAGCCAGTCCCTGTGAGCGGGTCAGGGCTGCGGGGGCCAGTCCCTGTGAGCAGGTCAGGGCTGCGGGGGCCAGTCTCTGTGAGCGGGTCAGGGCTGCGGGGGCCAGTCCCTGTGAGCGGGTCAGGGCTGCGGGGGCCAGTCCCAGTAAGCGGGACAGGGCTGCGGGGGCCAGTCCCTGTGAGCGGGTCAGCGCTGCGGGGGCCGGTACCTGTGAGCGGGCCAGGGCTGCGGGGGCCGGTCCCTGTGAGCGGGCCAGGGCTGCGGGGGCCGGTCCCTGTGAGCCGGCCAGGGCTGCGGGGGCCGGTCCCCGTGAGCGGGCCAGGGCTGCGGGAGCCGGTCCCCGTGAGCGGGCCAGGGCTGCGGGGGCCGGTCCCCGTGAGCGGGCCATGGCTGCGGGGGCCGGTCCCCGTGAGCGGGCCAGGGCTGCGGGGGCCGGTCCCCGTGAGCGGGCCAGGGCTGCGGGGGCCGGTCCCTGTGAGCGGGTGAGGGCTGCGGGGGCCAGTCCCTCTTAGCGGGTGAGGGCTGCGGGGGCCAGTACCTGTCAGTGGGCCAGGGCTGCGGGGGCCGGTCCCTGTGAGCGGGCCAGGGCTGCGGGGACGGGTCCCTGTGAGCGGGCCAGGGCTGCGGGGGCCGGTCCCTGTGAGCGGGCCAGGGCTGCGGGATCCGGTCCTTGTGAGCGGGCCAGGGCTGCGGGGGCCAATCCCTGTGATCGGGTCATGGCTGCGGGGGCCAGTCCCTGTGATCGGGTCATGGCTGCGGGGGCCAGTCCCTGTGAGCGGGTGAGGGCTGCGGGGGCCAGTCCATGTCAGCGGGACAGGGCTGCGGGGGACAGTGCCTGTGGTCGGGTCATGGCTGCGGGGGCCAGTCCCTGTGAGCGGGTGAGGGCTGCGGGGGCCAGTCCCTCTTAGCGGGTGAGGGCTGCGGGGGCCAGTCCCTGTGAGCGGGGGAGGGCTGCGGGGGCCAGTCCCTGTGAGCGGGTCAGGGCTGCGGGGGCCAGTCCCTGTGAGCGGGACAGGGCTGCGGGGGCCAGTCCCTGTGAGCGGGTCAGGGCTGCGGGGGCCAGTCCCTGTGAGCGGGTCAGGGCTGCGGTGGCAAATAGCTGTCAGGGGTCAGGGCTGCGGTGGCAAATAGCTGTCAGGGGGTCAGGGCTGCGGGGGCCAGTCCATGTCAGCGGGACAGGGCAGCGGGGGCCAGTGCCTGTCAGCGGGCCAGGGCTGCGGGGGCCAATCCCTGTGAGCGGGTCAGGGCTGCGGGGGCCAGTCCCTGTGAGCGGGTCAGGGCTGCGGGGGCCAGTCCCTGTGAGCCGGTCAGGGCTGCGGGGGCCAGTCCCTGTGAGCGGGTCAGGGCTGCGGGGGCCCGTCCCTGTGAGCGGGTCAGGGCTGCGGGGGCCAGTCCCTGTGAGCGGGTCAGGGCTGCGGGGGCCAGTCCCTGTGAGCGGGTCAGCGCTGCGGGGGCCAGTCCCTGTGAGCGGGTAAGGGCTGCGGGGGCCAGTCCCTGTGAGCGGGTCAGGGCTGCGGGGGCCAGGCCCTGTGAGCGGGTCAGGGCTGCGGGGGCCAGGCCCAGTGAGCGGTTCAGGGCTGCGGGGGCCAGTCCCTGTGAGCGGGCGAGGGCTGCGGTGGCAAATAGCTGTCAGGGGGTCAGGGATGCGGGGGCCAGACCATGTCAGCGGGACAGGGCTGCGGGGGACAGTGCCTGTGAGCGGGTCAGGGCTGCGGGGGGCAGTCCCTGTGAGCGGGTCAGCGCTGCGGAGGCCAGTCCCTGTGAGCGGGTGAGGGCTGCGGGGGCCAGTCCCTCTTAGCGGGTGAGGGCTGCGGAGGCCAGTCCCTGTGAGCGGGGGAGGGGGGCGGGGGCCAGTCCCTGTGAGCGAGTCAGGGCTGCGGGAGCCAGTCCCTGTGAGCGGGTCAGGGCTGCGGGGGCCAGTCCCTGTGAGCGGGTCAGGGCTGCGGGGGCCAGTCTCTGTGAGCGGGTCAGGGCTGCGGGGGCCAGTCCCTGTGAGCGGGACAGGGCTGCGGGGGCCAGTCCCTGTGAGCGGGTCAGCGCTGCGGGGGCCAGTCCCTGTGAGCGGGTCAGGGCTGCGGGGGCCGGTCCCTGTGAGCGGGCCAGGGCTGCGGGGGCCGGTCCCTGTGAGCGGGCCAGGGCTGCGGGGGCCGGTCCCTGTGAGCGGGCCAGGGCTGCGGGGGCCGGTCCCTGTGAGCGGGCCAGGGCTGCGGGGGCCGGTCCCTGTGAGCGGGCCAGGGCTGCGGGGGCCGGTCCCTGTGAGCGGGCCATGGCTGCGGGGGCCGGTCCCTGAGAGCGGGCCAGGGCTGCCGGGGCCGGTCCCTGAGAGCGGGCCAGGCCTGCGGGGGCCGGTCCCAGTGAGCGGGCCAGGGCTGCGGCATCCGGTCCCTGTGAGCGGGCCAGGGCTGCGGGGGCCGGTCCCTGTGAGCGGGCCAGGGCAGCGGGGGCCGGTCCCTGTGAGCGGGCCAGGGCAGCGGGGGCCGGTCCCTGTGAGCGGGCCAGGGCTGCGGGGGCCGGTCCCGGTGAGCGGGCCAGGGCTGCGGGGGCCGGTCCCTGTGAGCGGGCCAGGGCAGCGGGGGCCGGTCCCTGTGAGCGGGCCAGGGCAGCGGGGGCCGGTCCCTGTGATCGGGTCATGGCTGCGGGGGCCAGTCCCTGTGAGCGGGTGAGGGCTGCGGGGGCCAGTCCATGTCAGCGGGACAGGGCTGCGGGAGACAGTGCCTGTGGTCGGGTCATGGCTGCGGGGGCCAGTCCCTGTGAGCGGGTCAGGGCTGCGGGGGCCAGTCCCTCTTAGCGGGTGAGGGCTGCGGGGGCCAGTCCCTGTGAGCGGAACAGGGCTGCGGGGGCCAGTCCCTGTGAGCGGGTAAGGGCTGCGGGGGCCAGTCCCTGTGAGCGGGTCAGGGCTGCGGGGGCCAGTCCCAGTGAGCGGGTCAGGGCTGCGGGGGCCAGTCCCTGTGAGCGGGTCAGGGCTGCGGGGGCCAGTCCCTGTGAGCGGGTCCGGGCTGCGGGGGCCAGTCCCTGTGAGCGGGTCATGGCTACGGGGGCCAGTCCCTGTGAGCGCATCAGGGCTGCGGGGGCCAGACCCTGTGAGCGGGTCAGGGCTGCGGGGGCCAATCCCTCTTAGCGGGTGAGGGCTGCGGGGGCCAGTACCTGTGAGCGGGTCATGGCTGCGGGGGCCAGTCCCTGTGAGCGGGTCAGGGCTGCGGTGGCAAATAGCTGTCAGGGGGTCAGGGCTGCGGGGGCCAGTGCCTGTCAGTGGGCCAGGGCTGCGGGGGCCGGTCCCTGTGAGCGGGCCAGGGCTGTGGGGACGGGTCCCTGTGAGCGGGCCAGGGCTGCGGGGGCCGGTCCCTGTGAGCGGGCCAGGGCTGCGGGATCCGGTCCTTGTGAGCGGGCCAGGGCTGCGGGGGCCAGTCCCTGTGATCGGGTCATGGCTGCGGGGGCCAGTCCCTGTGAGCGGGTGAGGGCTGCGGGGGCCAGTCCATGTCAGCGGGACAGGGCTGCGGGGGACAGTGCCTGTGGTCGGGTCATGGCTGCGGGGGCCAGTCCCTGTGAGCGGGTGAGGGCTGCGGGGGCCAGTCCCTCTTAGCGGGTGAGGGCTGCGGGGGCCAGTACCTGTGAGCGGGGGAGGGCTGCGGGGGCCAGTCCCTGTGAGCGGGTCAGGGCTGCGGGGGCCAGTCCCTGTGAGCGGGTCAGGGCTGCGGGGGCCAGTCCCTGTGAGCGGGTCAGGGCTGCGGGGGCCAGTCCCTGTGAGCGGGTCAGGGCTGCGGTGGCAAATAGCTGTCAGGGGGTCAGGGCTGCGGTGGCAAATAGCTGTCAGGGGGTCAGGGCTGCGGGGGCCAGTCCATGTCAGCGGGACAGGGCTGCGGGGGCCAGTGCCTGTCAGCGGGCCAGGGCTGCGGGGGCCAATCCCTGTGAGCGGGTCAGGGCTGCGGGGGCCAGTCGCTGTGAGCGGGTCAGGGCTGCGGGGGCCAGTCCCTGTGAGCGGGTCAGGGCTGCGGGGGCCAGTCCCTGTGAGCGGGTCAGGGCTGCGGGGGCCAGTCCCTGTGAGCGGGTCAGCGTTGCGGGGGCCAGTCCCTGTGAGCGGGTCAGGGCTGCGGGGGCCAGTCCCTGTGAGCGGGTCAGGGCTGCGGGGGCCAGGCCCTGTGAGCGGGTAAGGGCTGCGGGGGCCAGGCCCTGTGAGCGGGTCAGGGCTGCGGGGGCCAGGCCCAGTGAGCGGGTCAGGGCTGCGGGGGCCAGTCCCTGTGAGCGGGCGAGGGCTGCGGTGGCAAATAGCTGTCAGGGGGTCAGGGATGTGGGGGCCAGTCCATGTCAGCGGGACAGGGCTGCGGGGGACAGTGCCTGTGAGCGGGTCAGGGCTGCGGGTGGCAGTCCCTGTGAGCGGGTCAGCGCTGCGGGGGCCAGTCCCTGTGAGCGGGTGAGGGCTGCGGGGGCCAGTCCCTCTTAGCGGGTGAGGGCTGCGGGGGCCAGTCCCTGTGAGCGGGGGAGGGCGGCGGGGGCCAGTCCCTGTGAGCGAGTCAGGGCTGCGGGAGCCAGTCCCTGTGAGCGGGTCAGGGCTGCGGGGGCCAGTCCCTGTGAGCGGGTCAGGGCTGCGGGGGCCAGTCTCTGTGAGCGGGTCAGGGCTGCGGGGGCCAGTCCCTGTGAGCGGGTCAGGGCTGCGGGGGCCAGTCCCTGTAAGCGGGACAGGGCTGCGGGGGCCAGTCCCTGTGAGCGGGCCAGGGCTGCGGGGGCCGGTCCCTGTGAGCGGGCCATGGCTGCGGGGGCCGGTCCCTGAGAGCGGGCCAGGGCTGCCGGGGCCGGTCCCTGAGAGCGGGCCAGGCCTGCGGGGGCCGGTCCCAGTGAGCGGGCCAGGGCTGCGGCATCCGGTCCCTGTGAGCGGGCCAGGGCTGCGGGGGCCGGTCCCTGTGAGCGGGCCAGGGCAGCGGGGGCCGGTCCCTGTGAGCGGGCCAGGGCAGCGGGGGCCGGTCCCTGTGAGCGGGCCAGGGCTGCGGGGGCCGGTCCCGGTGAGCGGGCCAGGGCTGCGGGGGCCGGTCCCTGTGAGCGGGCCAGGGCAGCGGGGGCCGGTCCCTGTGAGCGGGCCAGGGCAGCGGGGGCCGGTCCCTGTGATCGGGTCATGGCTGCGGGGGCCAGTCCCTGTGAGCGGGTGAGGGCTGCGGGGGCCAGTCCATGTCAGCGGGACAGGGCTGCGGGAGACAGTGCCTGTGGTCGGGTCATGGCTGCGGGGGCCAGTCCCTGTGAGCGGGTCAGGGCTGCGGGGGCCAGTCCCTCTTAGCGGGTGAGGGCTGCGGGGGCCAGTCCCTGTGAGCGGAACAGGGCTGCGGGGGCCAGTCCCTGTGAGCGGGTAAGGGCTGCGGGGGCCAGTCCCTGTGAGCGGGTCAGGGCTGCGGGGGCCAGTCCCAGTGAGCGGGTCAGGGCTGCGGGGGCCAGTCCCTGTGAGCGGGTCAGGGCTGCGGGGGCCAGTCCCTGTGAGCGGGTCCGGGCTGCGGGGGCCAGTCCCTGTGAGCGGGTCATGGCTACGGGGGCCAGTCCCTGTGAGCGCATCAGGGCTGCGGGGGCCAGACCCTGTGAGCGGGTCAGGGCTGCGGGGGCCAATCCCTCTTAGCGGGTGAGGGCTGCGGGGGCCAGTACCTGTGAGCGGGTCATGGCTGCGGGGGCCAGTCCCTGTGAGCGGGTCAGGGCTGCGGTGGCAAATAGCTGTCAGGGGGTCAGGGCTGCGGGGGCCAGTGCCTGTCAGTGGGCCAGGGCTGCGGGGGCCGGTCCCTGTGAGCGGGCCAGGGCTGTGGGGACGGGTCCCTGTGAGCGGGCCAGGGCTGCGGGGGCCGGTCCCTGTGAGCGGGCCAGGGCTGCGGGATCCGGTCCTTGTGAGCGGGCCAGGGCTGCGGGGGCCAGTCCCTGTGATCGGGTCATGGCTGCGGGGGCCAGTCCCTGTGAGCGGGTGAGGGCTGCGGGGGCCAGTCCATGTCAGCGGGACAGGGCTGCGGGGGACAGTGCCTGTGGTCGGGTCATGGCTGCGGGGGCCAGTCCCTGTGAGCGGGTGAGGGCTGCGGGGGCCAGTCCCTCTTAGCGGGTGAGGGCTGCGGGGGCCAGTACCTGTGAGCGGGGGAGGGCTGCGGGGGCCAGTCCCTGTGAGCGGGTCAGGGCTGCGGGGGCCAGTCCCTGTGAGCGGGTCAGGGCTGCGGGGGCCAGTCCCTGTGAGCGGGTCAGGGCTGCGGGGGCCAGTCCCTGTGAGCGGGTCAGGGCTGCGGTGGCAAATAGCTGTCAGGGGGTCAGGGCTGCGGTGGCAAATAGCTGTCAGGGGGTCAGGGCTGCGGGGGCCAGTCCATGTCAGCGGGACAGGGCTGCGGGGGCCAGTGCCTGTCAGCGGGCCAGGGCTGCGGGGGCCAATCCCTGTGAGCGGGTCAGGGCTGCGGGGGCCAGTCGCTGTGAGCGGGTCAGGGCTGCGGGGGCCAGTCCCTGTGAGCGGGTCAGGGCTGCGGGGGCCAGTCCCTGTGAGCGGGTCAGGGCTGCGGGGGCCAGTCCCTGTGAGCGGGTCAGCGTTGCGGGGGCCAGTCCCTGTGAGCGGGTCAGGGCTGCGGGGGCCAGTCCCTGTGAGCGGGTCAGGGCTGCGGGGGCCAGGCCCTGTGAGCGGGTAAGGGCTGCGGGGGCCAGGCCCTGTGAGCGGGTCAGGGCTGCGGGGGCCAGGCCCAGTGAGCGGGTCAGGGCTGCGGGGGCCAGTCCCTGTGAGCGGGCGAGGGCTGCGGTGGCAAATAGCTGTCAGGGGGTCAGGGATGTGGGGGCCAGTCCATGTCAGCGGGACAGGGCTGCGGGGGACAGTGCCTGTGAGCGGGTCAGGGCTGCGGGTGGCAGTCCCTGTGAGCGGGTCAGCGCTGCGGGGGCCAGTCCCTGTGAGCGGGTGAGGGCTGCGGGGGCCAGTCCCTCTTAGCGGGTGAGGGCTGCGGGGGCCAGTCCCTGTGAGCGGGGGAGGGCGGCGGGGGCCAGTCCCTGTGAGCGAGTCAGGGCTGCGGGAGCCAGTCCCTGTGAGCGGGTCAGGGCTGCGGGGGCCAGTCCCTGTGAGCGGGTCAGGGCTGCGGGGGCCAGTCTCTGTGAGCGGGTCAGGGCTGCGGGGGCCAGTCCCTGTGAGCGGGTCAGGGCTGCGGGGGCCAGTCCCTGTAAGCGGGACAGGGCTGCGGGGGCCAGTCCCTGTGAGCGGGTCAGCGCTGCGGGGGCCAGTCCCTGTGAGCGGGCCAGGGCTGCGGGGGCCGGTCCCCGTGAGCGGGCCAGGGCTGCGGGGGCCGGTCCCCGTGAGCGGGCCAGGGCTGCGGGGGCCGGTCCCTGTGAGCGGGTGAGGGCTGCGGGGGCCAGTCCCTCTTAGCGGGTGAGGGCTGCGGGGGCCAGTACCTGTGAGCGGGTCATGGCTGCGGGGGCCAGTCCCTGTGAGCGGGTCAGGGCTGCAGTGGCAAATAGCTGTCAGGGGGTCAGGGCTGCGGGAGCCAGTCCCTGTGAGCGGGTCAGGGCTGCGGGGGCCAGTCCCTGTGAGCAGGTCAGGGCTGCGGGGGCCAGTCTCTGTGAGCGGGTCAGGGCTGCGGGGGCCAGTCCCTGTGAGCGGGTCAGGGCTGCGGGGGCCAGTCCCTGTAAGCGGGACAGGGCTGCGGGGGCCAGTCCCTGTGAGCGGGTCAGCGCTGCGGGGGCCAGTCCCTGTGAGCGGGCCAGGGCTGCGGGGGCCGGTCCCTGTGAGCGGGCCAGGGCTGCGGGGGCCGGTCCCTGTGAGCCGGCCAGGGCTGCGGGGGCCGGTCCCTGTGAGCGGGCCAGGGCTGCGGGGGCCGGTCCCCGTGAGCGGGCCAGGGCTGCGGGGGCCGGTCCCCGTGAGCGGGCCATGGCTGCGGGGGCCGGTCCCCGTGAGCGGGCCAGGGCTGCGGGGGCCGGTCCCCGTGAGCGGGCCAGGGCTGCGGGGGCCGGTCCCTGTGAGCGGGTGAGGGCTGCGGGGGCCAGTCCCTCTTAGCGGGTGAGGGCTGCGGGGGCCAGTACCTGTCAGTGGGCCAGGGCTGCGGGGGCCGGTCCCTGTGAGCGGGCCAGGGCTGCGGGGACGGGTCCCTGTGAGCGGGCCAGGGCTGCGGGGGCCGGCCCTGTGAGCGGGCCAGGGCTGCGGGATCCGGTCCTTGTGAGCGGGCCAGGGCTGCGGGGGCCAATCCCTGTGATCGGGTCATGGCTGCGGGGGCCAGTCCCTGTGATCGGGTCATGGCTGCGGGGGCCAGTCCCAGTGAGCGGGTGAGGGCTGCGGGGGCCAATCCATGTCAGCGGGACAGGGCTGCGGGGGACAGTGCCTGTGGTCGGGTCATGGCTGCGGGGGCCAGTCCCTGTGAGCGGGTGAGGGCTGCGGGGGCCAGTCCCTCTTAGCGGGTGAGGGCTGCGGGGGCCAGTCCCTGTGAGCGGGGGAGGGCTGCGGGGGCCAGTCCCTGTGAGCGGGTCAGGGCTGCGGGGGCCAGTCCCTGTGAGCGGGACAGGGCTGCGGGGGCCAGTCCCTGTGAGCGGGTCAGGGCTGCGGGGGCCAGTCCCTGTGAGCGGGTCAGGGCTGCGGTGGCAAATAGCTGTCAGGGGGTCAGGGCTGCGGTGGCAAATAGCTGTCAGGGGGTCAGGGCTGCGGGGGCCAGTCCATGTCAGCGGGACAGGGCTGCGGGGGCCAGTGCCTGTCAGCGGGCCAGGGCTGCGGGGGCCAATCCCTGTGAGCGGGTCAGGGCTGCGGGGGCCAGTCCCTGTGAGCGGGTCAGGGCTGCGGGGGCCAGTCCCTGTGAGCGGGTCAGGGCTGCGGGGGCCCGTCCCTGTGAGCGGGTCAGGGCTGCGGGGGCCAGTCCCTGTGAGCGGGTCAGGGCTGCGGGGGCCAGTCCCTGTGAGCGGGTCAGCGCTGCGGGGGCCAGTCCCTGTGAGCGGGTAAGGGCTGCGGGGGCCAGTCCCTGTGAGCGGGTCAGGGCTGCGGGGGCCAGGCCCTGTGAGCGGGTCAGGGCTGCGGGGGCCAGGCCCAGTGAGCGGTTGAGGGCTGCGGGGGCCAGTCCCTGTGAGCGGGCGAGGGCTGCGGTGGCAAATAGCTGTCAGGGGGTCAGGGATGCGGGGGCCAGTCCATGTCAGCGGGACAGGGCTGCGGGGGACAGTGCCTGTGAGCGGGTCAGGGCTGCGGGGGGCAGTCCCTGTGAGCGGGTCAGCGCTGCGGAGGCCAGTCCCTGTGAGCGGGTCAGGGCTGCGGGGGCCAGTCCCTGTGAGCGGGTCAGGGCTGCGGGGGCCAGTCCCTGTGAGCGGGTCAGGGCTGCGGGGGCCAGTCCCTGTGAGCGGGTCAGGGCTGCGGTGGCAAATAGCTGTCAGGGGGTCAGGGCTGCGGTGGCAAATAGCTGTCAGGGGGTCAGGGCTGCGGGGGCCAGTCCATGTCAGCGGGACAGGGCTGCGGTGGCCAGTGCCTGTCAGCGGGCCAGGGCTGCGGGGGCCAATCCCTGTGAGCGGGTCAGGGCTGCGGGGGCCAGTCCCTGTGAGCGGGTCAGGGCTGCGGGGGCCAGTCCCTGTGAGCGGGTCAGGGCTGCGGGGGCCAGTCCCTGTGAGCGGGTCAGGGCTGCGGGGGCCAGTCCCTGTGAGCGGGTCAGGGCTGCGGGGGCCAGTCCCTGTGAGCGGGTCAGCGTTGCGGGGGCCAGTCCCTGTGAGCGGGTCAGGGCTGCGGGGGCCAGTCCCTGTGAGCGGGTCAGGGCTGCGGGGGCCAGGCCCTGTGAGCGGGTAAGGGCTGCGGGGGCCAGGCCCTGTGAGCGGGTCAGGGCTGCGGGGGCCAGGCCCAGTGAGCGGGTCAGGGCTGCGGGGGCCAGTCACTGTGAGCGGGCGAGGGCTGCGGTGGCAAATAGCTGTCAGGGGGTCAGGGATGCGGGGGCCAGTCCATGTCAGCGGGACAGGGCTGCGGGGGACAGTGCCTGTGAGCGGGTCAGGGCTGCGGGTGGCAGTCCCTGTGAGCGGGTCAGCGCTGCGGGGGCCAGTCCCTGTGAGCGGGTGAGGGCTGCGGGGGCCAGTCCCTCTTAGCGGGTGAGGGCTGCGGGGGCCAGTCCCTGTGAGCGGGGGAGGGCGGCGGGGGCCAGTCCCTGTGAGCGAGTCAGGGCTGCGGGAGCCAGTCCCTGTGAGCGGGTCAGGGCTGCGGGGGCCAGTCCCTGTGAGCGGGTCAGGGCTGCGGGGGCCAGTCTCTGTGAGCGGGTCAGGGCTGCGGGGGCCAGTCCCTGTGAGCGGGTCAGGGCTGCGGGGGCCGGTCCCTGTGAGCGGGCCAGGGCTGCGGGGGCCGGTCCCCGTGAGCGGGCCAGGGCTGCGGGGGCCGGTCCCCGTGAGCGGGCCAGGGCTGCGGGGGCCGGTCCCTGTGAGCGGGTGAGGGCTGCGGGGGCCAGTCCCTCTTAGCGGGTGAGGGCTGCGGGGGCCAGTACCTGTGAGCGGGTCATGGCTGCGGGGGCCAGTCCCTGTGAGCGGGTCAGGGCTGCAGTGGCAAATAGCTGTCAGGGGGTCAGGGCTGCGGGAGCCAGTCCCTGTGAGCGGGTCAGGGCTGCGGGGGCCAGTCCCTGGGAGCAGGTCAGGGCTGCGGGGGCCAGTCTCTGTGAGCGGGTCAGGGCTGCGGGGGCCAGTCCCTGTGAGCGGGTCAGGGCTGCGGGGGCCAGTCCCTGTAAGCGGGACAGGGCTGCGGGGGCCAGTCCCTGTGAGCGGGTCAGCGCTGCGGGGGCCAGTCCCTGTGAGCGGGCCAGGGCTGCGGGGGCCGGTCCCTGTGAGTGGGCCAGGGCTGCGGGGGCCGGTCCCTGTGCGCCGGCCAGGGCTGCGGGGGCCGGTCCCTGTGAGCGGGCCAGGGCTGCGGGGGCCGGTCCCCGTGAGCGGGCCAGGGCTGCGGGGGCCGGTCCCCGTGAGCGGGCCATGGCTGCGGGGGCCGGTCCCCGTGAGCGGGCCAGGGCTGCGGGGGCCGGTCCCCGTGAGCGGGCCAGGGCTGCGGGGGCCGGTCCCTGTGAGCGGGTGAGGGCTGCGGGGGCCAGTCCCTCTTAGCGGGTGAGGGCTGCGGGGGCCAGTACCTGTCAGTGGGCCAGGGCTGCGGGGGCCGGTCCCTGTGAGCGGGCCAGGGCTGCGGGGACGGGTCCCTGTGAGCGGGCCAGGGCTGCGGGGGCCGGTCCCTGTGAGCGGGCCAGGGCTGCGGGATTCGGTCCTTGTGAGCGGGCCAGGGCTGCGGGGGCCAATCCCTGTGATCGGGTCATGGCTGCGGGGGCCAGTCCCTGTGATCGGGTCATGGCTGCGGGGGCCAGTCCCTGTGAGCGGGTGAGGGCTGCGGGGGCCAGTCCATGTCAGCGGGACAGGGCTGCGGGGGACAGTGCCTGTGGTCGGGTCATGGCTGCGGGGGCCAGTCCCTGTGAGCGGGTGAGGGCTGCGGGGGCCAGTCCCTCTTAGCGGGTGAGGGCTGCGGGGGCCAGTCCCTGTGAGCGGGGGAGGGCTGCGGGGGCCAGTCCCTGTGAGCGGGTCAGGGCTGCGGGGGCCAGTCCCTGTGAGCGGGACAGGGCTGCGGGGGCCAGTCCCTGTGAGCGGGTCAGGGCTGCGGGGGCCAGTCCCTGTGAGCGGGTCAGGGCTGCGGTGGCAAATAGCTGTCAGGGGGTCAGGGCTGCGGTGGCAAATAGCTGTCAGGGGGTCAGGGCTGCGGGGGCCAGTCCATGTCAGCGGGACAGGGCTGCGGGGGCCAGTGCCTGTCAGCGGGCCAGGGCTGCGGGGGCCAATCCCTGTGAGCGGGTCAGGGCTGCGGGGGCCAGTCCCTGTGAGCGGGTCAGGGCTGCGGGGGCCAGTCCCTGTGAGCGGGTCAGGGCTGCGGGGGCCCGTCCCTGTGAGCGGGTCAGGGCTGCGGGGGCCAGTCCCTGTGAGCGGGTCAGGGCTGCGGGGGCCAGTCCCTGTGAGCGGGTCAGCGCTGCGGGGGCCAGTCCCTGTGAGCGGGTAAGGGCTGCGGGGGCCAGTCCCTGTGAGCGGGTCAGGGCTGCGGGGGCCAGGCCCTGTGAGCGGGTCAGGGCTGCGGGGGCCAGGCCCAGTGAGCGGTTCAGGGCTGCGGGGGCCAGTCCCTGTGAGCGGGCGAGGGCTGCGGTGGCAAATAGCTGTCAGGGGGTCAGGGATGCGGGGGCCAGTCCATGTCAGCGGGACAGGGCTGCGAGGGACAGTGCCTGTGAGCGGGTCAGGGCTGCGGGGGGCAGTCCCTGTGAGCGGGTCAGCGCTGCGGAGGCCAGTCCCTGTGAGCGGGTCAGGGCTGCGGGGGCCAGTCCCTGTGAGCGGGTCAGGGCTGCGGGGGCCAGTCCCTGTGAGCGGGTCAGGGCTGCGGGGGCCAGTCCCTGTGAGCGGGTCAGGGCTGCGGTGGCAAATAGCTGTCAGGGGGTCAGGGCTGCGGTGGCAAATAGCTGTCAGGGGGTCAGGGCTGCGGGGGCCAGTCCATGTCAGCGGGACAGGGCTGCGGGGGCCAGTGCCTGTCAGCGGGCCAGGGCTGCGGGGGCCAATCCCTGTGAGCGGGTCAGGGCTGCGGGGGCCAGTCCCTGTGAGCGGGTCAGGGCTGCGGGGGCCAGTCCCTGTGAGCGGGTCAGGGCTGCGGGGGCCAGTCCCTGTGAGCGGGTCAGGGCTGCGGGGGCCAGTCCCTGTGAGCGGGTCAGGGCTGCGGGGGCCAGTCCCTGTGAGCGGGTCAGCGTTGCGGGGGCCAGTCCCTGTGAGCGGGTCAGGGCTGCGGGGGCCAGTCCCTGTGAGCGGGTCAGGGCAGCGGGGGCCAGGCCCTGTGAGCGGGTAAGGGCTGCGGGGGCCAGGCCCTGTGAGCGGGTCAGGGCTGCGGGGGCCAGGCCCAGTGAGCGGGTCAGGGCTGCGGGGGCCAGTCCCTGTGAGCGGGCGAGGGCTGCGGTGGCAAATAGCTGTCAGGGGGTCAGGGATGCGGGGGCCAGTCCATGTCAGCGGGACAGGGCTGCGGGGGACAGTGCCTGTGAGCGGGTCAGGGCTGCGGGTGGCAGTCCCTGTGAGCGGGTCAGCGCTGCGGGGGCCAGTCCCTGTGAGCGGGTGAGGGCTGCGGGGGCCAGTCCCTCTTAGCGGGTGAGGGCTGCGGGGGCCAGTCCCTGTGAGCGGGGGAGGGCGGCGGGGGCCAGTCCCTGTGAGCGAGTCAGGGCTGCGGGAGCCAGTCCCTGTGAGCGGGTCAGGGCTGCGGGGGCCAGTCCCTGTGAGCGGGTCAGCGCTGCGGGGGCCAGTCCCTGTGAGCGGGCCAGGGCTGCGGGGGCCGGTCCCCGTGAGCGGGCCAGGGCTGCGGGGGCCGGTCCCCGTGAGCGGGCCAGGGCTGCGGGGGCCGGTCCCTGTGAGCGGGTGAGGGCTGCGGGGGCCAGTCCCTCTTAGCGGGTGAGGGCTGCGGGGGCCAGTACCTGTGAGCGGGTCATGGCTGCGGGGGCCAGTCCCTGTGAGCGGGTCAGGGCTGCAGTGGCAAATAGCTGTCAGGGGGTCAGGGCTGCGGGAGCCAGTCCCTGTGAGCGGGTCAGGGCTGCGGGGGCCAGTCCCTGTGAGCAGGTCAGGGCTGCGGGGGCCAGTCTCTGTGAGCGGGTCAGGGCTGCGGGGGCCAGTCCCTGTGAGCGGGTCAGGGCTGCGGGGGCCAGTCCCTGTAAGCGGGACAGGGCTGCGGGGGCCAGTCCCTGTGAGCGGGTCAGCGCTGCGGGGGCCAGTCCCTGTGAGCGGGCCAGGGCTGCGGGGGCCGGTCCCTGTGAGCCGGCCAGGGCTGCGGGGGCCGGTCCCTGTGAGCGGGCCAGGGCTGCGGGGGCCGGTCCCCGTGAGCGGGCCAGGGCTGCGGGGGCCGGTCCCCGTGAGCGGGCCATGGCTGCGGGGGCCGGTCCCCGTGAGCGGGCCAGGGCTGCGGGGGCCGGTCCCCGTGAGCGGGCCAGGGCTGCGGGGGCCGGTCCCTGTGAGCGGGTGAGGGCTGCGGGGGCCAGTCCCTCTTAGCGGGTGAGGGCTGCGGGGGCCAGTACCTGTCAGTGGGCCAGGGCTGCGGGGGCCGGTCCCTGTGAGCGGGCCAGGGCTGCGGGGACGGGTCCCTGTGAGCGGGCCAGGGCTGCGGGGGCCGGTCCCTGTGAGCGGGCCAGGGCTGCGGGATCCGGTCCTTGTGAGCGGGCCAGGGCTGCGGGGGCCAATCCCTGTGATCGGGTCATGGCTGCGGGGGCCAGTCCCTGTGATCGGGTCATGGCTGCGGGGGCCAGTCCCTGTGAGCGGGTGAGGGCTGCGGGGGCCAGTCCATGTCAGCGGGACAGGGCTGCGGGGGACAGTGCCTGTGGTCGGGTCATGGCTGCGGGGGCCAGTCCCTGTGAGCGGGTGAGGGCTGCGGGGGCCAGTCCCTCTTAGCGGGTGAGGGCTGCGGGGGCCAGTCCCTGTGAGCGGGGGAGGGCTGCGGGGGCCAGTCCCTGTGAGCGGGTCAGGGCTGCGGGGGCCAGTCCCTGTGAGCGGGACAGGGCTGCGGGGGCCAGTCCCTGTGAGCGGGTCAGGGCTGCGGGGGCCAGTCCCTGTGAGCGGGTCAGGGCTGCGGTGGCAAATAGCTGTCAGGGGGTCAGGGCTGCGGTGGCAAATAGCTGTCAGGGGGTCAGGGCTGCGGGGGCCAGTCCATGTCAGCGGGACAGGGCTGCGGGGGCCAGTGCCTGTCAGCGGGCCAGGGCTGCGGGGGCCAATCCCTGTGAGCGGGTCAGGGCTGCGGGGGCCAGTCCCTGTGAGCGGGTCAGGGCTGCGGGGGCCAGTCCCTGTGAGCGGGTCAGGGCTGCGGGGGCCCGTCCCTGTGAGCGGGTCAGGGCTGCGGGGGCCAGTCCCTGTGAGCGGGTCAGGGCTGCGGGGGCCAGTCCCTGTGAGCGGGTCAGCGCTGCGGGGGCCAGTCCCTGTGAGCGGGTAAGGGCTGCGGGGGCCAGTCCCTGTGAGCGGGTCAGGGCTGCGGGGGCCAGGCCCTGTGAGCGGGTCAGGGCTGCGGGGGCCAGGCCCAGTGAGCGGTTCAGGGCTGCGGGGGCCAGTCCCTGTGAGCGGGCGAGGGCTGCGGTGGCAAATAGCTGTCAGGGGGTCAGGGATGCAGGGGCCAGTCCATGTCAGCGGGACAGGGCTGCGGGGGACAGTGCCTGTGAGCGGGTCAGGGCTGCGGGGGGCAGTCCCTGTGAGCGGGTCAGCGCTGCGGAGGCCAGTCCCTGTGAGCGGGTGAGGGCTGCGGGGGCCAGTCCCTCTTATCGGGTGAGGGCTGCGGAGGCCAGTCCCTGTGAGCGGGGGAGGGGGGCGGGGGCCAGTCCCTGTGAGCGAGTCAGGGCTGCGGGAGCCAGTCCCTGTGAGCGGGTCAGGGCTGCGGGGGCCAGTCCCTGTGAGCGGGTCAGGGCTGCGGGGGCCAGTCTCTGTGAGCGGGTCAGGGCTGCGGGGGCCAGTCCCTGTGAGCGGGACAGGGCTGCGGGGGCCAGTCCCTGTGAGCGGGTCAGCGCTGCGGGGGCCAGTCCCTGTGAGCGGGTCAGCGCTGCGGGGGCCAGTCCCTGTGAGCGGGTCAGGGCTGCGGGGGCCAGTCCCTGTGAGCGGGCCAGGGCTGCGGGGGCCGGTCCCTGTGAGCGGGCCAGGGCTGCGGGGGCCGGTCCCTGTGAGCGGGCCAGGGCTGCGGGGGCCAGGCCCAGTGAGCGGTTCAGGGCTGCGGGGGCCAGTACCTGTGAGCGGGCGAGGGCTGCGGTGGCAAATAGCTGTCAGGGGGTCAGGGATGCGGGGGCCAGTCCATGTCAGCGGGACAGGGCTGCGGGGGACAGTGCCTGTGAGCGGGTCAGGGCTGCGGGGGGCAGTCCCTGTGAGCGGGTCAGCGCTGCGGAGGCCAGTCCCTGTGAGCGGGTGAGGGCTGCGGGGGCCAGTCCCTCTTAGCGGGTGAGGGCTGCGGAGGCCAGTCCCTGTGAGCGGGGGAGGGGGGCGGGGGCCAGTCCCTGTGAGCGAGTCAGGGCTGCGGGAGCCAGTCCCTGTGAGCGGGTCAGGGCTGCGGGGGCCAGTCCCTGTGAGCGGGTCAGGGCTGCGGGGGCCAGTCTCTGTGAGCGGGTCAGGGCTGCGGGGGCCAGTCCCTGTGAGCGGGACAGGGCTGCGGGGGCCAGTCCCTGTGAGCGGGTCAGCGCTGCGGGGGCCAGTCCCTGTGAGCGGGTCAGGGCTGCGGGGGCCAGTCCCTGTGAGCGGGCCAGGGCTGCGGGGGCCGGTCCCTGTGAGCGGGCCAGGGCTGCGGGGGCCGGTCCCTGTGAGCGGGCCAGGGCTGCGGGGGCCGGTCCCTGTGAGCGGGCCAGGGCTGCGGGGGCCGGTCCCTGTGAGCGGGCCAGGGCTACGGGGGCCGGTCCCTGTGAGCGGGCCATGGCTGCGGGGGCCGGTCCCTGAGAGCGGGCCAGGGCTGCCGGGGCCGGTCCCTGAGAGCGGGCCAGGCCTGCGGGGGCCGGTCCCAGTGAGCGGGCCAGGGCTGCGGCATCCGGTCCCTGTGAGCGGGCCAGGGCTGCGGGGGCCGGTCCCTGTGAGCGGGCCAGGGCAGCGGGGGCCGGTCCCTGCGAGCGGGCCAGGGCAGCGGGGGCCGGTCCCTGTGAGCGGGCCAGGGCTGCGGGGGCCGGTCCCGGTGAGCGGGCCAGGGCTGCGGGGGCCGGTCCCTGTGAGCGGGCCAGGGCAGCGGGGGCCGGTCCCTGTGAGCGGGCCAGGGCAGCGGGGGCCGGTCCCTGTGATCGGGTCATGGCTGCGGGGGCCAGTCCCTGTGAGCGGGTGAGGGCTGCGGGGGCCAGTCCATGTCAGCGGGACAGGGCTGCGGGAGACAGTGCCTGTGGTCGGGTCATGGCTGCGGGGGCCAGTCCCTGTGAGCGGGTCAGGGCTGCGGGGGCCAGTCCCTCTTAGCGGGTGAGGGCTGCGGGGGCCAGTCCCTGTGAGCGGAACAGGGCTGCGGGGGCCAGTCCCTGTGAGCGGGTAAGGGCTGCGGGGGCCAGTCCCTGTGAGCGGGTCAGGGCTGCGGGGGCCAGTCCCTGTGAGCGGGTCAGGGCTGCGGGGGCCATTCCCTGTGAGCGGGTCAGGGCTGCGGGGGCCAGTCCCTGTGAGCGGGTCCGGGCTGCGGGTGCCAGTCCCTGTGAGCGGGTCATGGCTACGGGGGCCAGTCCCTGTGAGCGCATCAGGGCTGCGGGGGCCAGACCCTGTGAGCGGGTCAGGGCTGCGGGGGCCAATCCCTCTTAGCGGGTGAGGGCTGCGGGGGCCAGTACCTGTGAGCGGGTCATGGCTGCGGGGGCCAGTCCCTGTGAGCGGGTCAGGGCTGCGGTGGCAAATAGCTGTCAGGGGGTCAGGGCTGCGGGGGCCAGTGCCTGTCAGTGGGCCAGGGCTGCGGGGGCCGGTCCCTGTGAGCGGGCCAGGGCTGTGGGGACGGGTCCCTGTGAGCGGGCCAGGGCTGCGGGGGCCGGTCCCTGTGAGCGGGCCAGGGCTGCGGGATCCGGTCCTTGTGAGCGGGCCAGGGCTGCGGGGGCCAGTCCCTGTGATCGGGTCATGGCTGCGGGGGCCAGTCCCTGTGAGCGGGTGAGGGCTGCGGGGGCCAGTCCATGTCAGCGGGACAGGGCTGCGGGGGACAGTGCCTGTGGTCGGGTCATGGCTGCGGGGGCCAGTCCCTGTGAGCGGGTGAGGGCTGCGGGGGCCAGTCCCTCTTAGCGGGTGAGGGCTGCGGGGGCCAGTACCTGTGAGCGGGGGAGGGCTGCGGGGGCCAGTCCCTGTGAGCGGGTCAGGGCTGCGGGGGCCAGTCCCTGTGAGCGGGTCAGGGCTGCGGGGGCCAGTCCCTGTGAGCGGGTCAGGGCTGCGGGGGCCAGTCCCTGTGAGCGGGTCAGGGCTGCGGTGGCAAATAGCTGTCAGGGGGTCAGGGCTGCGGTGGCAAATAGCTGTCAGGGGGTCAGGGCTGCGGGGGCCAGTCCATGTCAGCGGGACAGGGCTGCGGGGGCCAGTGCCTGTCAGCGGGCCAGGGCTGCGGGGGCCAATCCCTGTGAGCGGGTCAGGGCTGCGGGGGCCAGTCCCTGTGAGCGGGTCAGGGCTGCGGGGGCCAGTCCCTGTGAGCGGGTCAGGGCTGCGGGGGCCAGTCCCTGTGAGCGGGTCAGGGCTGCGGGGGCCAGTCCCTGTGAGCGGGTCAGGGCTGCGGGGGCCAGTCCCTGTGAGCGGGTCAGCGTTGCGGGGGCCAGTCCCTGTGAGCGGGTCAGGGCTGCGGGGGCCAGTCCCTGTGAGCGGGTCAGGGCTGCGGGGGCCAGGCCCTGTGAGCGGGTAAGGGCTGCGGGGGCCAGGCCCTGTGAGCGGGTCAGGGCTGCGGGGGCCAGGCCCAGTGAGCGGGTCAGGGCTGCGGGGGCCAGTCCCTGTGAGCGGGCGAGGGCTGCGGTGGCAAATAGCTGTCAGGGGGTCAGGGATGCGGGGGCCAGTCCATGTCAGCGGGACAGGGCTGCGGGGGACAGTGCCTGTGAGCGGGTCAGGGCTGCGGGTGGCAGTCCCTGTGAGCGGGTCAGCGCTGCGGGGGCCAGTCCCTGTGAGCGGGTGAGGGCTGCGGGGGCCAGTCCCTCTTAGCGGGTGAGGGCTGCGGGGGCCAGTCCCTGTGAGCGGGGGAGGGCGGCGGGGGCCAGTCCCTGTGAGCGAGTCAGGGCTGCGGGAGCCAGTCCCTGTGAGCGGGTCAGGGCTGCGGGGGCCAGTCCCTGTGAGCGGGTCAGGGCTGCGGGGGCCAGTCTCTGTGAGCGGGTCAGGGCTGCGGGGGCCAGTCCCTGTGAGCGGGTCAGGGCTGCGGGGGCCAGTCCCTGTAAGCGGGACAGGGCTGCGGGGGCCAGTCCCTGTGAGCGGGTCAGCGCTGCGGGGGCCAGTCCCTGTGAGCGGGCCAGGGCTGCGGGGGCCGGTCCCTGTGAGCGGGCCAGGGCTGCGGGGGCCGGTCCCTGTGAGCCGGCCAGGGCTGCGGGGGCCGGTCCCTGTGAGCGGGCCAGGGCTGCGGGGGCCGGTCCCTGTGAGCGGGCCAGGGCTGCGGGGGCCGGTCCCTGTGAGCGGGCCAGGGCTGCGGGGGCCGGTCCCTGTGAGCGGGCCAGGGCTGCGGGGGCCGGTCCCCGTGAGCGGGCCATGGCTGCGGGGGCCGGTCCCCGTGAGCGGGCCAGGGCTGCGGGGGCCGGTCCCCGTGAGCGGGCCAGGGCTGCGGGGGCCGGTCCCTGTGAGCGGGTGAGGGCTGCGGGGGCCAGTCCCTCTTAGCGGGTGAGGGCTGCGGGGGCCAGTACCTGTGAGCGGGTCATGGCTGCGGGGGCCAGTCCCTGTGAGCGGGTCAGGGCTGCAGTGGCAAATAGCTGTCAGGGGGTCAGGGCTGCGGGAGCCAGTCCCTGTGAGCGGGTCAGGGCTGCGGGGGCCAGTCCCTGTGAGCAGGTCAGGGCTGCGGGGGCCAGTCTCTGTGAGCGGGTCAGGGCTGCGGGGGCCAGTCCCTGTGAGCGGGTCAGGGCTGCGGGGGCCAGTCCCTGTAAGCGGGACAGGGCTGCGGGGGCCAGTCCCTGTGAGCGGGTCAGCGCTGCGGGGGCCAGTCCCTGTGAGCGGGCCAGGGCTGCGGGGGCCGGTCCCTGTGAGCGGGCCAGGGCTGCGGGGGCCGGTCCCTGTGAGCCGGCCAGGGCTGCGGGGGCCGGTCCCTGTGAGCGGGCCAGGGCTGCGGGGGCCGGTCCCCGTGAGCGGGCCAGGGCTGCGGGGGCCGGTCCCCGTGAGCGGGCCAGGGCTGCGGGGGCCGGTCCCCGTGAGCGGGCCATGGCTGCGGGGGCCGGTCCCCGTGAGCGGGCCAGGGCTGCGGGGGCCGGTCCCCGTGAGCGGGCCAGGGCTGCGGGGGCCGGTCCCTGTGAGCGGGTGAGGGCTGCGGGGGCCAGTCCCTCTTAGCGGGTGAGGGCTGCGGGGGCCAGTACCTGTGAGCGGGTCATGGCTGCGGGGGCCAGTCCCTGTGAGCGGGTCAGGGCTGCAGTGGCAAATAGCTGTCAGGGGGTCAGGGCTGCGGGGGCCAGTGCCTGTCAGTGGGCCAGGGCTGCGGGGGCCGGTCCCTGTGAGCGGGCCAGGGCTGCGGGGACGGGTCCCTGTGAGCGGGCCAGGGCTGCGGGGGCCGGTCCCTGTGAGCGGGCCAGGGCTGCGGGATCCGGTCCTTGTGAGCGGGCCAGGGCTGCGGGGGCCAATCCCTGTGATCGGGTCATGGCTGCGGGGGCCAGTCCCTGTGATCGGGTCATGGCTGCGGGGGCCAGTCCCTGTGAGCGGGTGAGGGCTGCGGGGACCAGACCATGTCAGCGGGACAGGGCTGCGGGGGACAGTGCCTGTGGTCGGGTCATGGCTGCGGGGGCCAGTCCCTGTGAGCGGGTGAGGGCTGCGGGGGCCAGTCCCTCTTAGCGGGTGAGGGCTGCGGGGGCCAGTCCCTGTGAGCGGGGGAGGGCTGCGGGGGCCAGTCCCTGTGAGCGGGTCAGGGCTGCGGGGGCCAGTCCCTGTGAGCGGGTCAGGGCTGCGGGGGCCAGTCCCTGTGAGCGGGTCAGGGCTGCGGTGGCAAATAGCTGTCAGGGGGTCAGGGCTGCGGTGGCAAATAGCTGTCAGGGGGTCAGGGCGGCGGGGGCCAGTCCATGTCAGCGGGACAGGGCTGCGGGGGCCAGTGCCTGTCAGCGGGCCAGGGCTGCGGGGGCCAATCCCTGTGAGCGGGTCAGGGCTGCGGGGGCCAGTCCCTGTGAGCGGGTCAGGGCTGCGGGGGCCAGTCCCTGTGAGCGGGTCAGGGCTGCGGGGGCCAGTCCCTGTGAGCGGGTCAGGGCTGCGGGGGCCAGTCCCTGTGAGCGGGCCAGGGCTGCGGGGGCCAGTCCCTGTGAGCGGGTCAGCGCTGCGGGGGCCAGTCCCTGTGAGCGGGTCAGGGCTGCGGGGGCCAGTCCCTGTGAGCGGGTCAGGGCTGCGGGGGCCAGGCCATGTGAGCGGGTAAGGGCTGCGGGGGCCAGGCCCTGTGAGCGGGTCAGGGCTGCGGGGGCCAGGCCCAGTGAGCGGTTCAGGGCTGCGGGGGCCAGTCCCTGTGAGCGGGCGAGGGCTGCGGTGGCAAATAGCTGTCAGGGGGTCAGGGATGCGGGGGCCAGTCCATGTCAGCGGGACAGGGCTGCGGGGGACAGTCCCTGTGAGCGGGTCAGCGCTGCGGAGGCCAGTCCCTGTGAGCGGGTGAGGGCTGCGGGGGCCAGCCCCTCTTAGCGGGTGAGGGCTGCGGAGGCCAGTCCCTGTGAGCGGGGGAGGGGGGCGGGGGCCAGTCCCTGTGAGCGAGTCAGGGCTGCGGGAGCCAGTCCCTGTGAGCGGGTCAGGGCTGCGGGGGCCAGTCCCTGTGACCGGGTCAGGGCTGCGGGGGCCAGTCTCTGTGAGCGGGTCAGGGCTGCGGGGGCCAGTCACTGTGAGCGGGACAGGGCTGCGGGGGCCAGTCCCTGTGAGCGGGTCAGCGCTGCGGGGGCCAGTCCCTGTGAGCGGGCCAGGGCTGCGGGGGCCAGTCCCTGTGAGCGGGCCAGGGCTGCGGGGGCCGGTCCCTGTGGGCGGGCCAGGGCTGCGGGGGCCGGTCCCTGTGGGCGGGCCAGGGCTGCGGGGGCCGGTCCCTGTGGGCGGGCCAGGGCTGCGGGGGCCGGTCCCTGTGGGCGGGCCAGGGCTGCGGGGGCCGGTCCCTGTGAGCGGGCCATGGCTGCGGGGGCCGGTCCCTGAGAGCGGGCCAGGGCTGCCGGGGCCGGTCCCTGAGAGCGGGCCAGGCCTGCGGGGGCCGGTCCCAGTGAGCGGGCCAGGGCTGCGGCATCCGGTCCCTGTGAGCGGGCCAGGGCTGCGGGGGCCGGTCCCTGTGAGCGGGCCAGGGCAGCGGGGGCCGGTCCCTGTGAGCGGGCCAGGGCAGCGGGGGCCGGTCCCTGTGAGCGGGCCAGGGCTGCGGGGGCCGGTCCCGGTGAGCGGGCCAGGGCTGCGGGGGCCGGTCCCTGTGAGCGGGCCAGGGCAGCGGGGGCCGGTCCCTGTGAGCGGGCCAGGGCAGCGGGGGCCGGTCCCTGTGAGCGGGCCAGGGCAGCGGGGGCCGGTCCCTGTGAGCGGAAAAGGGCTGCGGGGGCCAGTCCCGGTGATCGGGTCATGGCTGCGGGGGCCAGTCCCTGTTAGCGGGCCAGGGCTGCGGGGGCCGGTCCGTGTGAGCGGGCCAGGGCAGTGGGGTCCGGTCCCTGTGAGCGGGTCAGGGCTGCGGGGGCCGGTCCCTGTGAGCGGGCCAGGGCTGCGGGGGCCGGTCCCTGTGAGCGGGCCAGGGCTGCGGGGGCCGGTCCCTGTGTGCAGCCCAGGGCTGCGGGGGCCGGTCCCTGTTAGCGGGCCAGGGCTGCGGGGGCCGGTCCCTGTGAGCGGGCCAGGGCTGCGGGGGCCGGTCCCTGTGAGCGGGCCAGGGCTGCGGGGGCCGGTCCCTGTGAGCGGGCCAGGGCTGCGGGGGCCGGTCCCTGTGTGCGGGCCAGGGCTGCGGGGGCCGGTCCCTGTGTGCGGGCCAGGGCTGCGGGGGCCGGTCCCTGTGAGCGGGCCAGGACTGCGGGGGCCGGTCCGTGTGAGCGGGCCAGGGCTGTGGGGGCCGGTCCCTGTGAGCGGGCCAGGGCTGCGGGGGCCGGTCCCTGTGAGCGGTCCAGGGCTGCGGGGGCCTGTCCCTGTGATCGGGTCATGGCTGCGGGGGCCAGTCCCTGTGAGCGGGTGAGGGCTGCGGGGGCCAGTCCCTGTTAGCGGGTGAGGGCTGCGGTGGCAAATACCTGTTAGGGGGTCAGGGCTGCGGGGGCCAGTCCATGTCAACGGGACAGGGCTGCGGGGGATAGTGCCTGTGATCGGGTCATGGCTGCGGGGGCCAGTCCCTGTGAGCGGGTGAGGGCGGCGGGGGCCAGTCCCTCTTCGCGGGTGAGGGCTGCGGGGGCCAGTCCCTGTGAGCGGGTCAGGGCTGCGGGGGCCAGTCCCAGTGAGCGGGTCAGGGCTGCGGGGGAGTGTCCCTGTGAGCGGGTCAGGGCTGCGGGGGCCGGTCCCTGTGAGCGGGTCAGGGCTGCGGGGGCCAGTCCCTGTGAGCGGGTCAGGGCTGCGGTGGTAAATAGCTGTCAGGGGGTCAGGGCTGCGGTGGCAAATGGCTGTCAGGGGGTCAGGGCTGCGGGGGACAGTCCATGTCAGCGGGACAGGGCTGCGGGGGCCAGTGCCTCTCAGCGGGCCAGGGCTGCGGGGGCCGGTCCCCGTGAGCGGGTGAGGGCTGCGGGGGCCAGTCCCTCATAGCGGGTGAGGGCTGCGGGGGCCAGTGCCTGTGAGCGGGTCAGGGCTGCGGGGGCCAGTCACTGTGAGCGGGTCAGGGCTGCGGTGGCAAATAGCTGTCAGGGGGTCAGGGCTGCGGGGGCCAGTGCCTGTCAGCGGGCCAGGGCTGCGGGGGCCAGTCCCTGTCAGCGGGCCAGGGCTGCGGGGGCCAGTCCCTGTGAGCGGGTCAGGCCTGCGGGGGCCAGTCCCTGTGAGCGGGTCAGGGCTGCGGGGGCCAGTCCCTGTGAGCGGAACAGGGCTGCGGGGGCCAGTCCCTGTGAGCGGGTAAGGGCTGCGGGGGCCAGTCCCTGTGAGCGGGTCAGGGCTGCGGGGGCCAGTCCCTGTGAGCGGGTCAGGGCTGCGGGGGCCAGTCACTGTGAGCGGGTCAGGGCTGCGGGGGCCAGTCCCTGTGAGCGGGTCAGGGCTGCGGGGGCCAGTCCCTGTGAGCGGGTCATGGCTACGGGGGCCAGTCCCTGTGAGCGCATCAGGGCTGCGGGGGCCAGACCCTGTGAGCGGGTCAGGGCTGCGGGGGCCAGTCCCTGTGAGCGGGCGAGGGCTGCGGTGGCAAATAGCTGTCAGGGGGTCAGGGCTGCGGGGGCCAGTCCATGTCAGCGGGACAGGGCTGCGGGGGACAGTGCCTGTGATCGGGTCAGGGCTGCGGGGGCCAGTCCCTGTGAGCGGGTAAGGGCTGCGGGGGCCAGTCCCTGTGAGCTGGTCAGGGCTGCGGGGGCCAGTCCCTGTGAGTGGGTCAGTGCTGCGGGGGCCAGTCCCTGTGAGCGGGGGTGGGCTGCGGGGGCCAGTCCCTGTGAGCGGGTCAGGGCTGCGGGGGCCAGTCCCTGTGAACGGGTCAGGGCTGCGGGGGCCAGTCCCTGTGAGCGGGTCAGGCCTGCGGTGGCAAATAGCTGTCAGGGGGTCAGGGCTGCGGGGGCCGGTCCATGTCAGCGGGACACGGCTGCGGGGGCCGGTCCCTGTGAGCGGGCCAGGGCTGCGGGGGCCAGGCCCAGTGAGCGGTTCAGGGCTGCGGGGGCCAGTCCCTGTGAGCGGGCGAGGGCTGCGGTGGCAAATAGATGTCAGGGGGTCAGGGATGCGGGGGCCAGTCCATGTCAGCGGGACAGGGCTGCGGGGGACAGTGCCTGTGAGCGGGTCAGGGCTGCGGGGGGCAGTCCCTGTGAGCGGGTCAGCGCTGCGGAGGCCAGTCCCTGTGAGCGGGTGAGGGCTGCGGGGGCCAGTCCCTCTTAGCGGGTGAGGGCTGCGGAGGCCAGTCCCTGTGAGCGGGGGAGGGCGGCGGGGGCCAGTCCTTGTGAGCGAGTCAGGGCTGCGGGAGCCAGTCCCTGTGAGCGGGTCAGGGCTGCGGGGGCCAGTCCCTGTGAGCGGGTCAGGGCTGCGGGGGCCAGTCTCTGTGAGCGGGTCAGGGCTGCGGGGGCCAGTCCCTGTGAGCGGGTCAGGGCTGCGGGGGCCAGTCCCTGTAAGCGGGACAGGGCTGCGGGGGCCAGTCCCTGTGAGCGGGTCAGCGCTGCGGGGGCCAGTCCCTGTGAGCGGGCCAGGGCTGCGGGGGCCGGTCCCTGTGAGCGGGCCAGGGCTGCGGGGGCCGGTCCCTGTGAGCCGGCCAGGGCTGCGGGGGCCGGTCCCTGTGAGCGGGCCAGGGCTGCGGGGGCCGGTCCCAGTGAGCGGGCCAGGGCTGCGGGGGCCGGTCCCCGTGAGCGGGCCAGGGCTGCGGGGGCCGGTCCCCGTGAGCGGGCCATGGCTGCGGGGGCCGGTCCCCGTGAGCGGGCCAGGGCTGCGGGGGCCGGTCCCCGTGAGCGGGCCAGGGCTGCGGGGGCCGGTCCCTGTGAGCGGGTGAGGGCTGCGGGGGCCAGTCCCTCTTAGCGGGTGAGGGCTGCGGGGGCCAGTACCTGTGAGCGGGTCATGGCTGCGGGGGCCAGTCCCTGTGAGCGGGTCAGGGCTGCAGTGGCAAATAGCTGTCAGGGGGTCAGGGCTGCGGGAGCGAGTCCCTGTGAGCGGGTCAGGGCTGCGGGGGCCAGTCCCTGTGAGCAGGTCAGGGCTGCGGGGGCCAGTCTCTGTGAGCGGGTCAGGGCTGCGGGGGCCAGTCCCTGTGAGCGGGTCAGGGCTGCGGGGGCCAGTCCCTGTAAGCGGGACAGGGCTGCGGGGGCCAGTCCCTGTGAGCGGGTCAGCGCTGCGGGGGCCAGTCCCTGTGAGCGGGCCAGGGCTGCGGGGGCCGGTCCCTGTGAGCGGGCCAGGGCTGCGGGGGCCGGTCCCTGTGAGCCGGCCAGGGCTGCGGGGGCCGGTCCCTGTGAGCGGGCCAGGGCTGCGGGGGCCGGTCCCCGTGAGCGGGCCAGGGCTGCGGGGGCCGGTCCCTGTGAGCGGGCCAGGGCTGCGGGGGCCGGTCCCCGTGAGCGGGCCATGGCTGCGGGGGCCGGTCCCCGTGAGCGGGCCAGGGCTGCGGGGGCCGGTCCCCGTGAGCGGGTGAGGGCTGCGGGGGCCAGTCCCTCTTAGCGGGTGAGGGCTGCGGGGGCCAGTACCTGTGAGCGGGTCATGGCTGCGGGGGCCAGTCCCTGTGAGCGGGTCAGGGCTGCAGTGGCAAATAGCTGTCAGGGGGTCAGGGCTGCGGGGGCCAGTGCCTGTCAGTGGGCCAGGGCTGCGGGGGCCGGTCCCTGTGAGCGGGCCAGGGCTGCGGGGACGGGTCCCTGTGAGCGGGCCAGGGCTGCGGGGGCCGGTCCCTGTGAGCGGGCCAGGGCTGCGGGATCCGGTCCTTGTGAGCGGGCCAGGGCTGCGGGGGCCAATCCCTGTGATCGGGTCATGGCTGCGGGGGCCAGTCCCTGTGATCGGGTCATGGCTGCGGGGGCCAGTCCCTGTGAGCGGGTGAGGGCTGCGGGGGCCAGACCATGTCAGCGGGACAGGGCTGCGGGGGACAGTGCCTGTGGTCGGGTCATGGCTGCGGGGGCCAGTCCCTGTGAGCGGGTGAGGGCTGCGGGGGCCAGTCCCTCTTAGCGGGTGAGGGCTGCGGGGGCCAGTCCCTGTGAGCGGGGGAGGGCTGCGGGGGCCAGTCCCTGTGAGCGGGTCAGGGCTGCGGGGGCCAGTCCGTGTGAGCGGGTCAGGGCTGCGGGGGCCAGTCCCTGTGAGCGGGTCAGGGCTGCGGGGGCCAGTCCCTGTGAGCGGGTCAGGGCTGCGGTGGCAAATAGCTGTCAGGGGGTCAGGGCTGCGGTGGCAAATAGCTGTCAGGGGGTCAGGGCGGCGGGGGCCAGTCCATGTCAGCGGGACAGGGCTGCGGGGGCCAGTGCCTGTCAGCGGGCCAGGGCTGCGGGGGCCAATCCCTGTGAGCGGGTCAGGGCTGCGGGGGCCAGTCCCTGTGAGCGGGTCAGGGCTGCGGGGGCCAGTCCCTGTGAGCGGGTCAGGGCTGCGGGGGCCAGTCCCTGTGAGCGGGTCAGGGCTGCGGGGGCCAGTCCCTGTGAGCGGGCCAGGGCTGCGGGGGCCAGTCCCTGTGAGCGGGTCAGCGCTGCGGGGGCCAGTCCCTGTGAGCGGGTCAGGGCTGCGGGGGCCAGTCCCTGTGAGCGGGTCAGGGCTGCGGGGGCCAGGCCATGTGAGCGGGTAAGGGCTGCGGGGGCCAGGCCCTGTGAGCGGGTCAGGGCTGCGGGGGCCAGGCCCAGTGAGCGGTTCAGGGCTGCGGGGGCCAGTCCCTGTGAGCGGGCGAGGGCTGCGGTGGCAAATAGCTGTCAGGGGGTCAGGGATGCGGGGGCCAGTCCATGTCAGCGGGACAGGGCTGCGGGGGACAGTCCCTGTGAGCGGGTCAGCGCTGCGGAGGCCAGTCCCTGTGAGCGGGTGAGGGCTGCGGGGGCCAGTCCCTCTTAGCGGGTGAGGGCTGCGGAGGCCAGTCCCTGTGAGCGGGGGAGGGGGGCGGGGGCCAGTCCCTGTGAGCGAGTCAGGGCTGCGGGAGCCAGTCCCTGTGAGCGGGTCAGGGCTGCGGGGGCCAGTCCCTGTGAGCGGGTCAGGGCTGCGGGGGCCAGTCTCTGTGAGCGGGTCAGGGCTGCGGGGGCCAGTCCCTGTGAGCGGGACAGGGCTGCGGGGGCCAGTCCCTGTGAGCGGGTCAGCGCTGCGGGGGCCAGTCCCTGTGAGCGGGTCAGGGCTGCGGGGGCCAGTCCCTGTGAGCGGGCCAGGGCTGCGGGGGCCGGTCCCTGTGGGCGGGCCAGGGCTGCGGGGGCCGGTCCCTGTGAGCGGGCCAGGGTGCGGGGGCCGGTCCCTGTGAGCGGGCCAGGGCTGCGGGGGCCGGTCCCTGTAAGCGGGCCAGGGCTGCGGGGGCCGGTCCCTGTGAGCGGGCCATGGCTGCGGGGGCCGGTCCCTGAGAGCGGGCCAGGGCTGCCGGGGCCGGTCCCTGAGAGCGGGCCAGGCCTGCGGGGGCCGGTCCCAGTGAGCGGGCCAGGGCTGCGGCATCCGGTCCCTGTGAGCGGGCCAGGGCTGCGGGGGCCGGTCCCTGTGAGCGGGCCAGGGCAGCGGGGGCCGGTCCCTGTGAGCGGGCCAGGGCAGCGGGGGCCGGTCCCTGTGAGCGGGCCAGGGCTGCGGGGGCCGGTCCCGGTGAGCGGGCCAGGGCTGCGGGGGCCGGTCCCTGTGAGCGGGCCAGGGCAGCGGGGGCCGGTCCCTGTGAGCGGGCCAGGGCAGCGGGGGCCGGTCCCTGTGAGCGGGCCAGGGCTGCGGGGGCCGGTCCCTGTGAGCGGAAAAGGGCTGCGGGGGCCAGTCCCGGTGATCGGGTCATGGCTGCGGGGGCCAGTCCCTGTTAGCGGGCCAGGGCTGCGGGGGCCGGTCCGTGTGAGCGGGCCAGGGCAGTGGGGTCCGGTCCCTGTGAGCGGGTCAGGGCTGCGGGGGCCGGTCCCTGTGAGCGGGCCAGGGCTGCGGGGGCCGGTCCCTGTGTGCAGCCCAGGGCTGCGGGGGCCGGTCCCTGTTAGCGGGCCAGGGCTGCGGGGGCCGGTCCGTGTGAGCGGGCCAGGGCTGCGGGGGCCGGTCCCTGTGAGCGGGCCAGGGCTGCGGGGGCCGGTCCCTGTGAGCGGGCCAGGGCTGCGGGGGCCGGTCCCTGTGTGCGGGCCAGGGCTGCGGGGGCCGGTCCCTGTGTGCGGGCCAGGGCTGCGGGGGCCGGTCCCTGTGAGCGGGCCAGGACTGCGGGGGCCGGTCCGTGTGAGCGGGCCAGGGCTGCGGGGGCCGGTCCCTGTGAGCGGGCCAGGGCTGCGGGGGCCGGTCCCTGTGAGCGGTCCAGGGCTGCGGGGGCCTGTCCCTGTGATCGGGTCATGGCTGCGGGGGCCAGTCCCTGTGAGCGGGTGAGGGCTGCGGGGGCCAGTCCCTGTTCGCGGGTGAGGGCTGCGGTGGCAAATGGCTGTCAGGGGGTCAGGGCTGCGGGGGACAGTCCATGTCAGCGGGACAGGGCTGCGGGGGCCAGTGCCTCTCAGCGGGCCAGGGCTGCGGGGGCCAGTCCCTGTGAGCGGGTGAGGGCTGCGGGGGCCAGTCCCTCTTAGCGGGTGAGGGCTGCGGGGGCCAGTGCCTGTGAGCGGGTCAGGGCTGCGGGGGCCAGTCACTGTGAGCGGGTCAGGGCTGCGGTGGCAAATAGCTGTCAGGGGGTCAGGGCTGCGGGGGCCAGTGCCTGTCAGCGGGCCAGGGCTGCGGGGGCCAGTCCCTGTCAGCGGGCCAGGGCTGCGGGGGCCAGTCCCTGTGAGCGGGTCAGGGCTGCGGGGGCCAGTCCCTGTGAGCGGGTCAGGGCTGCGGGGGCCAGTCCCTGTGAGCGGAACAGGGCTGCGGGGGCCAGTCCCTGTGAGCGGGTAAGGGCTGCGGGGGCCAGTCCCTGTGAGCGGGTCAGGGCTGCGGGGGCCAGTCCCTGTGAGCGGGTCAGGGCAGCGGGGGCCAGTCACTGTGAGCGGGTCAGGGCTGCGGGGGCCAGTCCCTGTGAGCGGGTCAGGGCTGCGGGGGCCAGTCCCTGTGAGCGGGTCATGGCTACGGGGGCCAGTCCCTGTGAGCGCATCAGGGCTGCGGGGGCCAGACCCTGTGAGCGGGTCAGGGCTGCGGGGGCCAGTCCCTGTGAGCGGGCGAGGGCTGCGGTGGCAAATAGCTGTCAGGGGGTCAGGGCTGCGGGGGCCAGTCCATGTCAGCGGGACAGGGCTGCGGGGCACAGTGCCTGTGATCGGGTCAGGGCTGCGGGGGCCAGTCCCTGTGAGCGGGTAAGGGCTGCGGGGGCCAGTCCCTGTGAGCTGGTCAGGGCTGCGGGGGCCAGTCCCTGTGAGCGGGTCAGTGCTGCGGGGGCCAGTCCCTGTGAGCGGGTCAGGGCTGCGGGGGCCAGTCCCTGTGAGCGGGTCAGGGCTGCGGGGGCCAGTCCCTGTGAACGGGTCAGGGCTGCGGGGGCCAGTCCCTGTGAGCGGGTCAGGCCTGCGGTGGCAAATAGCTGTCAGGGGGTCAGGGCTGCGGGGGCCGGTCCATGTCAGCGGGACACGGCTGCGGGGGCCGGTCCCTGTGAGCGGGCCAGGGCTGCGGGGGCCAGGCCCAGTGAGCGGTTCAGGGCTGCGGGGGCCAGTCCCTGTGAGCGGGCGAGGGCTGCGGTGGCAAATAGCTGTCAGGGGGTGAGGGATGCGGGGGCAGGTCCATGTCAGCGGGACAGGGCTGCGGGGGACAGTGCCTGTGAGCGGGTCAGGGCTGCGGGGGGCAGTCCCTGTGAGCGGGTCAGCGCTGCGGAGGCCAGTCCCTGTGAGCGGGTGAGGGCTGCGGGGCCCAGTCCCTCTTAGCGGGTGAGGGCTGCGGGGGCCAGTCCCTGTGAGCGGGGGAGGGCGGCGGGGGCCAGTCCCTGTGAGCGAGTCAGGGCTGCGGGAGCCAGTCCCTGTGAGCGGGTCAGGGCTGCGGGGGCAAGTCCCTGTGAGCGGGTCAGGGCTGCGGGGGCCAGTCTCTGTGAGCGGGTCAGGGCTGCGGGGGCCAGTCCCTGTGAGCGGGACAGGGCTGCGGGGGCCAGTCCCTGCGAGCGGGTCAGCGCTGCGGGGGCCAGTCCCTGTGAGCGGGTCAGGGCTGCGGGGGCCAGTCCCTGTGAGCGGGCCAGGGCTGCGGGGGCCGGTCCCTGTGAGCGGGCCAGGGCTGCGGGGGCCGGTCCCTGTGAGCGGGCCAGGGCTGCGGGAGCCGGTCCCTGTGAGCGGGCCAGGGCTGCGGGGGCCGGTCCCTGTGAGCGGGCCATGGCTGCGGGGGCCGGTCCCTGAGAGCGGGCCAGGGCTGCCGGGGCCGGTCCCTGAGAGCGGGCCAGGCCTGCGGGGGCCGGTCCCAGTGAGCGGGCCAGGTCTGCGGCATCCGGTCCCTGTGAGCGGGCCAGGGCTGCGGGGGCCGGTCCCTGTTTGCGGGCCAGGGCAGCGGGGGCCGGTCCCTGTGAGCGGGCCAGGGCAGCGGGGGCCGGTCCCTGTGAGCGGGCCAGGGCTGCGGGGGCCGGTCCCGGTGAGCGGGCCAGGGCTGCGGGGGCCGGTCCCTGTGAGCGGGCCAGGGCAGCGGGGGCCGGTCCCTGTGAGCGGGCCAGGGCAGCGGGGGCCGGTCCCTGTGAGCGGGCCAGGGCTGCGGGGGCCGGTCCCTGTGAGCGGAAAAGGGCTGCGGGGGCCAGTCCCGGTGATCGGGTCATGGCTGCGGGGGCCAGTCCCTGTTAGCGGGCCAGGGCTGCGGGGGCCGGTCCGTGTGAGCGGGCCAGGGCAGTGGGGTCCGGTCCCTGTGAGCGGGTCAGGGCTGCGGGGGCCGGTCCCTGTGAGCGGGCCAGGGCTGCGGGGGCCGGTCCCTGTGAGCGGGCCAGGGCTGCGGGGGCCGATCCCTGTTAGCGGGCCAGGGCTGCGGGGGCCGGTCCCGGTGAGCGGGCCAGGGCTGCGGGGGCCGGTCCCTGTGAGCGGGCCAGGGCAGCGGGGGCCGGTCCCTGTGAGCGGGCCAGGGCAGCGGGGGCCGGTCCCTGTGAGCGGGCCAGGGCTGCGGGGGCCGGTCCCTGTGAGCGGAAAAGGGCTGCGGGGGCCAGTCCCGGTGATCGGGTCATGGCTGCGGGGGCCAGTCCCTGTTAGCGGGCCAGGGCTGCGGGGGCCAGTCCCTCTTAGCGGGTGAGGGCTGCGGGGGCCAGTGCCTGTGAGCGGGTCAGGGCTGCGGGGGCCAGTCACTGTGAGCGGGTCAGGGCTGCGGTGGCAAATAGCTGTCAGGGGGTCAGGGCTGCGGGGGCCAGTGCCTGTCAGCGGGCCAGGGCTGCGGGGGCCAGTCCCTGTCAGCGGGCCAGGGCTGCGGGGGCCAGTCCCTGTGAGCGGGTCAGGGCTGCGGGGGCCAGTCCCTGTGAGCGGGTCAGGGCTGCGGGGGCCAGTCCCTGTGAGCGGAACAGGGCTGCGGGGGCCAGTCCCTGTGAGCGGGTAAGGGCTGCGGGGGCCAGTCCCTGTGAGCGGGTCAGGGCTGCGGGGGCCAGTCCCTGTGAGCGGGTCAGGGCTGCGGGGGCCAGTCCCTGTGAGCGGGTCAGGGCTGCGGGGGCCAGTCCCTGTGAGCGGGTCAGGGCTGCGGGGGCCAGTCCCTGTGAGCGGGTCATGGCTACGGGGGCCAGTCCCTGTGAGCGCATCAGGGCTGCGGGGGCCAGACCCTGTGAGCGGGTCAGGGCTGCGGGGGCCAGTCCCTGTGAGCGGGCGAGGGCTGCGGTGGCAAATAGCTGTCAGGGGGTCAGGGCTGCGGGGGCCAGTCCATGTCAGCGGGACAGGGCTGCGGGGGACAGTGCCTGTGATCGGGTCAGGGCTGCGGGGGCCAGTCCCTGTGAGCGGGTAAGGGCTGCGGGGGCCAGTCCCTGTGAGCTGGTCAGGGCTGCGGGGGCCAGTCCCTGTGAGCGGGTCAGTGCTGCGGGGGCCAGTCCCTGTGAGCGGGTCAGGGCTGCGGGGGCCAGTCCCTGTGAGCGGGTCAGGGCTGCGGGGGCCAGTCCCTGTGAACGGGTCAGGGCTGCGGGGGCCAGTCCCTGTGAGCGGGTCAGGCCTGCGGTGGCAAATAGCTGTCAGGGGGTCAGGGCTGCGGGGGCCGGTCCATGTCAGCGGGACACGGCTGCGGGGGCCGGTCCCTGTGAGCGGGCCAGGGCTGCGGGGGCCGGTCCCTGTGAGCGGGCCAGGGCTGCGGGGGCCGGTCCCTGTGAGCGGGCCATGGCTGCGGGGGCCGGTCCCCGTGAGCGGGCCAGGGCTGCGGGGGCCGGTCCCCGTGAGCGGGCCAGGGCTGCGGGGGCCGGTCCCTGTGAGCGGGTGAGGGCTGCGGGGGCCAGTCCCTCTTAGCGGGTGAGGGCTGCGGGGGCCAGTACCTGTGAGCGGGTCATGGCTGCGGGGGCCAGTCCCTGTGAGCGGGTCAGGGCTGCAGTGGCAAATAGCTGTCAGGGGGTCAGGGCTGCGGGGGCCAGTGCCTGTCAGTGGGCCAGGGCTGCGGGGGCCGGTCCCTGTGAGCGGGCCAGGGCTGCGGGGACGGGTCCCTGTGAGCGGGCCAGGGCTGCGGGGGCCGGTCCCTGTGAGCGGGCCAGGGCTGCGGGATCCGGTCCTTGTGAGCGGGCCAGGGCTGCGGGGGCCAGTCCCTGTGATCGGGTCATGGCTGCGGGGGCCAGTCCCTGTGATCGGGTCATGGCTGCGGGGGCCAGTCCCTGTGAGCGGGTGAGGGCTGCGGGGGCCAGTCCATGTCAGCGGGACAGGGCTGCGGGGGACAGTGCCTGTGGTCGGGTCATGGCTGCGGGGGCCAGTCCCTGTGAGCGGGTGAGGGCTGCGGGGGCCAGTCCCTCATAGCGGGTGAGGGCTGCGGGGGCCAGTCCCTGTGAGCGGGGGAGGGCTGCGGGGGCCAGTCCCTGTGAGCGGGTCAGGGCTGCGGGGGCCAGTCCCTGTGAGCGGGTCAGGGCTGCGGGGGCCAGTCCCTGTGAGCGGGTCAGGGCTGCGGGGGCCAGTCCCTGTGAGCGGGTCAGGGCTGCGGTGGCAAATAGCTGTCAGGGGGTCAGGGCTGCGGTGGCAAATAGCTGTCAGGGGGTCAGGGCTGCGGGGGTCAGTCCATGTCAGCGGGACAGGGCTGCGGGGGCCAGTGCCTGTCAGCGGGCCAGGGCTGCGGGGGCCAATCCCTGTGAGCGGGTCAGGGCTGCGGGGGCCAGTCCCTGTGAGCGGGTCAGGGCTGCGGGGGCCAGTCCCTGTGAGCGGGTCAGGGCTGCGGGGGCCAGTCCCTGTGAGCGGGTCAGGGCTGCGGGGGCCAGTCCCTGTGAGCGGGTCAGGGCTGCGGGGGCCAGTCCCTGTGAGCGGGTCAGCGCTGCGGGGGCCAGTCCCTGTGAGCGGGTCAGGGCTGCGGGGGCCAGTCCCTGTGAGCGGGTCAGGGCTGCGGGGGCCAGGCCCTGTGAGCGGGTAAGGGCTGCGGGGGCCAGGCCCTGTGAGCGGGTCAGGGCTGCGGGGGCCAGGCCCAGTGAGCGGTTCAGGGCTGCGGGGGCCAGTCCCTGTGAGCGGGCGAGGGCTGCGGTGGCAAATAGCTGTCAGGGGGTCAGGGATGCGGGGGCCAGTCCATGTCAGCGGGACAGGGCTGCGGGGGACAGTGCCTGTGAGCGGGCCAGGGCTGCGGGGGCCGGTCCCTGTGAGCGGGCCAGGGCTGCGGGGGCCGGTCCCTGTGAGCGGGCCAGGGCTGCGGGGGCCGGTCCCTGTGTGCGGGCCAGGGCTGCGGGGGCCGGTTCCTGTGTGCGGGCCAGGGCTGCGGGGGCCGGTCCCTGTGAGCGGGCCAGGACTGCGGGGGCCGGTCCGTGTGAGCGGGCCAGGGCTGCGGGGGCCGGTCCCTGTGAGCGGGCCAGGGCTGCGGGGGCCGGTCCCTGTGAGCGGTCCAGGGCTGCGGGGGCCTGTCCCTGTGATCGGGTCATGGCTGCGGGGGCCAGTCCCTGTGAGCGGGTGAGGGCTGCGGGGGCCAGTCCCTGTTAGCGGGTGAGGGCTGCGGTGGCAAATACCTGTTAGGGGGTCAGGGCTGCGGGGGCCAGTCCATGTCAACGGGACAGGGCTGCGGGGGATAGTGCCTGTGATCGGGTCATGGCTGCGGGGGCCAGTCCCTGTGAGCGGGTGAGGGCGGCGGGGGCCAGTCCCTCTTCGCGGGTGAGGGCTGCGGGGGCCAGTCCCTGTGAGCGGGTCAGGGCTGCGGGGGCCAGTCCCTCTTAGCGGGTGAGGGCTGCGGGGGCCAGTGCCTGTGAGCGGGTCAGGGCTGCGGGGGCCAGTCCCTCTTAGCGGGTGAGGGCTGCGGGGGCCAGTGCCTGTGAGCGGGTCAGGGCTGCGGGGGCCAGTCACTGTCAGCGGGTCAGGGCTGCGGTGGCAAATAGCTGTCAGGGGGTCAGGGCTGCGGGGGCCAGTGCCTGTCAGCGGGCCAGGGCTGCGGGGGCCAGTCCCTGTCAGCGGGCCAGGGCTGCGGGGGCCAGTCCCTGTGAGCGGGTCAGGGCTGCGGGGGCCAGTCCCTGTGAGCGGGTAAGGGCTGCGGGGGCCAGTCCCTGTGAGCGGGTCAGGGCTGCGGGGGCCAGTCCCTGTGAGCGGGTCAGGGCTGCGGGGGCCAGTCCCTGTGAGCGGGTAAGGGCTGCGGGGGCCAGTCCCTGTGAGCGGGTCAGTGCTGCGGGGGCCAGTCCCTGTGAGCGGGTCAGGGCTGCGGGGGCCAGTCCCTGTGAGCGGGTCAGGGCTGCGGGGGCCAGTCCCTGTGAACGGGTCAGGGCTGCGGGGGCCAGTCCCTGTGAGCGGGTCAGGCCTGCGGTGGCAAATAGCTGTCAGGGGGTCAGGGCTGCGGGGGCCGGTCCATGTCAGCGGGACACGGCTGCGGGGGCCGGTCCCTGTGAGCGGGCCAGGGCTGCGGGGGCCGGTCCCTGTGAGCGGGCCAGGGCTGCGGGGGCCGGTCCCTGTGAGCGGGCCATGGCTGCGGGGGCCGGTCCCCGTGAGCGGGCCAGGGCTGCGGGGGCCGGTCCCCGTGAGCGGGCCAGGGCTGCGGGGGCCGGTCCCTGTGAGCGGGTGAGGGCTGCGGGGGCCAGTCCCTCTTAGCGGGTGAGGGCTGCGGGGGCCAGTACCTGTGAACGGGTCATGGCTGCGGGGGCCAGTCCCTGTGAGCGGGTCAGGGCTGCAGTGGCAAATAGCTGTCAGGGGGTCAGGGCTGCGGGGGCCAGTGCCTGTCAGTGGGCCAGGGCTGCGGGGGCCGGTCCCTGTGAGCGGGCCAGGGCTGCGGGGACGGGTCCCTGTGAGCGGGCCAGGGCTGCGGGGGCCGGTCCCTGTGAGCGGGCCAGGGCTGCGGGATCCGGTCCTTGTGAGCGGGCCAGGGCTGCGGGGGCCAGTCCCTGTGATCGGGTCATGGCTGCGGGGGCCAGTCCCTGTGATCGGGTCATGGCTGCGGGGGCCAGTCCCTGTGAGCGGGTGAGGGCTGCGGGGGCCAGTCCATGTCAGCGGGGCAGGGCTGCGGGGGACAGTGCCTGTGGTCGGGTCATGGCTGCGGGGGCCAGTCCCTGTGAGCGGGTGAGGGCTGCGGGGGCCAGTCCCTCTTAGCGGGTGAGGGCTGCGGGGGCCAGTCCCTGTGAGCGGGGGAGGGCTGCGGGGGCCAGTCCCTGTGAGCGGGTCAGGGCAGCGGGGGCCAGTCCCTGTGAGCGGGTCAGGGCTGCGGGGGCCAGTCCCTGTGAGCGGGTCAGGGCTGCGGGGGCCAGTCCCTGTGAGCGGGTCAGGGCTGCGGTGGCAAATAGCTGTCAGGGGGTCAGGGCTGCGGTGGCAAATAGCTGTCAGGGGGTCAGGGCTGCGGGGGCCAGTCCATGTCAGCGGGACAGGGCTGCGGGGGCCAGTGCCTGTCAGCGGGCCAGGGCTGCGGGGGCCAATCCCTGTGAGCGGGTCAGGGCTGCGGGGGCCAGTCCCTGTGAGCGGGTCAGGGCTGCGGGGGCCAGTCCCTGTGAGCGGGTCAGGGCTGCGGGGGCCAGTCCCTGTGAGCGGGTCAGGGCTGCGGGGGCCAGTCCCTGTGAGCAGGTCAGGGCTGCGGGGGCCAGTCCCTGTGAGCGGGTCAGCGCTGCGGGGGCCAGTCCCTGTGAGCGGGTCAGGGCTGCGGGGGCCAGTCCCTGTGAGCGGGTCAGGGCTGCGGGGGCCAGGCCCTGTGAGCGGGTAAGGGCTGCGGGGGCCAGGCCCTGTGAGCGGGTCAGGGCTGCGGGGGCGAGGCCCAGTGAGCGGTTCAGGGCTGCGGGGGCCAGTCCCTGTGAGCGGGCGAGGGCTGCGGTGGCAAATAGCTGTCAGGGGGTCAGGGATGCGGGGGCCAGTCCATGTCAGCGGGACAGGGCTGCGGGGGACAGTGCCTGTGAGCGGGTCAGGGCTGCGGGGGGCAGTCCCTGTGAGCGGGTCAGCGCTGCGGAGGCCAGTCCCTGTGAGCGGGTGAGGGCTGCGGGGCCCAGTCCCTCTTAGCGGGTGAGGGCTGCGGGGGCCAGTCCCTGTGAGCGGGGGAGGGCGGCGGGGGCCAGTCCCTGTGAGCGAGTCAGGGCTGCGGGAGCCAGTCCCTGTGAGCGGGTCAGGGCTGCGGGGGCCAGTCCCTGTGAGCGGGTCAGGGCTGCGGGGGCCAGTCTCTGTGAGCGGGTCAGGGCTGCGGGGGCCAGTCCCTGTGAGCGGGACAGGGCTGCGGGGGCCAGTCCCTGTGAGCGGGTCAGCGCTGCGGGGGCCAGTCCCTGTGAGCGGGTCAGGGCTGTGCGGGCCAGTCCCTGTGAGCGGGCCAGGGCTGCGGGGGCCGGTCCCTGTGAGCGGGCCAGGGCTGCGGGGGCCGGTCCCTGTGAGCGGGCCAGGGCTGCGGGGGCCGGTCCCTGTGAGCGGGCCAGGGCTGCGGGGGCCGGTCCCTGTGAGCGGGCCAGGGCTGCGGGGGCCGGTCCCTGTGAGCGGGCCATGGCTGCGGGGGCCGGTCCCTGAGAGCGGGCCAGGGCTGCCGGGGCCGGTCCCTGAGAGCGGGCCAGGCCTGCGGGGGCCGGTCCCAGTGAGCGGGCCAGGGCTGCGGCATCCGGTCCCTGTGAGCGGGCCAGGGCTGCGGGGGCCGGTCCCTGTGAGCGGGCCAGGGCAGCGGGGGCCGGTCCCTGTGAGCGGGCCAGGGCAGCGGGGGCCGGTCCCTGTGAGCGGGCCAGGGCTGCGGGGGCCGGTCCCGGTGAGCGGGCCAGGGCTGCGGGGGCCGGTCCCTGTGAGCGGGCCAGGTCAGCGGGGGCCGGTCCCTGTGAGCGGGCCAGGGCAGCGGGAGCCGGTCCCTGTGAGCGGGCCAGGGCTGCGGGGGCCGGTCCCTGTGAGCGGAAAAGGGCTGCGGGGGCCAGTCCCGGTGATCGGGTCATGGCTGCGGGGGCCAGTCCCTGTTAGCGGGCCAGGGCTGCGGGGGCCGGTCCGTGTGAGCGGGCCAGGGCAGCGGGGTCCGGTCCCTGTGAGCGGGTCAGGGCTGCGGGGGCCGGTCCCTGTGAGCGGGCCAGGGCTGCGGGGGCCGGTCCCTGTGAGCGGGCCAGGGCTGCGGGGGCCGGTCCCTGTTAGCGGGCCAGGGCTGCGGGGGCCGGTCCGTGTGAGCGGGCCAGGGCTGCGGGGGCCGGTCCCTGTGAGCGGGCCAGGGCTGCGGGGGCCGGTCCCTGTGAGCGGGCCAGGGCTGCGGGGGCCGGTCCCTGTGTGCGGGCCAGGGCTGCGGGGGCCGGTCCCTGTGTGCGGGGCAGGGCTGCGGGGGCCGGTCCCTGTGAGCGGGCCAGGACTGCGGGGGCCGGTCCGTGTGAGCGGGCCAGGGGTGCGGGGGCCGGTCCCTGTGAGCGGGCCAGGGCTGCGGGGGCCGGTCCCTGTGAGCGGTCCAGGGCTGCGGGGGCCTGTCCCTGTGATCGGGTCATGGCTGCGGGGGCCGGTCCCTGTGAGCGGGTGAGGGCTGCGGGGGCCAGTCCCTGTTACCGGGTGAGGGCTGCGGTGGCAAATACCTGTCAGGGGGTCAGGGCTGCGGGGGCCAGTCCATGTCAACGGGACAGGGCTGCGGGGGATAGTGCCTGTGATCGGGTCATGGCTGCGGGGGCCAGTCCCTGTGAGCGGGTGAGGGCTGCGGGGGCCAGTCCCTCTTCGCGGGTGAGGGCTGCGGGGGCCAGTCCCTGTGAGCGGGTCAGGGCTGCGGGGGCCAGTCCCTGTGAGCGGGTCAGGGCTGCGGGGGAGTGTCCCTGTGAGCGGGTCAGGGCTGCGGGGGCCGGTCCCTGTGAGCGGGTCAGGGCTGCGGGGGCCAGTCCCTGTGAGCGGGTCAGGGCTGCGGTGGTAAATAGCTGTCAGGGGGTCAGGGCTGCGGAGGCAAATGGCTGTCAGGGGGTCAGGGCTGCGGGGGACAGTCCATGTCAGCGGGACAGGGCTGCGGGGGCCAGTGCCTCTCAGCGGGCCAGGGCTGCGGGGGCCAGTCCCTGTGAGCGGGTGAGGGCTGCGGGGGCCAGTCCCTCTTAGCGGGTGAGGGCTGCGGGGGCCAGTGCCTGTGAGCGGGTCAGGGCTGCGGGGGCCAGTCACTGTGAGCGGGTCAGGGCTGCGGTGGCAAATAGCTGTCAGGGGGTCAGGGCTGCGGGGGCCAGTGCCTGTCAGCGGGCCAGGGCTGCGGGGGCCAGTCCCTGTCAGCGGGCCAGGGCTGCGGGGGCCAGTCCCTGTGAGCGGGTCAGGGCTGCGGGGGCCAGTCCCTGTGATCGGGTCATGGCTGCGGGGGCCAGTCCCTGTGAGCGGGTGAGGGCTGCGGGGGCCAGTCCATGTCAGCGGGACAGGGCTGCGGGGGACAGTGCCTGTGGTCGGGTCATGGCTGCGGGGGCCAGTCCCTGTGAGCGGGTCAGGGCTGCGGGGGCCAGTCCCTCTTAGCGGGTGAGGGCTGCGGGGGCCAGTCCCTGTGAGCGGAACAGGGCTGCGGGGGCCAGTCCCTGTGAGCGGGTCAGGGCTGCGGGGGCCAGTCCCTGTGAGCGGGTCAGGGCTGCGGGGGCCAGTCCCTGTGAGCGGGTCAGGGCTGCGGGGGCCAGTTTCTGTGAGCGGGTCAGGGCTGCGGGGGCCAGTCCCTGTGAGCGGGTCAGGGCTGCGGGGGCCAGTCCCTGTGAGCGGGTCATGGCTACGGGGGCCAGTCCCTGTGAGCGCATCAGGGCTGCGGGGGCCAGACCCTGTGAGCGGGTCAGGGCTGCGGGGGCCAGTCCCTGTGAGCGGGCGAGGGCTGCGGTGGCAAATAGCTGTCAGGGGGTCAGGGCTGCGGGGGCCAGTCCATGTCAGCGGGACAGGGCTGCGGGGGACAGTGCCTGTGATCGGGTCAGGGCTGCGGGGGCCAGTCCCTGTGAGCGGGTAAGGGCTGCGGGGGCCAGTCCCTGTGAGCTGGTCAGGGCTGCGGGGGCCAGTCCCTGTGAGCGGGTCAGTGCTCCGGGGGCCAGTCCCTGTGAGCGGGTCAGGGCTGCGGGGGCCAGTCCCTGTGAGCGGGTCAGGGCTGCGGGGGCCAGTCCCTGTGAACGGGTCAGGGCTGCGGGGGCCAGTCCCTGTGAGCGGGTGAGGCCTGCGGTGGCAAATAGCTGTCAGGGGGTCAGGGCTGCGGGGGCCGGTCCATGTCAGCGGGACACGGCTGCGGGGGCCGGTCCCTGTGAGCGGGCCAGGGCTGCGGGGGCCGGTCCCTGAGAGCGGGCCAGGGCTGCCGGGGCCGGTCCCTGAGAGCGGGCCAGGCCTGCGGGGGCCGGTCCCAGTGAGCGGGCCAGGGCTGCGGCATCCGGTCCCTGTGAGCGGGCCAGGGCTGCGGGGGCCGGTCCCTGTGAGCGGGCCAGGGCAGCGGGGGCCGGTCCCTGTGAGCGGGCCAGGGCAGCGGGGGCCGGTCCCTGTGAGCGGGCCAGGGCTGCGGGGGCCGGTCCCGGTGAGCGGGCCAGGGCTGCGGGGGCCGGTCCCTGTGAGCGGGCCAGGTCAGCGGGGGCCGGTCCCTGTGAGCGGGCCAGGGCAGCGGGGGCCGGTCCCTGTGAGCGGGCCAGGGCTGCGGGGGCCGGTCCCTGTGAGCGGAAAAGGGCTGCGGGGGCCAGTCCCGGTGATCGGGTCATGGCTGCGGGGGCCAGTCCCTGTTAGCGGGCCAGGGCTGCGGGGGCCGGTCCGTGTGAGCGGGCCAGGGCAGCGGGGTCCGGTCCCTGTGAGCGGGTCAGGGCTGCGGGGGCCGGTCCCTGTGAGCGGGCCAGGGCTGCGGGGGCCGGTCCCTGTGAGCGGGCCAGGGCTGCGGGGGCCGGTCCCTGTTAGCGGGCCAGGGCTGCGGGGGCCGGTCCGTGTGAGCGGGCCAGGGCTGCGGGGGCCGGTCCCTGTGAGCGGGCCAGGGCTGCGGGGGCCGGTCCCTGTGAGCGGGCCAGGGCTGCGGGGGCCGGTCCCTGTGTGCGGGCCAGGGCTGCGGGGGCCGGTCCCTGTGTGCGGGGCAGGGCTGCGGGGGCCGGTCCCTGTGAGCGGGCCAGGACTGCGGGGGCCGGTCCGTGTGAGCGGGCCAGGGGTGCGGGGGCCGGTCCCTGTGAGCGGGCCAGGGCTGCGGGGGCCGGTCCCTGTGAGCGGTCCAGGGCTGCGGGGGCCTGTCCCTGTGATCGGGTCATGGCTGCGGGGGCCGGTCCCTGTGAGCGGGTGAGGGCTGCGGGGGCCAGTCCCTGTTACCGGGTGAGGGCTGCGGTGGCAAATACCTGTCAGGGGGTCAGGGCTGCGGGGGCCAGTCCATGTCAACGGGACAGGGCTGCGGGGGATAGTGCCTGTGATCGGGTCATGGCTGCGGGGGCCAGTCCCTGTGAGCGGGTGAGGGCTGCGGGGGCCAGTCCCTCTTCGCGGGTGAGGGCTGCGGGGGCCAGTCCCTGTGAGCGGGTCAGGGCTGCGGGGGCCAGTCCCTGTGAGCGGGTCAGGGCTGCGGGGGAGTGTCCCTGTGAGCGGGTCAGGGCTGCGGGGGCCGGTCCCTGTGAGCGGGTCAGGGCTGCGGGGGCCAGTCCCTGTGAGCGGGTCAGGGCTGCGGTGGTAAATAGCTGTCAGGGGGTCAGGGCTGCGGAGGCAAATGGCTGTCAGGGGGTCAGGGCTGCGGGGGACAGTCCATGTCAGCGGGACAGGGCTGCGGGGGCCAGTGCCTCTCAGCGGGCCAGGGCTGCGGGGGCCAGTCCCTGTGAGCGGGTGAGGGCTGCGGGGGCCAGTCCCTCTTAGCGGGTGAGGGCTGCGGGGGCCAGTGCCTGTGAGCGGGTCAGGGCTGCGGGGGCCAGTCACTGTGAGCGGGTCAGGGCTGCGGTGGCAAATAGCTGTCAGGGGGTCAGGGCTGCGGGGGCCAGTGCCTGTCAGCGGGCCAGGGCTGCGGGGGCCAGTCCCTGTCAGCGGGCCAGGGCTGCGGGGGCCAGTCCCTGTGAGCGGGTCAGGGCTGCGGGGGCCAGTCCCTGTGATCGGGTCATGGCTGCGGGGGCCAGTCCCTGTGAGCGGGTGAGGGCTGCGGGGGCCAGTCCATGTCAGCGGGACAGGGCTGCGGGGGACAGTGCCTGTGGTCGGGTCATGGCTGCGGGGGCCAGTCCCTGTGAGCGGGTCAGGGCTGCGGGGGCCAGTCCCTCTTAGCGGGTGAGGGCTGCGGGGGCCAGTCCCTGTGAGCGGAACAGGGCTGCGGGGGCCAGTCCCTGTGAGCGGGTCAGGGCTGCGGGGGCCAGTCCCTGTGAGCGGGTCAGGGCTGCGGGGGCCAGTCCCTGTGAGCGGGTCAGGGCTGCGGGGGCCAGTTTCTGTGAGCGGGTCAGGGCTGCGGGGGCCAGTCCCTGTGAGCGGGTCAGGGCTGCGGGGGCCAGTCCCTGTGAGCGGGTCATGGCTACGGGGGCCAGTCCCTGTGAGCGCATCAGGGCTGCGGGGGCCAGACCCTGTGAGCGGGTCAGGGCTGCGGGGGCCAGTCCCTGTGAGCGGGCGAGGGCTGCGGTGGCAAATAGCTGTCAGGGGGTCAGGGCTGCGGGGGCCAGTCCATGTCAGCGGGACAGGGCTGCGGGGGACAGTGCCTGTGATCGGGTCAGGGCTGCGGGGGCCAGTCCCTGTGAGCGGGTAAGGGCTGCGGGGGCCAGTCCCTGTGAGCTGGTCAGGGCTGCGGGGGCCAGTCCCTGTGAGCGGGTCAGTGCTCCGGGGGCCAGTCCCTGTGAGCGGGTCAGGGCTGCGGGGGCCAGTCCCTGTGAGCGGGTCAGGGCTGCGGGGGCCAGTCCCTGTGAACGGGTCAGGGCTGCGGGGGCCAGTCCCTGTGAGCGGGTGAGGCCTGCGGTGGCAAATAGCTGTCAGGGGGTCAGGGCTGCGGGGGCCGGTCCATGTCAGCGGGACACGGCTGCGGGGGCCGGTCCCTGTGAGCGGGCCAGGGCTGCGGGGGCCGGTCCCTGTGAGCGGGCCAGGGCTGCGGGGGCCGGTCCCTGTGAGCGGGCCAGGGCTGCGGGGGCCGGTCCCTGTGAGCGGGCCAGGGCTGCGGGGGCCGGTCCCTGTTAGCGGGCCAGGGCTGCGGGGGCCGGTCCCTGTGAGCGGGCCAGGGCTGCGGGGGCCGGTCCCTGTGAGCGGGCCAGGGCTGCGGGGGCCGGTCCCTGTGAGCGGTCCAGGGCTGCGGGGTCCGGTCCCTGTGTGCGGGCCAGGGCTGCGGGGGCCGGTCCCTGTGTGCGGGCCAGGGCTGCGGGGGCCGGTCCGTGTCAGCGGGCCAGGGCTGCGGGGGCGTGTCCCTGTGATCGGGTCATGGCTGCGGGCGCAAGTCCCTGTGAGCGGGTGAGGGCTGCGGGGGCCAGTCCCTGTTAGCGGGTGAGGGCTGCGGTGGCAAATACCTGTCAGGGGGTCAGGGCTGCAGGGGCCAGTCCATGTCCGCGGGACAGGGCTGTGGGGGACAGTGCCTGTGATCGGGTCATGGCTGCGGGGGCCAGTCCCTGTGAGCGAGTGAGGGCTGCGGGGGCCAGTCCCTCTTAGCGGGTTTGGGCTGCGGGGGCCAGTCCCTGTGAGCGGGTCAGGGCTGCGGGGGCCAGTCCCTGTGAGCGGGTCAGGGCTGCGGGGGAGTGCCCCTGTGAGCGGGTTAGGGCTGCGGGGGCCGGTCCCTGTGAGCGGGTCAGGGCTGCGGGGGCCAGTCCCTGTGAGCGGGTCTGGGCTGCGGTGGCAAATAGCTGTCAGGGGGACAGGGCTGCGGTGGCAAATGGCTGTCAGGTGGTCAGGGCTGCGGGGGACAGTCCATGTAAGCAGGACAGGGCTGCGGTGGCAAATAGCTGTCAGGGGGTCAGGGCTGCGGTGGCAAATGCCTGTCAGGGGGTCAGGGCTGCGGGGGACAGTCCATGTCAGCGGGACAGGGCTGCGGGGGCCAGTGCCTGTGATCGGGTCATGGCTGCGGGGGCCAGTCCCTGTGAGCGGGTGAGGGCTGCGGGGGCCAGTCCCTGTTAGCGGGTGAGGGCGGCGGTGGCAAATAGCTGTCAGGGGGTGAGGGCTGCGGGGGCCAGTCCATGTCAGCGGGACAGGGCTGCGGGGGCCAGTCCCTGTGAGCGGGCCAGGGCTGCGGGGGCCGGTCCCTGTGAGCGGGCCAGGGCTGCGGGGGCCGGTCCCTGTGAGCGGGCCAGGGCTGCGGGGGCCGGTCCCTGTGAGCGGGCCAGGGCTGCGGGGGCCGGTCCCTGTGGGCGGGCCAGGGCTGCGGGGGCCGGTCCCTGTGGGCGGGCCAGGGCTGCGGGTGCCGGTCCCTGTGGGCGGGCCAGGGCTGCGGGGGCCGGTCCCTGTGAGCGGGCCAGGGCTGCGGGGGGCCGGTCCCTGTGAGCGGGCCAGGGCTGCGGGGGCCGGTCCCTGTGAGCGGGCCAGGGCTGCGGGGGCCGGTCCCTGTGAGCGGGCCAGGGCTGCGTGGGCCGGTCCCTGTGAGCGGGCCAGGGCTGCGGGGGCCGGTCCCTGTGAGCGGGCCAGGGCTGCGGGGGCCGGTCCCTGTGAGCGGGCCAGGGCTGCGGGGGCCGGTCGCTGTGAGCGGGCCAGGGCTGCGGGGGCCGGTCCCTGTCAGCGGGCCAGGGCTGCGGGGGCCAGTCCCTGTGAGCGGGTCAGGGGTGCGGGAGCCAGTCCATGTCAGCGGGACAGGGCTGCGGGGTACAGTGCCTGTGATCGGGTCATGGCTGAGGGGGCCAGTCCCTGTGAGCGGGTGAGGGCTGCGGTGGCAAATAGCTGTGAGCGGGAGAGGGCTGCGGGGGCCAGTCCTTGTGAGCGGGTCAGGGCTGCGGGGGCCAGTCCCTGTGAGCGGGTCAGGGCTGCGGGGGCCAGTCCCTGTCAGCGGGCCAGGGCTGCGGGGGCCAGTCCCTGTGAGCGGGTCAGGGCTGCGGGGGCCAGTCCCTGTGAGCGGGTCAGGGCTGCGGGGGCCAGTCCCTGTGAGCGGAACAGGGCTGCGGGGGCCAGTCCCTGTGAGCGGGTAAGGGCTGCGGGGGCCAGTCCCTGTGAGCGGGTCAGGGCTGCGGGGGCCAGTCCCTGTGAGCGGGTCAGGGCTGCGGGGGCCAGTCCCTGTGAGCGGGTCAGGGCTGCGGGGGCCAGTCCCTGTGAGCGGGTCAGGGCTGCGGGGGCCAGTCCCTGTGAGCGGGTCAGGGCTACGGGGGCCAGTCCCTGTGAGCGGATCAGGGCTGCGGGGGCCAGACCCTGTGAGCGGGTCAGGGCTGCGGGGGCCAGTCCCTGTGAGCGGGCGAGGGCTGCGGTGGCAAATAGCTGTCAGGGGGTCAGGGCTGCGGGGGCCAGTCCATGTCAGCGGGACAGGGCTGCGGGGGAGAGTGCCTGTGATCGGGTCAGGTCTGCGGGGGCCAGTCCCTGTGAGCGGGTAAGGGCTGCGGGGGCCAGTCCCTGTGAGCTGGTCAGGGCTGCGGGGGCCAGTCCCTGTGAGCGGGCCAGGGCTGCGGGGGTCGGTCCCTGTGAGCGGGCCAGGGCTGCGGGGGCCGGTCCCTGTGAGCGGGCCAGGGCTGCGGGGGCCGGTCCCTGTGAGCGGGCCAGGGCTGCGGGGGCCGGTCCCTGTGAGCGGGCCAGGGCTGCGGGGGCCGGTCCCTGTGAGCGGGCCAGGGCTGCGGGGGCCGGTCCCTGTGAGCGGGCCAGGGCTGCGGGGTCCGGTCCCTGTGAGCGGGCCAGGGCTGCGGGGGCCGGTCCCTGTGGGCGGGACAGGGCTGCGGGGGCCGGTCCCAGTGGGCGGGCCAGGGCTGCGGGTGCCGGTCCCTGTGGGCGGGCCAGGGCTGCGGGGGCCGGTCCCTGTGAGCGGGCCAGGGCTGCGGGGGGCCGGTCCCTGTGAGCGGGCCAGGGCTGCGGGGGCCGGTCCCTGTGAGCGGGCCAGGGCTGCGAGGGCCGGTCCCTGTGAGCGGGCCAGGGCTGCGTGGGCCGGTCCCTGTGAGCGGGCCAGGGCTGAGGGAGCCGGTCCCTGTGAGCGGGCCAGGGCTGCGGGGGCCGGTCCCTGTGAGCGGGCAAGGGCTGCGGGGGCCGGTCCCTGTGAGCGGGCCAGGGCTGCGGGGGCCGGTCCCTGTCAGCGGGCCAGGGCTGCGGGGGCCAGTCCCTGTGAGCGGGTCAGGGCTGCGGGAGCCAGTCCATGTCAGCGGGACAGGGCTGCGGGGTACAGTGCCTGTGATCGGGTCATGGCTGAGGGGGCCAGTCCCTGTGAGCGGGTGAGGGCTGCGGTGGCAAATAGCTGTGAGCGGGAGAGGGCTGCGGGGGCCAGTCCCTGTGAGCGGGTCAGGGCTGCGGGGGCCAGTCCCAGTGAGCGGGTCAGGGCTGCGGGGGCCAGTCCCTGTCAGCGGGCCAGGGCTGCGGGGGCCAGTCCCTGTGAGCGGGTCAGGGCTGCGGGGGCCAGTCCCTGTGAGCGGGTCAGGGCTGCGGGGGCCACTCCCTGTGAGCGGAACAGGGCTGCGGGGGCCAGTCCCTGTGAGCGGGGAAGGGCTGCGGGGGCCAGTCCCTGTGAGCGGGCGAGGGCTGCGGTGGCAAATAGCTGTCAGGGGGTCAGGGCTGCGGGGGCCAGTCCATGTCAGCGGGACAGGGCTGCGGGGGACAGTGCCTGTGATCAGGTCAGGGCTGCGGGGGACAGTCCCTGTGAGCGGCTAAGGGCTGCGGGGGCCAGTCCCTGTGAGCTGGTCAGGGCTGCGGGGGCCAGTCCCTGTGAGCGGGTCAGTGCTGCGGGGGCCAGTCCCTGTGAGCGGGTCAGGGCTGCGGGGGCCAGTCCCTGTGAGCGGGTCAGGGCTGCGGGGGCCAGTCCCTGTGAACGGGTCAGGGCTGCGGGGGCCAGTCCCTGTGAGCGGGTCAGGCCTGCGGTGGCAAATAGCTGTCAGGGGGTCAGGGCTGCGGGGGCCGGTCCATGTCAGCGGGACAGGGCTGCGGGGGCCAGTCCCTGTGAGCGGGCCAGGGCTGCGGGGACCGGTCCCTGTGAGCGGGCAAGGGCTGCGGGGGCCGGTCCCTGTGGGCGGGCCAGGGCTGCGGGGGCCGGTCCCTGTGAGCGGGCCAGGGCTGCGGGGGCCGGTCCCTGTGAGCGGGCCAGGGCTGCGGGGGCCGGTCCCTGTGAGCGGGCCAGGGCTGCGGGGGGCCGGTCCCTGTGAGTGGGTCAGGGCTGCGGGGGCCAGTCCCTGTGAGCGGAACAGGGCTGCGGGGGCCAGTCCCTGTGAGCGGGTCAGGGCTGCGGGGGCCAGTCCCTGTGAGCGGGTCAGGGCTGCGGGGGCCAGTCCCTGTGAGCGGGTCAGGGCTGCGGGGGCCAGTCCCTGTGAGCGGGTCAGGGCTGCGGGGGCCAGTCCCTGTGAGCGGGTCAGGGCTACGGGGGCCAGTCCCTGTGAACGGATCAGGGCTGCGGGGGCCAGACCCTGTGAGCCGGTAAGGGCTGCGGGGGCCAGTCCCTGTGAGCGGGCGAGGGCTGCGGTGGCAAATAGCTGTCAGGGGGTCAGGGCTGCGGGGGCCAGTCCATGTCAGCGGGACAGGGCTGCGGGGGACAGTGCCTGTGATCGGGTCAGGGCTGCGGGGGCCAGTCCCTGTGAGCGGGTCAGGCCTGCGGTGGCAAATAGCTGTCAGGGGGTCAGGGCTGCGGGGGCCGGTCACTGTGAGCGGGCCAGGGCTGCGGGGGCCGGTCCCTGTGAGCGGGCCAGGGCTGCGGGGGCCGGTCCCTGTGAGCGGGCCAGGGCTGCGGGGGGCCGGTCCCTGTGAGCGGGCCAGGGCTGCGGGGGCCGGTCCCTGTGAGCGGGCCAGGGCTGCGGGGGCCGGTCCCTGTCAGCGGGCCAGGGCTGCGTGGGCCGGTCCCTGTGAGCGGGCCAGGGCTGCGGGGGCCGGTCCCTGTGAGCGGGCCAGGGCTGCGGGGGCCGGTCCCTTTGAGCGGGCCAGGGCTGCGGGGGCCGGTCCCTGTGAGCGGGCCAGGGCTGCGGGGGCCGGTCGCTGTGAGCGGGCCAGGGCTGCGGGGGCCGGTCCCTGTCAGCGGGCCAGGGCTGCGGGGGCCAGTCCCTGTGAGCGGGTCAGGGCTGCGGGAGCCAGTCCATGTCAGCGGGACAGGGCTGCAGGGTACAGTGCCTGTGATCGGGTCATGGCTGAGGGGGCCAGTCCCTGTGAGCGGGTGAGGGCTGCGGTGGCAAATAGCTGTGAGCGGGAGAGGGCTGCGGGGGCCAGTCCCTGTGAGCGGGTCAGGGCTGCGGGGGCCAGTCCCTGTGAGCGGGTCAGGGCTGCGGGGGCCAGTCCCTGTGAGCGGGCGAGGGCTGCGGTGGCAAATAGCTGTCAGGGGGTCAGGGCTGCGGGGGCCAGTCCATGTCAGCGGGACAGGGCTGCGGGCGACAATGCCTGTGATCGGGTCATGGCTGCGGTGGCAAATAGCTGTGAGCGGGTCAGGGCTGCGGGGGCCAGTCCCTGTGAGCGGGTCAGGGCTGCGGGGGCCAGTCCCTGTGAGCGGGTCAGGGCTGCGGGGGCCAGTCCCTGTGAGCGGGCCAGGGCTGCGGGGGCCGGTCCCTGTGAGCGGGACAGGGCTGCGGGGGCCGGTCCCTGTGAGCGGGCCAGGGCTGCGGGGGGCCGGTCCCTGTGAGTGGGTCAGGGCTGCGGGGGCCAGTCCCTGTGAGCGGAACAGGGCTGCGGGGGCCAGTCCCTGTGAGCGGGTAAGGGCTGCGGGGGCCAGTCCCTGTGAGCGGGTCAGGGCTGCGGGGGCCAGTCCCTGTGAGCTGGTCAGGGCTGCGGGGGCCAGTCCCTGTGAGCGGGTCAGGGCTGCGGGGGCCAGTCCCTGTGAGCGGGTCAGGGCTGCGGGGGCCAGTCCCTGTGAGCGGGTCAGGGCTACGGGGGCCAGTCCCTGTGAGCGGATCAGGGCTGCGGGGGCCAGACCCTGTGAGCGGGTCAGGGCTGCGGGGGCCAGTCCCTGTGAGCGGGCGAGGGCTGCGGGGGACAGTGCCTGTGATCGGGTCAGGGCTGCGGGGGCCAGTCCCTGTGAGCGGGTAAGGGCTGCGGGGGCCAGTCCCTGTGAGCTGGTCAGGGCTGCGGGGGCCAGTCCCTCTGAGCGGGTCAGTGCTGCGGGGGCCAGTCCCTGTGAGCGGGTCAGGGCTGCGGGGGCCAGTCCCTGTGAGCGGGTCAGGGCTGCGGGGGCCAGTCCCTGTGAACGGGTCAGGGCTGCGGGGGCCAGTCCCTGTGAGCGGGTCAGGCCTGCGGGGGCCAGTCCCTGTGAGCGGGTCGGGGCTGCGGGGGCCGGTCCATGTCAGCGGGACAGGGCTGCGGGGGCCGGTCCCTGTGAGCGGGCCGGGGCTGCGGGGGCCGGTCCCTGTGAGCGGGCCAGGGCTGCGGGGTCCGGTCCCTGTGAGCGGGCAAGGGCTGCGGGGGCCGGTCCCTGTGGGCGGGCCAGGGCTGCGGGGGCCGGTCCCTGTGAGCGGGCCAGGGCTGCGGGGGCCGGTCCCTGTGAGCGGGCCAGGGCTGCGGGGGGCCGGTCCCTGTGAGCGGGCCAGGGCTGCGGGGGCCGGTCCCTGTGAGCGGGCCAGCGCTGCGGGGGCCGGTCCCTGTGAGCGGGCCAGGGCTGCGTGGGCCGGTCCCTGTGAGCGGGCCAGGGCTGCGGGGGCCGGTCCCTGTGAGCGGGCCAGGGCTGCGGGGGCCGGTCCCTGTGAGCGGGCCAGGGCTGCGGGGGCCGGTCCCTGTGAGCGGGCCAGGGCTGCGGGGGCCGGTCGCTGTGAGCGGGCCAGGGCTGCGGGGGCCGGTCCCTGTCAGCGGGCCAGGGCTGCGGCGGCCAGTCCCTGTGAGCGGGTCAGGGCTGCGGGAGCCAGTCCATGTCAGCGGGACAGGGCTGCGGGGTACAGTGCCTGTGATCGGGTCATGGCTGAGGGGGCCAGTCCCTGTGAGCGGGTGAGGGCTGCGGTGGCAAATAGCTGTGAGCGGGTGAGGGCTGCGGGGGCCAGTCCCTGTGAGCGGGTCAGGGCTGCGGGGGCCAGTCCCTGTGAGCGGGTCAGGGCTGCGGGGGCCAGTCCCTGTGAGCGGGCGAGGGCTGCGGTGGCAAATAGCTGTCAGGGGGTCAGGGCTGCGGGGGCCAGTCCATGTCAGCGGGACAGGGCTGCGGGCGACAATGCCTGTGATCGGGTCATGGCTGCGGTGGCAAATAGCTGTGAACGGGTCAGGGCTGCGGGGGCCAGTCCCTGTGAGCGGGTCAGGGCTGCGGGGGCCAGTCCCTGTGAGCGGGTCAGGGCTGCGGGGGCCAGTCCCTGTGAGCGGGTCAGGGCTACGGGGGCCAGTCCCTGTGAGCGGGTCAGGGCTGCGGGGGCCAGTCCCTGTGAGCGGGTCAGGGCTGCGGGGGCCAGTCCCTTTGAGCGGGTAAGGGCTGCGGGGGCCAGTCCCTGTGAGCAGGTCAGGCCTGCGATGGCAAATACCTGTCAGGGGGTCAGGGCTGCGGGGGCCAGTCCATGTCAGCGGGTCAGGGCTGCGGTGGCAAATAGCTGTCAGGGGGTCAGGGCTGCGGTGGCAAATAGCTGTCAGGGGGTCATGGCTGCGGGGGCCAGTCCATGTCAGCGGGACAGGGCTGCGGGGGCCAGTGCCTGTCAGCGGGCCAGGGCTGCGGGGGCCAGTCCCTGTGAGCGGGTGAGGGCTGCGGGGGCCAGTCCCTCTTAGCGGGTGAGGGCTGGGGGGCCAGTCCCTGTGAGCGGGTCAGGGCTGCGGGAGCCAGTCCCTGTGAGCGGGTCAGGGCTGCGGTGGCAAATAGCTGTCAGGGGGTCAGGGCTGCGGTGGCAAATAGCCGTCAGATGGTCAGGGCTGCGGGGGCCAGTGCCTGTCAGCGGGCCAGGGCTGCGGGGGCCAGTCCCTGTCAGCGGGCCAGGGCTGCGGGGGCCAGTCCCTGTGAGCGGGTCAGGGCTGCGGGGGCCAGTACCTGTGAGCGGAACAGGACTGCGGGGGCCAGTCCCTGTGAGCGGGTCAGGGCTGCGGTGGCCAGTCCCAGTGAGCGGGTCAGGGCTGCGGGGGCCAGTCCCTGTGAGCGGGTCAGGGCTGCGGGGGCCAGTCCCTGTGAGCGGGTCAGAGCTGCGGGGGCCAGTCCCTGTGAGCAGGTCAGGATTGCGGGGGCCAGTCCCTGTGAGCGGGTCAGGGCTGCGGGGGCCAGTCCCTGTGAGCGGATCAGGGCTGCGGGGGCCAGTCCTTGTGAGCGGGCGAGGGCTGCGGTGGCAAATAGCTGTCAGGGGGTCAGGGCTGCGGGGGCCAGTCCATGTCAGCGTGACAGGGCTGCGGGGGACAGTGCCTGTGATCGGGTCAGGGCTGCGGGGGCCAGTCCCTGTGAGCGGGTCAGGGCTGCGGGGGCCAGTCCCTGTGAGCGGGTCAGGGCTGCGGGGGCCAGTCCCTGTGAGCGGGTGAGGGCTGCGGGGGCCAGTCCCTGTGAGCGGGTCAGGGCTGCGGGGGCCAGTCCCTGTGAGCGGGACAGGCCTGCGGTGGCAAATAGCTGTCAGGGGGTCAGGGCTGCGGGGGCCAGTCCATGTCAGCGGGACAGGGCTGCGGGGGCCGGTCCCTGTGAGCGGGCCAGGGCTGCGGGGGCCGGTCCCTGTGAGCGGGCCAGGGCTGCGGGGGCCAGTCCCTGTTAGCGGGCCAGGGCTGCGGGGGCCGGTCCGTGTGAGCGGGCCAGGGCAGCGGGGTCCGGTCCCTGTGAGCGGGCCAGGGCTGCGGGGGCCGGTCCCTGTGAGCGGGCCAGGGTTGCGGGGGCCGGTCCCTGTGAGCGGGCCAGGGCTGCGAGGGCCGGTCCCTGTTAGCAGGCCAGGGCCGCGGGGGCCGGTCCCTGTGTGCGGGCCAGGGCCGCGGGGGCCGGTCCCTGTGTGCGGGCCAGGGCTGCGGGGGCCGGTCCCTGTGAGCGGGCCAGGGCTGCGGGGGCCGGTCCGTGTGAGCGGGCCAGGGCTGCGGGCGCCGGTCCTTGTGAGCGGGCCAGGGCTGCGGGGGCCGGTCCCTGTGAGCGGGTCATGGCTGCGGGGGCCAGACCCTGCGAGCGGGTGAGGGCTGCGGGGGCCAGTCCCTGTTAGCGGGTGAGGGCTGCGGTGGCAAATACCTGTCAGGGGGCCAGGGCTGCGGGGGCCAGTCCCTGTGAGCGGGTGAGGGCTGCGGGGGCCAGTCCCTCTTAGCGGGTGAGGGCTGCGGGGGCCAGTCCCTGTGAGCGGGTCAGGGCTGCGGGGGCCGGTCCCTGTGAGCGGGTCAGGCCTGCGGGGGCCAGTCCCTGTGAGCGGGTCAGGGCTGCGGGGGAGTGTCCCTGTGAGCGGGTCAGGGCTGCGGGGGCCGGTCCCTGTGAGCGGGTCAGGGCTGCGGGGGCCAGTCCCTGTGAGCGGGTCAGGGCTGCGGTGGTAAATAGCTGTCAGGGGGTCAGGGCTGCGGTGGCAAATGGCTGTCAGGGGGTCAGGGCTGCGGGGGACAGTCCATGTCAGCGGGACAGGGCTGCGGGGGACAGTGCCTGTGATCGGGTCAGGGCTGCGGGGGCCAGTCCCTGTGAGCGGGTAAGGGCTGCGGGGGCCAGTCCCTGTGAGCTGGTCAGGGCTGCGGGGGCAAGTCCCTGTGAGCGGGTCAGTGCTGCGGGGTCCAGTCCCTGTGAGCGGGTCAGGGCTGCGGGGGCCAGTCCCTGTGAGCGGGTCAGGGCTGCGGGGGCCAGTCCCTGTGAACGGGTCAGGGCTGCGGGGGCCAGTCCCTGTGAGCGGGTCAGGCCTGCGGTGGCAAATAGCTGTCAGGGGGTCAGGGCTGCGGGGGCCGGTCCATGTCAGCGGGACAGGGCTGCGGGGGCCGGTCCCTGTGAGCGGGCCAGGGCTGCGGGGGCCGGTCCCTGTGAGCGGGCCAGGGCTGCGGGGGCCGGTCCCTGTGAGCGGGCCAGGGCTGCGGGGGCCGGTCCCTGTGAGCGGGCCAGGGCTGCGGGGGCCGGTCCCTGTGAGCGGGCCAGGGCTGCGGGGGCCGGTCCCTGTGAGCGGGCCAGGGCTGCGGGGGCCGGTCCCTGTGAGCGGGCCAGGGCTGCGGGGGCCGGTCCCTGTGAGCGGTCCAGGGCTGGGGGGGCCGGTCCCGGTGTGCGGGCCAGGGCTGCGGGGGCCGGTCCCTGTGTGCGGGCCAGGGCTGCGGGGGCCGGTCCCTGTGAGCGGGTCAGGCCTGCGGTGGCAAATAGCTGTCAGGGGGTCAGGGCTGCGGGGGCCGGTCCATGTCAGCGGGACAGGGCTGCGGGTGCCGGTCCCTGTGAGCGGGCCAGGGCTGCGGGGGCCGGTCCCTGAGAGCGGGCCAGGGCTGCGGGGGCCGGTCCCTGTGAGCGGGCCAGGGCTGCGGGGGCCGGTCCCTGTGTGCGGGCCAGGGCTGCGGGGGCCGGTCCCTGTGAGCGGGTCAGGCCTGCGGTGGCAAATAGCTGTCAGGGGGTCAGGGCTGCGGGGGCCGGTCCATGTCAGCGGGACAGGGCTGCGGGGGCCGGTCCCTGTGAGCGGGCCAGGGCTGCGGGGGCCGGTCCCTGTGAGCGGGCCAGGGCTGCGGGGGCCGGTCCCTGTGAGCGGGCCAGGGCTGCGGGGGCCGGTCCCTGTGAGCGGGCCAGGGCTGCGGGGGCCGGTCCGTGTGAGCGGGCCAGGGCTGCGGGGGCCGGTCCCTGTGAGCGGGCCAGGGCTGCGGGGGCCGGTCCCTGTGAGCGGGCCAGGGCTGCGGGGGCCGGTCCCTGTGAGCGGTCCATGGCTGGGGGGGCCGGTCCCTGTGTGCGGGCCAGGGCTGCGGGGGCCGGTCCCTGTGTGCGGGCCAGGGCTGCGGGGGCCGGTCCCTGTGAGCGGGCCAGGGCTGCGGGGGCCGGTCCCTGTGAGCGGGCCAGGGCTGCGGGGGCCGGTCCCTGTGAGCGGGCAAGGGCTGCGGGGGCCGGTCCCTGTGAGCGGGCCAGGGCTGCGGGGGCCGGTCCCTGTGAGCGGGCCAGGGATGCGGGGGCCGGTCCCTGTGAGCGGGCCAGGGATGCGGGGGCCGGTCCCTGTGAGCGGGCCAGGGCTGCGGGGGCCGGTCCATGTGAGCGGGCCAGGGCAGCGGGGGCCGGTCCTGTGAGCGGGACAGGGCTGCGGGGGACGGTCCCTGTGAGCGGGCCAGGGCTGCCGGGGCCGGTCCCTGTGAGCGGGCCAGGGCTGCGGGGGCCGGTCCCTGTGAGCGGGCCAGGGCTGCGGGGGCCGGTCCCTGTGAGCGGGCCAGGGCTGCGGGGGCCGGTCCGTGTCAGCGGGCCAGGGCTGCGGGGGCCAGTCCCTGTGAGCGGAACAGGGCTGCGGGGGCCAGTCCCTGTGAGCGGGTCAGGGCTGCGGGGGCCAGTCCCTGTGAGCGGGTCAGGGCTGCGGGGGCCAGTCCCTGTGAGCGGGCGAGGGCTTCGGTGGCAAATAGCTGTCAGGGGGTCAGGGCTACGGGGGCCAGTCCATGTCAGCGGGACAGGGCTGCGGGGGACAGTGCCTGTGATCGGGTCAGGGCTGCGGGGGCCAGTCCCTGTGAGCGGGTCAGGGCTGCGGGGGCCAGTCCCTGTGAGCGGGTCAGTGCTGCGGGGGCCAGTCCCTGTGAGCGGGTCAGGGCTGCGGGGGCCAGTCCCTGTGAGCGGGTCAGGGCTGCGGGGGCCAGTCCCTGTGAACGGGTCAGGGCTGCGGGGGCCAGTCCCTGTCAGCGGGTCAGGCCTGCGGTGGCAAATAGCTGTCAGGGGGTCAGGGCTGCGGGGGCCGGTCCATGTCAGCGGGACAGGGCTGCGGGGGCCGGTCCCTGTGAGCGGGCCAGGGCTGCGGGGGCCGGTCCCTGTGAGCGGGCCAGGGCTGCGGGGGCCGGTCCCTGTGAGCGGGCCAGGGCTGCGGGGGCCGGTCCCTGTGAGCGGGACAGGGCTGCGGGGGCCGGTCCCTGTGAGCGGGCCAGGGCTGCCGGGGCCGGTCCCTGTGAGCGGGCCAGGGCTGCGGGGGCCGGTCCCTGTGAGCGGGCCAGGGCTGCGGGGGCCGGTCCCTGTGAGCGGGCCAGGGCTGCGGGGGCTGGTCCGTGTCAGCGGGCCAGGGCTGCGGGGGCCAGTCCCTGTGAGCGGAACAGGGCTGCGGGGGCCAGTCCCTGTGAGCGGGTCAGGGCTGCGGGGGCCAGTCCCTGTGAGCGGGTCAGGGCTGCGGGGGCCAGTCCCTGTGAGCGGGTCAGGGCTGCGGGGGCCAGTCCCTGTGAGCGGGTCAGGGCTGCGGGGGCCAGTCCCTGTCAGCGGGCGAGGGCTGCGGTGGCAAATAGCTGTCAGGGGGTCAGGGCTGCGGGGGCCAGTCCATGTCAGCGGGACAGGGCTGCGGGGGACAGTGCCTGTGATCGGGTCAGGGCTGCGGGGGCCAGTCCCTGTGAGCGGGTCAGGGCTGCGGGGGCCAGTCCCTGTGAGCGGGTCAGGGCTGCGGGGGCCAGTCCCTGTGAGCGGGTCAGGGCTGCGGGGGCCAGTCCCTGTGAGCGGGTCAGGGCTGCGGGGGCCAGTCCCTGTGAGCGGGTCACGGCTGCGGGGGCCAGTCCCTGTGAGCGGGTCAGGGCTGCGGGGGCCAGTCCCTGTGAGCGGGTCAGGGCAGCGGGGGCCAGTCCCTGTGAGCGGGTCAGGGCTGCGGGGGCCAGTCCCTGTGAGCCGGTCAGGCCTGCGGTGGCAAATAGCTGTCAGGGGGTCAGGGCTGCGGGGGCCAGTCCATGTCAGCGGGACAGGGCTGCGGGGGCCGGTCCCTGTGAGCGGGTCAGGGCTGCGGGGGCCAGTCCCTGTGAGCGGGTCAGGGCTGCGGTGGCAAATAGCTGTCAGGGGGTCAGGGCTGCGGTGGCAAATAGCTGTCAGGGCGTCAGGGCTGCGGGGGCCAGTCCCTGTGAGCGGGTGAGGGCTGCGGGGGCCAGTCCCTCTTAGCGGGTGAGGGCTGCTGGGGCCTGTCCCTGTGAGCGGGTCAGGGCTGCGGGGGCCAGTCCCTGTGAGCGGGTCGTGAGCGGGTCAGGGCTGCGGTGGCAAATAGCTGTCAGGGGGTCAGGGCTGCGGGGGCCAGTGCCTGTCAGCGGGCCAGGGCTGCGGGGGCCAGTCCCTGTCAGCGGGCCAGGGCTGCGGGGGCCAGTCACTGTGAGCGGGTCAGGGCTTCGGGGGCCAGTCCCTGTGAGCGGGTCAGGGCTGCGGGGGCCAGTCCCTGTGAGCGGGACAGGCCTGCGGTGGCAAATAGCTGTCAGGGGTCAGGGCTGCGGGGGCCAGTCCATGTCAGCGGGACAGGGCTGCGGGGGCCGGTCCTGTGAGCGGGCCAGGGCTGCGGGGGCCGGTCCCTGTGAGCGGGCCAGGCTGCGGGGCCGGTCCCTGTTAGCGGGCCAGGGCTGCAGGGGCCGGTCCGTGTGAGCGGGCCAGGGCAGCGGGGTCCGGTCCCTGTGAGCGGGCCAGGGCTGCGGGGGCCGGTCCCTGTGAGCGGGCCAGGGCTGCGGGGGCCGGTCCCTGTGAGCGGGCCAGGGCTGCGGGGGCCGGTCCCTGTGAGCGGGCCAGGGCTGCGGGGGCCGGTCCCTGTGAGCGGGCCAGGGCTGCGGGGGCCGGTCCCTGTCAGCGAGTCAGGGCTGCGGGGGCCGGTCCCTGTGAGCGGGACAGGGCTGCGGGGGGCGGTCCTCTGTGAGCGGGCCAGGGCTGCGGGGGCCGGTCCCTGTGAGCGGGCCAGGACTGCGGGGCCGGTCCGTGTGAGCGGGCCAGGGCTGCGGGGGCCGGTCCCTGTGAGCGGGCCAGGGCTGCGGGGGCCGGTCCCTGTGAGCGGGCCAGGGCTGCGGGGGCCTGTCCCTGTGATCGGGTCATGGCTGCGGGGGCCGGTCCCTGTGAGCGGGTGAGGGCTCCGGGGGCCAGTCCCTGTTAGCAGGTGAGGGCTGCGGTGGCAAATACCTGTCAGGGGGTCAGGGCTGCGGGGGCCAGTCCATGTCAGCGGGACAGGGCTGCGGGGGATAGTGCCTGTGATCGGGTCATGGCTGCGGGGCCAGTCCCTGTGAGCGGGTGAGGACTGCGGGGGCCAGTCCCTCTTAGAGGGTGAGGCTGCGGGGGCCAGTCCCTGTGAGCGGGTCAGGGCTGCGGGGGCCGGTCCCTGTGAGCGGGTCAGGGCTGCGGGGACCAGTCCTGTGAGCGGGTCAGGGCTGCGGTGGCAAATAGCTGTCAGGGGGTCAGGGCTGCGGTGGCAAATAGCTGTCAGGGCGTCAGGGCTGCGGGGGCCAGTCCCTGTGAGCGGGTGAGGGCTGCGGGGGCCAGTCCCTCTTAGCGGGTGAGGGCTGCTGGGGCCAGTCCCTGTGAGCGGGTCAGGGCTGCGGGGGCCAGTCCCTGTGAGCGGGTCAGGGCTGCGGTGGCAAATAGCTGACAGGGGGTCAGGGCTGCGGGGGCCAGTGCCTGTCAGCGGGCAGGGCTGCGGGGGCCAGTCCCTGTCAGCGGGCCAGGGCTGCGGGGGCCAGTCACTGTGAGCGGGTCAGGGCTGCGGGGGCCAGTCCCTGTGAGCGGGTCAGGGCTGCGGGGGCCAGTCCCTGTGAGCGGGACAGGCCTGCGGTGGCAAATAGCTGTCAGGGGGTCAGGGCTGCGGGGGCCAGTCCATGTCAGCGGGACAGGGCTGCGGGGGCCGGTCCCTGTGAGCGGGCCAGGGCTGCGGGGGCGGTCCCTGTGAGCGGGGCCAGGGCTGCGGGGGCCGGTCCCTGTTAGCGGGCCAGGGCTGCAGGGGCCGGTCCGTGTGAGCGGGCCAGGGCAGCGGGGTCCGGTCCCTGTGAGCGGGCCAGGGCTGCGGGGGCCGGTCCCTGTGAGCGGGCCAGGGCTGCGGGGGGCCGGTCCCTGTGAGCGGGCCAGGGCTGCGGGGGCCGGTCCCTGTGAGCGGGCCAGGGCTGCGGGGGCCGGTCCCTGTGAGCGGGCCAGGGCTGCGGGGGCCGGTCCCTGTCAGCGAGTCAGGGCTGCGGGGGCCGGGTCCCTGTGAGCGGGCCAGGGCTGCGGGGGGCGGTCCCTGTGAGCGGGCCAGGGCTGCGGGGGCCGGTCCCTGTGAGCGGGCCAGGACTGCGGGGGCCGGTCCGTGTGAGCGGGCCAGGGCTGCGGGGCCGGTCCCTGTGAGCGGGCCAGGGCTGCGGGGGCCGGTCCCTGTGAGCGGGCCAGGGCTGCGGGGGCCTGTCCCTGTGATCGGGTCATGGCTGCGGGGGCGGTCCCTGTGAGCGGGTCAGGCCTGCGGTGGCAAATAGCTGTCAGGGGGTCAGGGCTGCGGGGGCCGGTCCATGTCAGCGGGACAGGGCTGCGGGGGCCGGTCCCTGTGAGCGGGCCAGGGCTGCGGGGGCCGGTCCCTGTGAGCGGGCCAGGGCTGCGGGGGCCGGTCCCTGTGAGCGGGCCAGGGCTGCGGGGGCCGGTCCCTGTGAGCGGGCCAGGGCTGCGGGGGCCGGTCCGTGTGAGCGGGCCAGGGCTGCGGGGGCCGGTCCCTGTGAGCGGGCCAGGGCTGCGGGGGCCGGTCCCTGTGAGCGGGCCAGGGCTGCGGGGGCGGTCCCTGTGAGCGGTCCATGGCTGGGGGGGCCGGTCCCTGTGTGCGGGCCAGGGCTGCGGGGGCCGGTCCCTGTGTGCGGGCCAGGGCTGCGGGGGCCGGTCCCTGTGAGCGGGCCAGGGCTGCGGGGGCCGGTCCCTGTGAGCGGGCCAGGGCTGCGGGGGCCGGTCCCTGTGAGCGGGCAAGGGCTGCGGGGGCCGGTCCCTGTGAGCGGGCCAGGGCTGCGGGGGCCGGTCCCTGTGAGCGGGCCAGGGATGCGGGGGCCGGTCCCTGTGAGCGGGCCAGGGATGCGGGGGCCGGTCCCTGTGAGCGGGCCAGGGCTGCGGGGGCCGGTCCATGTGAGCGGGCCAGGGCTGCGGGGGCCGGTCCTGTGAGCGGGACAGGGCTGCGGGGGACGGTCCCTGTGAGCGGGCCAGGGCTGCCGGGGCCGGTCCCTGTGAGCGGGCCAGGGCTGCGGGGGCCGGTCCCTGTGAGCGGGCCAGGGCTGCGGGGGCCGGTCCCTGTGAGCGGGCCAGGGCTGCGGGGGCCGGTCCGTGTCAGCGGGCCAGGGCTGCGGGGGCCAGTCCCTGTGAGCGGAACAGGGCTGCGGGGGCCAGTCCCTGTGAGCGGGTCAGGGCTGCGGGGGCCAGTCCCTGTGAGCGGGTCAGGGCTGCGGGGGCCAGTCCCTGTGAGCGGGCGAGGGCTTCGGTGGCAAATAGCTGTCAGGGGGTCAGGGCTACGGGGGCCAGTCCATGTCAGCGGGACAGGGCTGCGGGGGACAGTGCCTGTGATCGGGTCAGGGCTGCGGGGGCCAGTCCCTGTGAGCGGGTCAGGGCTGCGGGGGCCAGTCCCTGTGAGCGGGTCAGTGCTGCGGGGGCCAGTCCCTGTGAGCGGGTCAGGGCTGCGGGGGCCAGTCCCTGTGAGCGGGTCAGGGCTGCGGGGGCCAGTCCCTGTGAACGGGTCAGGGCTGCGGGGGCCAGTCCCTGTCAGCGGGTCAGGCCTGCGGTGGCAAATAGCTGTCAGGGGGTCAGGGCTGCGGGGGCCGGTCCATGTCAGCGGGACAGGGCTGCGGGGGCCGGTCCCTGTGAGCGGGCCAGGGCTGCGGGGGCCGGTCCCTGTGAGCGGGCCAGGGCTGCGGGGGCCGGTCCCTGTGAGCGGGCCAGGGCTGCGGGGGCCGGTCCCTGTGAGCGGGACAGGGCTGCGGGGGCCGGTCCCTGTGAGCGGGCCAGGGCTGCCGGGGCCGGTCCCTGTGAGCGGGCCAGGGCTGCGGGGGCCGGTCCCTGTGAGCGGGCCAGGGCTGCGGGGGCCGGTCCCTGTGAGCGGGCCAGGGCTGCGGGGGCTGGTCCGTGTCAGCGGGCCAGGGCTGCGGGGGCCAGTCCCTGTGAGCGGAACAGGGCTGCGGGGGCCAGTCCCTGTGAGCGGGTCAGGGCTGCGGGGGCCAGTCCCTGTGAGCGGGTCAGGGCTGCGGGGGCCAGTCCCTGTGAGCGGGTCAGGGCTGCGGGGGCCAGTCCCTGTGAGCGGGTCAGGGCTGCGGGGGCCAGTCCCTGTCAGCGGGCGAGGGCTGCGGTGGCAAATAGCTGTCAGGGGGTCAGGGCTGCGGGGGCCAGTCCATGTCAGCGGGACAGGGCTGCGGGGGACAGTGCCTGTGATCGGGTCAGGGCTGCGGGGGCCAGTCCCTGTGAGCGGGTCAGGGCTGCGGGGGCCAGTCCCTGTGAGCGGGTCAGGGCTGCGGGGGCCAGTCCCTGTGAGCGGGTCAGGGCTGCGGGGGCCAGTCCCTGTGAGCGGGTCAGGGCTGCGGGGGCCAGTCCCTGTGAGCGGGTCACGGCTGCGGGGGCCAGTCCCTGTGAGCGGGTCAGGGCTGCGGGGGCCAGTCCCTGTGAGCGGGTCAGGGCAGCGGGGGCCAGTCCCTGTGAGCGGGTCAGGGCTGCGGGGGCCAGTCCCTGTGAGCCGGTCAGGCCTGCGGTGGCAAATAGCTGTCAGGGGGTCAGGGCTGCGGGGGCCAGTCCATGTCAGCGGGACAGGGCTGCGGGGGCCGGTCCCTGTGAGCGGGTCAGGGCTGCGGGGGCCAGTCCCTGTGAGCGGGTCAGGGCTGCGGTGGCAAATAGCTGTCAGGGGGTCAGGGCTGCGGTGGCAAATAGCTGTCAGGGCGTCAGGGCTGCGGGGGCCAGTCCCTGTGAGCGGGTGAGGGCTGCGGGGGCCAGTCCCTCTTAGCGGGTGAGGGCTGCTGGGGCCTGTCCCTGTGAGCGGGTCAGGGCTGCGGGGGCCAGTCCCTGTGAGCGGGTCAGGGCTGCGGTGGCAAATAGCTGTCAGGGGGTCAGGGCTGCGGGGGCCAGTGCCTGTCAGCGGGCCAGGGCTGCGGGGGCCAGTCCCTGTCAGCGGGCCAGGGCTGCGGGGGCCAGTCACTGTGAGCGGGTCAGGGCTTCGGGGGCCAGTCCCTGTGAGCGGGTCAGGGCTGCGGGGGCCAGTCCCTGTGAGCGGGACAGGCCTGCGGTGGCAAATAGCTGTCAGGGGGTCAGGGCTGCGGGGGCCAGTCCATGTCAGCGGGACAGGGCTGCGGGGGCCGGTCCCTGTGAGCGGGCCAGGGCTGCGGGGGCCGGTCCCTGTGAGCGGGCCAGGGCTGCGGGGGCCGGTCCCTGTTAGCGGGCCAGGGCTGCAGGGGCCGGTCCGTGTGAGCGGGCCAGGGCAGCGGGGTCCGGTCCCTGTGAGCGGGCCAGGGCTGCGGGGGCCGGTCCCTGTGAGCGGGCCAGGGCTGCGGGGGCCGGTCCCTGTGAGCGGGCCAGGGCTGCGGGGGCCGGTCCCTGTGAGCGGGCCAGGGCTGCGGGGGCCGGTCCCTGTGAGCGGGCCAGGGCTGCGGGGGCCGGTCCCTGTCAGCGAGTCAGGGCTGCGGGGGCCGGTCCCTGTGAGCGGGCCAGGGCTGCGGGGGGCGGTCCCTGTGAGCGGGCCAGGGCTGCGGGGGCCGGTCCCTGTGAGCGGGCCAGGACTGCGGGGGCCGGTCCGTGTGAGCGGGCCAGGGCTGCGGGGGCCGGTCCCTGTGAGCGGGCCAGGGCTGCGGGGGCCGGTCCCTGTGAGCGGGCCAGGGCTGCGGGGGCCTGTCCCTGTGATCGGGTCATGGCTGCGGGGGCCGGTCCCTGTGAGCGGGTGAGGGCTCCGGGGGCCAGTCCCTGTTAGCAGGTGAGGGCTGCGGTGGCAAATACCTGTCAGGGGGTCAGGGCTGCGGGGGCCAGTCCATGTCAGCGGGACAGGGCTGCGGGGGATAGTGCCTGTGATCGGGTCATGGCTGCGGGGGCCAGTCCCTGTGAGCGGGTGAGGACTGCGGGGGCCAGTCCCTCTTAGAGGGTGAGGGCTGCGGGGGCCAGTCCCTGTGAGCGGGTCAGGGCTGCGGGGGCCGGTCCCTGTGAGCGGGTCAGGGCTGCGGGGACCAGTCCCTGTGAGCGGGTCAGGGCTGCGGTGGCAAATAGCTGTCAGGGGGTCAGGGCTGCGGTGGCAAATAGCTGTCAGGGCGTCAGGGCTGCGGGGGCCAGTCCCTGTGAGCGGGTGAGGGCTGCGGGGGCCAGTCCCTCTTAGCGGGTGAGGGCTGCTGGGGCCAGTCCCTGTGAGCGGGTCAGGGCTGCGGGGGCCAGTCCCTGTGAGCGGGTCAGGGCTGCGGTGGCAAATAGCTGACAGGGGGTCAGGGCTGCGGGGGCCAGTGCCTGTCAGCGGGCCAGGGCTGCGGGGGCCAGTCCCTGTCAGCGGGCCAGGGCTGCGGGGGCCAGTCACTGTGAGCGGGTCAGGGCTGCGGGGGCCAGTCCCTGTGAGCGGGTCAGGGCTGCGGGGGCCAGTCCCTGTGAGCGGGACAGGCCTGCGGTGGCAAATAGCTGTCAGGGGGTCAGGGCTGCGGGGGCCAGTCCATGTCAGCGGGACAGGGCTGCGGGGGCCGGTCCCTGTGAGCGGGCCAGGGCTGCGGGGGCCGGTCCCTGTGAGCGGGCCAGGGCTGCGGGGGCCGGTCCCTGTTAGCGGGCCAGGGCTGCAGGGGCCGGTCCGTGTGAGCGGGCCAGGGCAGCGGGGTCCGGTCCCTGTGAGCGGGCCAGGGCTGCGGGGGCCGGTCCCTGTGAGCGGGCCAGGGCTGCGGGGGCCGGTCCCTGTGAGCGGGCCAGGGCTGCGGGGGCCGGTCCCTGTGAGCGGGCCAGGGCTGCGGGGGCCGGTCCCTGTGAGCGGGCCAGGGCTGCGGGGGCCGGTCCCTGTCAGCGAGTCAGGGCTGCGGGGGCCGGTCCCTGTGAGCGGGCCAGGGCTGCGGGGGGCGGTCCCTGTGAGCGGGCCAGGGCTGCGGGGGCCGGTCCCTGTGAGCGGGCCAGGACTGCGGGGGCCGGTCCGTGTGAGCGGGCCAGGGCTGCGGGGGCCGGTCCCTGTGAGCGGGCCAGGGCTGCGGGGGCCGGTCCCTGTGAGCGGGCCAGGGCTGCGGGGGCCTGTCCCTGTGATCGGGTCATGGCTGCGGGGGCCGGTCCCTGTGAGCGGGTGAGGGCTCCGGGGGCCAGTCCCTGTTAGCAGGTGAGGGCTGCGGTGGCAAATACCTGTCAGGGGGTCAGGGCTGCGGGGGCCAGTCCATGTCAGCGGGACAGGGCTGCGGGGGATAGTGCCTGTGATCGGGTCATGGCTGCGGGGGCCAGTCCCTGTGAGCGGGTGAGGACTGCGGGGGCCAGTCCCTCTTAGAGGGTGAGGGCTGCGGGGGCCAGTCCCTGTGAGCGGGTCAGGGCTGCGGGGGCCGGTCCCTGTGAGCGGGACAGGGCTGCGGGGGCCGGTCCGTGTGAGCGGGCCAGGGCTGCGGGGGCCGGTCCCTGTGAGCGGGCCAGGGCTGCGGGGGCCTGTCCCTGTGATCGGATCATGGCTGCGGGGGCCGGTCCCTGTGAGCGGGTGAGGGCTGCGGGGGCCAGTCCCTGTTAGCGGGTGAGGGCTGCGGTGGCAAATACCTTTCAGGGGGTCAGGGCTGCGGGGGCCAGTCCATGTCAGCGGGACAGGGCTGCGGGGGATAGTGCCTGTGATCGGGTCATGGCTGCGGGGGCCAGTCCCTGTGAGCGGGTGATGGCTGCGGGGGCCAGTCCCTCTTAGCGGGTGAGGGCTGCGGGGGCCAGTCCCTGTGAGCGGGTCAGGGCTGCGGGGGCCAGTCCCTGTGAGCGGGTCAGGGCTGCGGGGGAGTGTCCCTGTGAGCGGGTCAGGGCTGCGGGGGCCGGTCCGTTTGAGCGGGCCAGGGCTGCGGGGGCCGGTCCTGTGAGCGGGCCAGGGCTGCGGGGGCCGGTCGCTGTGAGCGGTCCAGGGCTGCGGGGGCCGGTCCCTGTGAGCGGTCCAGGGCTGCGGGGGCCGGTCCCTGTGTGCGGGCCAGGGCTGCGGGGGCCGGTCCCTGTGTGCGGGCCAGGGCTGCGGGGTCCGGTCCCTGTGAGCGGGCCAGGGCTGCGGGGGCCGGTCCCTGTGAGCGGGCCAGGGCTGCGGGGGCCGGTCCCTGTGAGCGGGGAAGGGCTGCGGGGGCCGGTCCCTGTGAGCGGGCCAGGGCTGCGGGGGCCGGTCCCTGTGAGCGGGCCAGGGATGCGGGGGCCGGTCCCTGTGAGCGGGCCAGGGATGCGGGGGCCGGTCCCTGTGAGCGGGCCAGGGCTGCGGGGGCCGGTCCCTGTGAGCGGGCCAGGGCTGCGGGGGCCGGTCCCTGTGAGCGGGACAGGGCTGCGGGGGCCGGTCCCTGTGAGCGGGCCAGGGCTGCCGGGGCCGGTCCCTGTGAGCGGGCCAGGGCTGCGAGTGCCGGTCCCTGTGAGCGGGCCAGGGCTGCGGGGGCCGGTCCCTGTGAGCGGGCCAGGGCTGCGGGGGCCGGTCCGTGTCAGCGGGCCAGGGCTGCGGGGGCCAGTCCCTGTGAGCGGAACAGGGCTGCGGGGGCCAGTCCCTGTGAGCGGGTCAGGGCTGCGGGGGCCAGTCCCTGTGAGCGGGTCAGGGCTGCGGGGGCCAGTCCCTGTGAGCGGGTCAGGGCTGCGGGGGCCAGTCCCTGTGAGCGGGCGAGGGCTGCGGTGGCAAATAGCTGTCACGGGGTCAGGGCTGCGGGGGCCAGTCCATGTCAGCGGGACAGGGCTGCGGGGGACAGTGCCTGTGATCGGGTCAGGGCTGCGGGGGCCAGTCCCTGTGAGCGGGTCAGGGCTGCGGGGGCCAGTCCCTGTGAGCGGGTCAGGGCTGCGGGGGCCAGTCCTTGTGAGCGGGTCAGGGCTGCGGGGGCCAGTCCCTGTGAGCGGGTCAGGACTGCGGGGGCCAGTCCCTGTGAGCGGGTCAGGGCTGCGGTGGCAAATAGCTGTCAGGGGGTCAGGGCTGCGGGGGCCAGTCCATGTCAGCGGGACAGGGCTGCGGGGGCCGGTCCCTGTGAGCGGGTCAGGGCTGCGGGGGCCAGACCCTGTGAGCGGGTCAGGGCTGCGGGGGCCAGTCCCTGTGAGCGGGTCAGGGCTGCGGTGGCAAATAGCTGTCAGGGGGTCAGGGCTGCGGTGGCAAATAGCTGTCAGGGCGTCAGGGCTGCGGGGGCCAGTCCCTGTGAGCGCGTGAGGGCTGCGGGGGACAGTCCCTCATAGCGGGTGAGGGCTGCTGGGGCCAGTCCCTGTGAGCGGGTCAGGGCTGCGGGGGCCAGTCCCTGGGAGCGGGTCAGGGCTGTGGTAGCAAATAGCTGTCAGGGGTCAGGGCTGCGGGGGCCAGTGCCTGTCAGCGGGACAGGGCTGCGGGGGCCAGTCCCTGTCAGCGGGACAGGGCTGCGGGGGCCAGTCACTGTGAGCGGGTCAGGGCTGCGGGGGCCAGTCCCTGTGAGCGGGTCAGGGCTGCGGGGGGCAGTCCCTGTGAGCGGGACAGGCCTGCGGTGGCAAATAGCTGTCAGGGGGTCAGGGCTGCGGGGGCCAGTCCATGTCAGCGGGACAGGGCTGCGGGGGCCGGTCCCTGTGAGCGGGCCAGGGCTGCGGGGGCCGGTCCCTGTGAGCGGGCCAGGGCTGCGGGGGCCAGTCCCTGTTAGCGGGCCAGGGCTGCGGGGGCCGGTCTGTGTGAGCGGGCCAGGGCAGCGGGGTCCGGTCCCTGTGAGCGGGCCAGGGCTGCGGGGGCCGGTCCCTGTGAGCGGGCCAGGGCTGCGGGGGCCGGTCCCTGTTAGCGGGCCAGGGCTGCGGGGGCCGGTCCGTGTGAGCGGGCCAGGGCTGCGGGGGCCGGTCCCTGTGAGCGGGCCAGGGCTGCGGGGGCCGGTCCCTGTGAGCGGTCCAGGGCTGGGGGGGCCGGTCCCTGTGTGCGGGCCAGGGCTGCGGGGGCCGGTCCCTGTGTGCGGGCCAGGGATGCGGGGGCCGGTCCCTGTGAGCGGGCAAGGGATGCGGGGGCCGGTCCCTGTGAGCGGGCCAGGGCTGCAGGGGCCGGTCCCTGTGAGCGGGCCAGGGATGCGGGGGCCGGTCCCTGTGAGCGGGCCAGGGATGCGGGGGCCGGTCCCTGTGAGCGGGCCAGGGCTGCGGGGGCCGGTCCCTGTGAGCGGGCCAGGGCTGCGGGGGCCGGTCCCTGTGAGCGGGACAGGGCTGCGGGGGCCGGTCCCTGTGAGCGGGCCAGGGCTGCCGGGGCCGGTCCCTGTGAGCGGGCCAGGGCTGCGGGGGCCGGTCCCTGTGAGCGGGCCAGGGCTGCGGGGGCCGGTCCCTGTGAGCGGGCCAGGGCTGCGGGGGCCGGTCCGTGTCAGCGGGCCAGGGCTGCGGGGGCCAGTCCCTGTGAGCGGAACAGGGCTGCGGGGGCCAGTCCCTGTGAGCGGGTCAGGGCTGCGGGGGCCAGTCCCTGTGAGCGGGTCAGGGCTGCGGGGGCCAGTCCCTGTGAGCGGGTCAGGGCTGCGGGGGCCAGTCCCTGTGAGCGGGCGAGGGCTGCGGTGGCAAATAGCTGTCAGGGGGTCAGGGCTGCGGGGGCCAGTCCATGTCAGCGGGACAGGGCTGCGGGGGACAGTGCCTGTGATCGGGTCAGGGCTGCGGGGGCCAGTCCCTGTGAGCGGGTCAGGGCTGCGGGGGCCGGTCCCTGTGAGCGGGACAGGGCTGCGGGGGCCGGTCCGTGTGAGCGGGCCAGGGCTGCGGGGGCCGGTCCCTGTGAGCGGGCCAGGGCTGCGGGGGCCTGTCCCTGTGATCGGATCATGGCTGCGGGGGCCGGTCCCTGTGAGCGGGTGAGGGCTGCGGGGGCCAGTCCCTGTTAGCGGGTGAGGGCTGCGGTGGCAAATACCTTTCAGGGGGTCAGGGCTGCGGGGGCCAGTCCATGTCAGCGGGACAGGGCTGCGGGGGATAGTGCCTGTGATCGGGTCATGGCTGCGGGGGCCAGTCCCTGTGAGCGGGTGATGGCTGCGGGGGCCAGTCCCTCTTAGCGGGTGAGGGCTGCGGGGGCCAGTCCCTGTGAGCGGGTCAGGGCTGCGGGGGCCAGTCCCTGTGAGCGGGTCAGGGCTGCGGGGGAGTGTCCCTGTGAGCGGGTCAGGGCTGCGGGGGCCGGTCCGTGTGAGCGGGCCAGGGCTGCGGGGGCCGGTCCTGTGAGCGGGCCAGGGCTGCGGGGGCCGGTCGCTGTGAGCGGTCCAGGGCTGCGGGGGCCGGTCCCTGTGAGGCGGTCCAGGGCTGCGGGGGCCGGTCCCTGTGTGCGGGCCAGGGCTGCGGGGGCCGGTCCCTGTGTGCGGGCCAGGGCTGCGGGGTCCGGTCCCTGTGAGCGGGCCAGGGCTGCGGGGGCCGGTCCCTGTGAGCGGGCCAGGGCTGCGGGGGCCGGTCCCTGTGAGCGGGGAAGGGCTGCGGGGGCCGGTCCCTGTGAGCGGGCCAGGGCTGCGGGGGCCGGTCCCTGTGAGCGGGCCAGGGATGCGGGGGCCGGTCCCTGTGAGCGGGCCAGGGATGCGGGGGCCGGTCCCTGTGAGCGGGCCAGGGCTGCGGGGGCCGGTCCCTGTGAGCGGGCCAGGGCTGCGGGGGCCGGTCCCTGTGAGCGGGACAGGGCTGCGGGGGCCGGTCCCTGTGAGCGGGCCAGGGCTGCCGGGGCCGGTCCCTGTGAGCGGGCCAGGGCTGCGAGTGCCGGTCCCTGTGAGCGGGCCAGGGCTGCGGGGGCCGGTCCCTGTGAGCGGGCCAGGGCTGCGGGGGCCGGTCCGTGTCAGCGGGCCAGGGCTGCGGGGGCCAGTCCCTGTGAGCGGAACAGGGCTGCGGGGGCCAGTCCCTGTGAGCGGGTCAGGGCTGCGGGGGCCAGTCCCTGTGAGCGGGTCAGGGCTGCGGGGGCCAGTCCCTGTGAGCGGGTCAGGGCTGCGGGGGCCAGTCCCTGTGAGCGGGCGAGGGCTGCGGTGGCAAATAGCTGTCACGGGGTCAGGGCTGCGGGGGCCAGTCCATGTCAGCGGGACAGGGCTGCGGGGGACAGTGCCTGTGATCGGGTCAGGGCTGCGGGGGCCAGTCCCTGTGAGCGGGTCAGGGCTGCGGGGGCCAGTCCCTGTGAGCGGGTCAGGGCTGCGGGGGCCAGTCCTTGTGAGCGGGTCAGGGCTGCGGGGGCCAGTCCCTGTGAGCGGGTCAGGACTGCGGGGGCCAGTCCCTGTGAGCGGGTCAGGGCTGCGGTGGCAAATAGCTGTCAGGGGGTCAGGGCTGCGGGGGCCAGTCCATGTCAGCGGGACAGGGCTGCGGGGGCCGGTCCCTGTGAGCGGGTCAGGGCTGCGGGGGCCAGTCCCTGTGAGCGGGTCAGGGCTGCGGGGGCCAGTCCCTGTGAGCGGGTCAGGGCTGCGGTGGCAAATAGCTGTCAGGGGGTCAGGGCTGCGGTGGCAAATAGCTGTCAGGGCGTCAGGGCTGCGGGGGCCAGTCCCTGTGAGCGCGTGAGGGCTGCGGGGGCCAGTCCCTCATAGCGGGTGAGGGCTGCTGGGGCCAGTCCCTGTGAGCGGGTCAGGGCTGCGGGGGCCAGTCCCTGGGAGCGGGTCAGGGCTGTGGTAGCAAATAGCTGTCAGGGGTCAGGGCTGCGGGGGCCAGTGCCTGTCAGCGGGACAGGGCTGCGGGGGCCAGTCCCTGTCAGCGGGACAGGGCTGCGGGGGCCAGTCACTGTGAGCGGGTCAGGGCTGCGGGGGCCAGTCCCTGTGAGCGGGTCAGGGCTGCGGGGGCCAGTCCCTGTGAGCGGGACAGGCCTGCGGTGGCAAATAGCTGTCAGGGGGTCAGGGCTGCGGGGGCCAGTCCATGTCAGCGGGACAGGGCTGCGGGGGCCGGTCCCTGTGAGCGGACCAGGGCTGCGGGGGCCGGTCCCTGTGAGCGGGCCAGGGCTGCGGGGGCCAGTCCCTGTTAGCGGGCCAGGGCTGCGGGGGCCGGTCCGTGTGAGCGGGCCAGGGCAGCGGGGTCCGGTCCCTGTGAGCGGGCCAGGGCTGCGGGGGCCGGTCCCTGTGAGCGGGCCAGGGCTGCGGGGGCCGGTCCCTGTTAGCGGGCCAGGGCTGCGGGGGCCGGTCCGTGTGAGCGGGCCAGGGTTGCGGGGGCCGGTCCCTGTGAGCGGGCCAGGGCTGCGGGGGCCGGTCCCTGTGAGCGGTCCAGGGCTGGGGGGGCCGGTCCCTGTGTGCGGGCCAGGGCTGCGGGGGCCGGTCCCTGTGTGCGGGCCAGGGATGCGGGGGCCGGTCCCTGTGAGCGGGCAAGGGATGCGGGGGCCGGTCCCTGTGAGCGGGCCAGGGCTGCAGGGGCCGGTCCCTGTGAGCGGGCCAGGGATGCGGGGGCCGGTCCCTGTGAGCGGGCCAGGGATGCGGGGGCCGGTCCCTGTGAGCGGGCCAGGGCTGCGGGGGCCGGTCCCTGTGAGCGGGCCAGGGCTGCGGGGGCCGGTCCCTGTGAGCGGGACAGGGCTGCGGGGGCCGGTCCCTGTGAGCGGGCCAGGGCTGCCGGGGCCGGTCCCTGTGAGCGGGCCAGGGCTGCGGGGGCCCGTCCCTGTGAGCGGGCCAGGGCTGCGGGGGCCGGTCCCTGTGAGCGGGCCAGGGCTGCGGGGGCCGGTCCGTGTCAGCGGGCCAGGGCTGCGGGGGCCAGTCCCTGTGAGCGGAACAGGGCTGCGGGGGCCAGTCCCTGTGAGCGGGTCAGGGCTGCGGGGGCCAGTCCCTGTGAGCGGGTCAGGGCTGCGGGGGCCAGTCCCTGTGAGCGGGTCAGGGCTGCGGGGGCCAGTCCCTGTGAGCGGGCGAGGGCTGCGGTGGCAAATAGCTGTCAGGGGGTCAGGGCTGCGGGGGCCAGTCCATGTCAGCGGGACAGGGCTGCGGGGGACAGTGCCTGTGATCGGGTCAGGGCTGCGGGGACCAGTCCCTGTGAGCGGGTCAGGGCTGCGGGGGCCAGTCCCTGTGAGCGGGTCAGGGCTGCGGGGGCCAGTCCCTGTGAGCGGGTCAGGGCTGCGGGGGCCAGTCCCTGTGAGCGGGTCAGGGCTGCGGGGGCCAGTCCCTGTGAGCGGGTCAGGGCTGCGGGGGCCAGTCCCTGTGAGCGGGTCAGGGCTGCGGGGGCCAGTCCCTGTGAGCCGGTGAGGCCTGCGGTGGCAAATAGCTGTCAGGGGGTCTGGGCTGCGGGGGCCAGTCCATGTCAGCGGGACAGGGCTGCGGGGGCCGGTCCCTGTGAGCGGGTCAGGGCTGCGGGGGCCAGTCCCTGTGAGCGGGTCAGGGCTGCGGGGGCCAGTCCCTGTGAGCGGGACAGGCCTGCGGTGGCAAATAGCTGTCAGGGGGTCAGGGCTGCGGGGGCCAGTCCATGTCAGCGGGACAGGGCTGCGGGGGCCGGTCCCTGTGAGCGGGCCAGGGCTGCGGGGGCCTGTCCCTGTGATCGGGTCATGGCTGCGGGGGCCGGTCCCTGTGAGCGGGTGAGGGCTGCGGGGGCCAGTCCCTGTTAGCGGGTGAGGGCTGCGGTGGCAAATACCTGTCAGGGGGTCAGGGCTGCGGGGGCCAGTCCATGTCAGCGGGACAGGGCTGCGGGGGATAGTGCCTCTGATCGGGTCATGGCTGCGGGGGCCAGTCCCTGTGAGCGGGTGAAGGCTGCGGGGGACAGTCCCTCTTAGCGGGTGAGGGCTGCGGGGGCCAGTCCCTGTGAGCGGGTCAGGGCTGCGGGGGCCAGTCCCTGTGAGCGGGTCAGGGCTGCGGGGAAGTGTCCCTGTGAGCGGGTCAGGGCTGCGGGGGCCGGTCCGTGTGAGCGGGCCAGGGCTGCGGGGGCCGGTCCCTGTGAGCGGTCCAGGGCTGCGGGGGCCGGTCCCTGTGAGCGGTCCAGGGCTGCGGGGGCCGGTCCCTGTGTGCGGGCCAGGGCTGCGGGGGCCGGTCCCTGTGTGCGGGCCAGGGCTGCGGGGGCCGGTCCGTGTGAGCGGGCCAGGGCTGCGGGGGCCGGTCCCTGTGAGCGGGCCAGGGCTGCGGGGACCGGTCCCTGTGAGCGGGCCAGGGCTGCGGGGGCCTGTCCCTGTGATCGGATCATGGCTGCGGGGGCCAGTCCCTGTGAGCGGGTGAGGGCTGCGGGGGCCAGTCCCTGTTAGCGGGTGAGGGCTGCGGTGGCAAATACCTTTCAGGGGGTCAGGGCTGCGGGGGCCAGTCCATGTCAGCGGGACAGGGCTGCGGGGGATAGTGCCTGTGATCGGGTCATGGCTGCGGGGGCCAGTCCCTGTGAGCGGGTGAGGGCTGCGGGGGCCAGTCCCTCTTAGCGGGTGAGGGCTGCGGGGGCCAGTCCCTGTGAGCGGGTCAGGGCTGCGGGGGCCAGTCCCTGTGAGCGGGTCAGGGCTGCGGGGGAGTGTCCCTGTGAGCGGGTCAGGGCTGCGGGGGCCGGTCCGTGTGAGCGGGCCAGGGCTGCGGGGGCCGGTCCCTGTGAGCGGTCCAGGGCTGCGGGGGCCGGTCCCTGTGAGCGGTCCAGGCTGCGGGGGCCGGTCCCTGTGAGCGGTCCAGGGCTGCGGGGGCCGGTCCCTGTGTGCGGGCCAGGGCTGCGGGGGCCGGTCCCTGTGAGCGGGCCAGGGCTGCGGGGGCCGGTCCCTGTGAGCGGGCCAGGGCTGCGGGGGCCGGTCCCTGTGAGCGGGCAAGGGCTGCGGGGGCCGGTCCCTGTGAGCGGGCCAGGGCTGCGGGGGCCGGTCCCTGTGAGCGGGCCAGGGATGCGGGGGCCGGTCCCTGTGAGCGGGCCAGGGATGCGGGGGCCGGTCCCTGTGAGCGGGCCAGGGTTGCGGGGGCCGGTCCCTGTGAGCGGGCCAGGGCTGCGGGGGCCGGTCCCTGTGAGCGGGACAGGGCTGCGGGGGCCGGTCCCTGTGAGCGGGCCAGGGCTGCGGGGGCCGGTCCCTGTGAGCGGGCCAGGGCTGCGGGGGCCGGTCCCTGTGAGCGGGCCAGGGCTGCGGGGGCCGGTCCCTGTGAGCGGGCCAGGTCTGCGGGGGCCGGTCCGTGTCAGCGGGCCAGGGCTGCGGGGGCCGGTCCGTGTCAGCGGGCCAGGGCTGCGGGGGCCAGTCCCTGTGAGCGGAACAGGGCTGCGGGGGCCAGTCCCTGTGAGCGGGTCAGGGCTGCGGGGGCCAGTCCCTGTGAGCGGGTCAGGGCTGCGGGGGCCAGTCCCTGTGAGCGGGTCAGGGCTGCGGGGGCCAGTCCCTGTGAGCGGGCGAGGGCTGCGGTGGCAAATAGCTGTCAGGGGGTCAGGGCTGCGGGGGCCAGTCCATGTCAGCGGGACAGGGCTGTGGGGGACAGTGCCTGTGATCGGGTCAGGGCTGCGGGGGCCAGTCCCTGTGAGCGGGTCAGGGCTGCGGGGGCCAGTCCCTGTGAGCGGGTCACGGCTGCGGGGGCCAGTCCCTGTGAGCGGGTCAGGGCTGCGGGGGCCAGTCCCTGTGAGCGGGTCAGGGCTGCGGGGGCCAGTCCCTGTGAGCGGGTCAGGGCTGCGGGGGCCAGTCCCTGTGAGCGGGTCAGGCCTGCGGTGGCAAATAGCTGTCAGGGGGTCAGGGCTGCGGGGGCCAGTCCATGTCAGCGGGACAGGGCTGCGGGGGCCGGTCCCTGTGAGCGGGTCAGGGCTGCGGGGGCCAGTCCCTGTGAGCGGGTCAGGGCTGCGGGGGCCAGTCCCTGTGAGCGGGTCAGGGCTGCGGTGGCAAATAGCTGTCAGGGGGTTAGGGCTGCGGTGGCAAATAGCTGTCAGGGCGTCAGGGCTGCGGGGGCCAGTCCCTGTGAGCGGGTGAGGGCTGCGGGGGCCAGTCCCTCATAGCGGGTGAGGGCTGCTGGGGCCAGTCCCTGTGGGCGGGTCAGGGCTGCGGGGGCCAGTCCCTGGGAGCGGGTCAGGGCTGCGGTAGCAAATAGCTGTCAGGGGTCAGGGCTGCGGGGGCCAGTGCCTGTCAGCGGGCCAGGGCTGCGGGGGCCAGAACCTGTCAGCGGGACAGGGCTGCGGGGGCCAGTCACTGTGAGCGGGTCAGGGCTGCGGGGGCCAGTCCCTGTGAGCGGGTCAGGGCTGCGGGGGCCAGTCCCTGTGAGCGGGACAGGCCTGCGGTGGCAAATAGCTGTCAGGGGGTCAGGGCTGCGGGGGCCAGTCCATGTCAGCGGGACAGGGCTGCGGGGGCCGGTCCCTGTGAGCGGGCCAGGGCTGCGGGGGCCGGTCCCTGTGAGCGGGCCTGGGCTGCGGGGGCCAGTCCCTGTTAGCGGGCCAGGGCTGCGGGGGCCGGTCCGTGTGAGCGGGCCAGAGCAGCGGGGTCCGGTCCCTGTGAGCGGGCCAGGGCTGCGGGGGCCGGTCCCAGTGAGCGGGCCAGGGCTGCGGGGGCCGGTCCCTGTTAGCGGGCCAGGGCTGCGGGGGTCGGTCCGTGTGAGCGGGCCAGGGCTGCGGGGGCCGGTCCCTGTGAGCGGGCCAGGGCTGCGGGGGCCGGTCCCTGTGAGCGGTCCAGGGCTGGGGGGGCCGGTCCCTGTGTGCGGGCCAGGGCTGCGGGGGCCGGTCCCTGTGTGCGGGCCAGGGCTGCGGGGGCCGGTCCCTGTGAGCGGGCATGGGCTGCGGGGGCCGGTCCCTGTGAGCGGGCCAGGGCTGCGGGGGCCGGTCCCTGTGAGCGGGCCAGGGATGCGGGGGCCGGTCCCTGTGAGCGGGCCAGGGATGCGGGGGCCGGTCCCTGTGAGCGGGCCAGGGCTGCGGGGGCCGGTCCCTGTGAGCGGGCCAGGGCTGCGGGGGCCGGTCCCTGTGAGCGGGACAGGGCTGCGGGGGCCGGTCCCTGTGAGCGGGACAGGGCTGCGGGGGCCGGTCCCTGTGAGCGGGCCAGGGCTGCCGGGGCCGGTCCCTGTGAGCGGGCCAGGGCTGCGGGGGCCGGTCCCTGTGAGCGGGCCAGGGCTGCGGGGGCCGGTCCCTGTGAGCGGGCCAGGGCTGCGGGGGCCGGTCCGTGTCAGCGGGCCAGGGCTGCGGGGGCCAGTCCCTGTGAGCGGAACAGGGCTGCGGGGGCCAGTCCCTGTGAGCGGGTCAGGGCTGCGGGGGCCAGTCCCAGTGAGCGGGTCAGGGCTGCGGGGGCCAGTCCCTGTGAGCGGGTCAGGGCGGCGGGGGCCAGTCCCTGTGAGCGGGCGAGGGCTGCGGTGGCAAATAGCTGTCAGGGGGTCAGGGCTGCGGGGGCCAGTCCATGTCAGCGGGACAGGGCTGCGGGGGACAGTGCCTGTGATCGGGTCAGGGCTGCGGGGGCCAGTCCCTGTGAGCGGGTCAGGGCTGCGGGGGCCAGTCCCTGTGAGCGGGTCAGGGCCTCGGGGGCCAGTCCCTGTGAGCGGGTCAGGGCTGCGGGGGCCAGTCCCTGTGAGCCGGTGAGGCCTGCGGTGGCAAATAGCTGTCAGGGGGTCAGGGCTGCGGGGGCCAGTCCATGTCAGCGGGACAGGGCTGCGGGGGCCGGTCCCTGTGAGCGGGTCAGGGCTGCGGGGGCCAGTCCCTGTGAGCGGGTCAGGGCTGCGGGGGCCAGTCCCTGTGAGCGGGACAGGCCTGCGGTGGCAAATAGCTGTCAGGGGGTCAGGGCTGCGGGGGCCAGTCCATGTCAGCGGGACAGGGCTGCGGGGGCCGGTCCCTGTGAGCGGGCCAGGGCAGCGGGGGCCGGTCCCTGTGAGCGGGCCAGGGCTGCGGGGGCCTGTCCCTGTGATCGGGTCATGGCTGCGGGGGCCGGTCCCTGTGAGCGGGTGAGGGCTGCGGGGGCCAGTCCCTGTTAGCGGGTGAGGGCTGCGGTGGCAAATACCTGTCAGGGGTCAGGGCTGCGGGGGCCAGTCCATGTCAGCGGGACAGGGCTGCGGGGGATAGTGCCTCTGATCGGGTCATGGCTGCGGGGGCCAGTCCCTGTGAGCGGGTGAGGGCTGCGGGGGCCAGTCCCTCTTAGCGGGTGAGGGCTGCGGGGGCCAGTCCCTGTGAGCGGGTCAGGGCTGCGGGGGCCAGTCCCTGTGAGCGGGTCAGGGCTGCGGTGGCAAATAGCTGTCAGGGGGTCAGGGCTGCGGTGGCAAATAGCTGTCAGGGCGTCAGGGCTGCGGGGGCCAGTCCCTGTGAGCGGGTGAGGGCTGCGGGGGCCAGTCCCTCATAGCGGGTGAGGGCTGCTGGGGCCAGTCCCTGTGAGCGGGTCAGGGCTGCGGGGGCCAGTCCCTGGGAGCGGGTCAGGGCTGCGGTAGCAAATAGCTGTCAGGGGTCAGGGCTGCGGGGGCCAGTGCCTGTCAGCGGGCCAGGGCTGCGGGGGCCAGTCCCTGTCAGCGGGACAGGGCTGCGGGGGCCAGTCACTGTGAGCGGGTCAGGGCTGCGGGGGCCAGTCCCTGTGAGCGGGTCAGGGCTGCGGGGGCCAGTCCCTGTGAGCGGGACAGGCCTGCGGTGGCAAATAGCTGTCAGGGGGTCAGGGCTGCGGGGGCCAGTCCCTGTTAGCGGGCCAGGGCTGCGGGGGCCGGTCCGTGTGAGCGGGCCAGGGCAGCGGGGGCCGGTCCCTGTGAGCGGGCCAGGGCTGCGGGGGCCGGTCCCTGTTAGCGGGCCAGGGCTGCGGGGGCCGGTCCGTGTGAGCGGGCCAGGGCTGCGGGGGCCGGTCCCTGTGAGCGGGCCAGGGCTGCGGGGGCCGGTCCCTGTGAGCGGTCCAGGGCTGGGGGGGCCGGTCCCTGTTGGCGGGCCAGGGCTGCGGGGGCCGGTCCCTGTGTGCGGGCCAGGGCTGCGGGGGCCAGTCCCTGTGAGCGGGCAAGTGCTGCGGGGGCCGGTCCCTGTGAGCGGGCCAGGGCTGCGGGGGCCGGTCCCTGTGAGCGGGCCAGGGATGCGGGGGCCGGTCCCTGTGAGCGGGCCAGGGATGCGGGGGCCGGTCCCTGTGAGCGGGCCAGGGCTGCGGGGGCCGGTCCCTGTGAGCGGGCCAGGGCTGCGGGGGCCGGTCCCTGTGAGCGGGACAGGGCTGCGGGGGCCGGTCCCTTTGAGCGGGCCAGGGCTGCCGGGGCCGGTCCCTGTGAGCGGGCCAGGGCTGCGGGGGCCGGTCCCTGTGAGCGGGCCAGGGCTGCGGGGGCAGGTCCCTGTGAGCGGGCCAGGGCTGCGGGGGCCAGTCCGTGTCAGCGGGCCAGGGCTGCGGGGGACAGTCCCTGTGAGCGGAACAGGGCTGCGGGTGCCAGTCCCTGTGAGCGGGTCAGGGCTGCGGGTCCAGTCCCTGTGAGCGGGTCAGGGCTGCGGGGGCCAGTCCCTGTGAGCGGGTCAGGGCTGCGGGGGCCGGTCCCTTTGAGCGGGCCAGGGCTGCCGGGGCCGGTCCCTTTGAGCGGGGCAGGGCTGCCGGGGCCGGTCCCTGTGAGCGGGCCAGGGCTGCGGGGGCCGGTCCCTGTGAGCGGGCCAGGGATGCGGGGGCCGGTCCCTGTGAGCGGGCCAGGGATGCGGGGGCCGGTCCCTGTGAGCGGGCCAGGGCTGCGGGGGCCGGTCCCTGTGAGCAGGCCAGGGCTGCGGGGGCCGGTCCCTGTGAGCGGGACAGGGCTGCGGGGGCCGGTCCCTGTGAGCGGGCCAGGGCTGCCGGGGCCGGTCCCTGTGAGCGGGCCAGGGCTGCGGGGGCCGGTCCCTGTGAGCGGGCCAGGGCTGCGGGGGCCGGTCCCTGTGAGCGGGCCAGGGCTGCGGGGGCCGGTCCGTGTCAGCGGGCCAGGGCTGCGGGGGCCAGTCCCTGTGAGCGGAACAGGGCTGCGGGGGCCAGTCCCTGTGAGCGGGTCAGGGCTGCGGGGGCCAGTCCCTGTGAGGGGGTCAGGGCTGCGGGGGCCAGTCCCTGTGAGCGGGTCAGGGCTGCGGGGGCCAGTCCCTGTGAGCGGGCGAGGGCTGCGGTGGCAAATAGCTGTCAGGGGGTCAGGGCTGCGGGGGCCAGTCCATGTCAGCGGGACAGGGCTGCGGGGGACAGTGCCTGTGATCGGGTCAGGGCTGCGGGGGCCAGTCCCTGTGAGCGGGTCAGGGCTGCGGGGGCCAGACCCTGTGAGCGGGTCAGGGCTGCGGGGGCCAGTCCCTGTGAGCGGGTCAGGGCTGCGGGGGCCAGTCCCTGTGAGCGGGTCAGGGCTGCGGGGGCCAGTCCCTGTGAGCGGGTCAGGGCTGCGGGGGCCAGTCCCTGTGAGCGGGTCAGGGCTGCGGGGGCCAGTCCCTGTGAGCGGGTCAGGGCTGCGGGGGCCAGTCCCTGTGAGCCGGTGAGGCCTGCGGTGGCAAATAGCTGTCAGGGGGTCAGGGCTGCGGGGGCCAGTCCATGTCAGCGGGACAGGGCTGCGGGGGCCGGTCCCTGTGAGCGGGTCAGGGCTGCGGGGGCCGGTCCCTGTGAGCGGGTCAGGGCTGCGGGGGCCAGTCCCTGTGAGCGGGACAGGCCTGCGGTGGCAAATAGCTGTCAGGGGGTGAGGGCTGCGGGGGCCAGTGCATGTCAGCGGGACAGGGCTGCGGGGGCCGGTCCCTGTGAGCGGGCCAGGGCTGCGGGGGCCGGTCCCTGTGAGCGGGCCAGGGCTGCGGGGGCCAGTCCCTGTTAGCGGGCCAGGGCTGCGGGGGCCGGTCCGTGTGAGCGGGCCAGGGCAGCGGGGTCCGGTCCCTGTGAGCGGGCCAGGGCTGCGGGGGCCGGTCCCTGTGAGCGGGCCAGGGCTGCGGGGGCCGGTCCCTGTGAGCGGGTCAGGGCTGCGGGGGCCGGTCCCTGTGAGCGGGTCAGGGCTGCGGGGGCCGGTCCCTGTGAGCGGGTCAGGGCTGCGGGGGCCAGTCCCTGTGAGCGGGCGAGGGCTGCGGTGGCAAATAGCTGTCAGGGGGTCAGGGCTGCGGGGGCCAGTCCATGTCAGCGGGACAGGGCTGCGGGGGACAGTGCCTGTGATCGGGTCAGGGCTGCGGGGGCCAGTCCCTGTGAGCGGGTCAGGGCTGCGGGGGCCAGTCCCTGTGAGCGGGTCAGGGCTGCGGGGGCCAGTCCCTGTGAGCGGGTCAGGGCAGGGGGGGCCAGTCCCTGTGAGCGGGTCAGGGCTGCGGGGGCCAGTCCCTGTGAGCGGGTCAGGGCTGCGGGGGCCAGTCCCTGTGAGCGGGTCAGGGCTGCGGGGGCCAGTCCCTGTGAGCGGGTCAGGGCTGCGGGGGCCAGTCCCTGTGAGCCGGTGAGGCCTGCGGTGGCAAATAGCTGTCAGGGGGTCAGGGTTGCGGGGGCCAGTCCATGTCAGCGGGACAGGGCTGCGGGGGCCGGTCCCTGTGAGCGGGTCAGGGCTGCGGGGGCCAGTCCCTGTGACCGGGTCACGGCTGCGGGGGCCAGTCCCTGTGAGCGGGACAGGCCTGCGGTGGCAAATAGCTGTCAGGGGGTGAGGGCTGCGGGGGCCAGTCCATGTCAGCGGGACAGGGCTGCGGGGGCCGGTCCCTGTGAGCGGGCCAGGGCTGCGGGGGCCGGTCCCTGTGAGCGGGCCAGGGCTGCGGGGGCCAGTCCCTGTTAGCGGGCCAGGGCTGCGGGGGCCGGTCCGTGTGAGCGGGCCAGGGCAGCGGGGTCCGGTCCCTGTGAGCGGGCCAGGGCTGCGGGGACCAGTCCCTGTGAGCGGGTCAGGGCTGCGGGGGCCAGTCCCTGTGAGCGGGTCAGGGCTGCGGGGGCCAGTCCCTGTGAGCGGGTCAGGGCTGCGGGGGCCAGTCCCTGTGAGCGGGTCAGGGCTGCGGGGGCCAGTCCCTGTGAGCGGGTCAGGGCTGCGGGGGCCAGTCCCTGTGAGCGGGTCAGGGCTGCGGGGGCCAGTCCCTGTGAGCCGGTGAGGCCTGCGGTGGCAAATAGCTGTCAGGGGGTCTGGGCTGCGGGGGCCAGTCCATGTCAGCGGGACAGGGCTGCGGGGGCCGGTCCCTGTGAGCGGGTCAGGGCTGCGGGGGCCAGTCCCTGTGAGCGGGTCAGGGCTGCGGGGGCCAGTCCCTGTGAGCGGGACAGGCCTGCGGTGGCAAATAGCTGTCAGGGGGTCAGGGCTGCGGGGGCCAGTCCATGTCAGCGGGACAGGGCTGCGGGGGCCGGTCCCTGTGAGCGGGCCAGGGCTGCGGGGGCCGGTCCCTGTGAGCGGGCCAGGGCTGCGGGGGCCTGTCCCTGTGATCGGGTCATGGCTGCGGGGGCCGGTCCCTGTGAGCGGGTGAGGGCTGCGGGGGCCAGTCCCTGTTAGCGGGTGAGGGCTGCGGTGGCAAATACCTGTCAGGGGGTCAGGGCTGCGGGGGCCAGTCCATGTCAGCGGGACAGGGCTGCGGGGGATAGTGCCTCTGATCGGGTCATGGCTGCGGGGGCCAGTCCCTGTGAGCGGGTGAAGGCTGCGGGGGACAGTCCCTCTTAGCGGGTGAGGGCTGCGGGGGCCAGTCCCTGTGAGCGGGTCAGGGCTGCGGGGGCCAGTCCCTGTGAGCGGGTCAGGGCTGCGGGGAAGTGTCCCTGTGAGCGGGTCAGGGCTGCGGGGGCCGGTCCGTGTGAGCGGGCCAGGGCTGCGGGGGCCGGTCCCTGTGAGCGGTCCAGGGCTGCGGGGGCCGGTCCCTGTGAGCGGTCCAGGGCTGCGGGGGCCGGTCCCTGTGTGCGGGCCAGGGCTGCGGGGGCCGGTCCCTGTGTGCGGGCCAGGGCTGCGGGGGCCGGTCCGTGTGAGCGGGCCAGGGCTGCGGGGGCCGGTCCCTGTGAGCGGGCCAGGGCTGCGGGGACCGGTCCCTGTGAGCGGGCCAGGGCTGCGGGGGCCTGTCCCTGTGATCGGATCATGGCTGCGGGGGCCAGTCCCTGTGAGCGGGTGAGGGCTGCGGGGGCCAGTCCCTGTTAGCGGGTGAGGGCTGCGGTGGCAAATACCTTTCAGGGGGTCAGGGCTGCGGGGGCCAGTCCATGTCAGCGGGACAGGGCTGCGGGGGATAGTGCCTGTGATCGGGTCATGGCTGCGGGGGCCAGTCCCTGTGAGCGGGTGAGGGCTGCGGGGGCCAGTCCCTCTTAGCGGGTGAGGGCTGCGGGGGCCAGTCCCTGTGAGCGGGTCAGGGCTGCGGGGGCCAGTCCCTGTGAGCGGGTCAGGGCTGCGGGGGAGTGTCCCTGTGAGCGGGTCAGGGCTGCGGGGGCCGGTCCGTGTGAGCGGGCCAGGGCTGCGGGGGCCGGTCCCTGTGAGCGGTCCAGGGCTGCGGGGGCCGGTCCCTGTGAGCGGTCCAGGCTGCGGGGGCCGGTCCCTGTGAGCGGTCCAGGGCTGCGGGGGCCGGTCCCTGTGTGCGGGCCAGGGCTGCGGGGGCCGGTCCCTGTGAGCGGGCCAGGGCTGCGGGGGCCGGTCCCTGTGAGCGGGCCAGGGCTGCGGGGGCCGGTCCCTGTGAGCGGGCAAGGGCTGCGGGGGCCGGTCCCTGTGAGCGGGCCAGGGCTGCGGGGGCCGGTCCCAGTGAGCGGGCCAGGGATGCGGGGGCCGGTCCCTGTGAGCGGGCCAGGGATGCGGGGGCCGGTCCCTGTGAGCGGGCCAGGGTTGCGGGGGCCGGTCCCTGTGAGCGGGCCAGGGCTGCGGGGGCCGGTCCCTGTGAGCGGGACAGGGCTGCGGGGGCCGGTCCCTGTGAGCGGGCCAGGGCTGCGGGGGCCGGTCCCTGTGAGCGGGCCAGGGCTGCGGGGGCCGGTCCCTGTGAGCGGGCCAGGGCTGCGGGGGCCGGTCCCTGTGAGCGGGCCAGGTCTGCGGGGGCCGGTCCGTGTCAGCGGGCCAGGGCTGCGGGGGCCGGTCCGTGTCAGCGGGCCAGGGCTGCGGGGGCCAGTCCCTGTGAGCGGAACAGGGCTGCGGGGGCCAGTCCCTGTGAGCGGGTCAGGGCTGCGGGGGCCAGTCCCTGTGAGCGGGTCAGGGCTGCGGGGGCCAGTCCCTGTGAGCGGGTCAGGGCTGCGGGGGCCAGTCCCTGTGAGCGGGCGAGGGCTGCGGTGGCAAATAGCTGTCAGGGGGTCAGGGCTGCGGGGGCCAGTCCATGTCAGCGGGACAGGGCTGTGGGGGACAGTGCCTGTGATCGGGTCAGGGCTGCGGGGGCCAGTCCCTGTGAGCGGGTCAGGGCTGCGGGGGCCAGTCCCTGTGAGCGGGTCACGGCTGCGGGGGCCAGTCCCTGTGAGCGGGTCAGGGCTGCGGGGGCCAGTCCCTGTGAGCGGGTCAGGGCTGCGGGGGCCAGTCCCTGTGAGCGGGTCAGGGCTGCGGGGGCCAGTCCCTGTGAGCGGGTCAGGCCTGCGGTGGCAAATAGCTGTCAGGGGGTCAGGGCTGCGGGGGCCAGTCCATGTCAGCGGGACAGGGCTGCGGGGGCCGGTCCCTGTGAGCGGGTCAGGGCTGCGGGGGCCAGTCCCTGTGAGCGGGTCAGGGCTGCGGGGGCCAGTCCCTGTGAGCGGGTCAGGGCTGCGGTGGCAAATAGCTGTCAGGGGGTTAGGGCTGCGGTGGCAAATAGCTGTCAGGGCGTCAGGGCTGCGGGGGCCAGTCCCTGTGAGCGGGTGAGGGCTGCGGGGGCCAGTCCCTCATAGCGGGTGAGGGCTGCTGGGGCCAGTCCCTGTGGGCGGGTCAGGGCTGCGGGGGCCAGTCCCTGGGAGCGGGTCAGGGCTGCGGTAGCAAATAGCTGTCAGGGGTCAGGGCTGCGGGGGCCAGTGCCTGTCAGCGGGCCAGGGCTGCGGGGGCCAGACCCTGTCAGCGGGACAGGGCTGCGGGGGCCAGTCACTGTGAGCGGGTCAGGGCTGCGGGGGCCAGTCCCTGTGAGCGGGTCAGGGCTGCGGGGGCCAGTCCCTGTGAGCGGGACAGGCCTGCGGTGGCAAATAGCTGTCAGGGGGTCAGGGCTGCGGGGGCCAGTCCATGTCAGCGGGACAGGGCTGCGGGGGCCGGTCCCTGTGAGCGGGCCAGGACTGCGGGGGCCGGTCCCTGTGAGCGGGCCTGGGCTGCGGGGGCCAGTCCCTGTTAGCGGGCCAGGGCTGCGGGGGCCGGTCCGTGTGAGCGGGCCAGAGCAGCGGGGTCCGGTCCCTGTGAGCGGGCCAGGGCTGCGGGGGCCGGTCCCTGTGAGCGGGCCAGGGCTGCGGGGGTCGGTCCGTGTGAGCGGGCCAGGGCTGCGGGGGCCGGTCCCTGTGAGCGGGCCAGGGCTGCGGGGGCCGGTCCCTGTGAGCGGTCCAGGGCTGGGGGGGCCGGTCCCTGTGTGCGGGCCAGGGCTGCGGGGGCCGGTCCCTGTGTGCGGGCCAGGGCTGCGGGGGCCGGTCCCTGTGAGCGGGCAAGGGCTGCGGGGGCCGGTCCCTGTGAGTGGGCCAGGGCTGCGGGGGCCGGTCCCTGTGAGCGGGCCAGGGATGCGGGGGCCGGTCCCTGTGAGCGGGCCAGGGATGCGGGGGCCGGTCCCTGTGAGCGGGCCAGGGCTGCGGGGGCCGGTCCCTGTGAGCGGGCCAGGGCTGCGGGGGCCGGTCCCTGTGAGCGGGACAGGGCTGCGGGGGCCGGTCCCTGTGAGCGGGACAGGGCTGCGGGGGCCGGTCCCTGTGAGCGGGCCAGGGCTGCCGGGGCCGGTCCCTGTGAGCGGGCCAGGGCTGCGGGGGCCGGTCCCTGTGAGCGGGCCAGGGCTGCGGGGGCCGGTCCCTGTGAGCGGGCCAGGGCTGCGGGGGCCGGTCCGTGTCAGCGGGCCAGGGCTGCGGGGGCCAGTCCCTGTGAGCGGAACAGGGCTGCGGGGGCCAGTCCCTGTGAGCGGGTCAGGGCTGCGGGGGCCAGTCCCAGTGAGCGGGTCAGGGCTGCGGGGGCCAGTCCCTGTGAGCGGGTCAGGGCGGCGGGGGCCAGTCCCTGTGAGCGGGCGAGGGCTGCGGTGGCAAATAGCTGTCAGGGGGTCAGGGCTGCGGGGGCCAGTCCATGTCAGCGGGACAGGGCTGCGGGGGACAGTGCCTGTGATCGGGTCAGGGCTGCGGGGGCCAGTCCCTGTGAGCGGGTCAGGGCTGCGGGGGCCAGTCCCTGTGAGCGGGTCAGGGCCTCGGGGGCCAGTCCCTGTGAGCGGGTCAGGGCTGCGGGGGCCAGTCCCTGTGAGCCGGTGAGGCCTGCGGTGGCAAATAGCTGTCAGGGGGTCAGGGCTGCGGGGGCCAGTCCATGTCAGCGGGACAGGGCTGCGGGGGCCGGTCCCTGTGAGCGGGTCAGGGCTGCGGGGGCCAGTCCCTGTGAGCGGGTCAGGGCTGCGGGGGCCAGTCCCTGTGAGCGGGACAGGCCTGCGGTGGCAAATAGCTGTCAGGGGGTCAGGGCTGCGGGGGCCAGTCCATGTCAGCGGGACAGGGCTGCGGGGGCCGGTCCCTGTGAGCGGGCCAGGGCAGCGGGGGCCGGTCCCTGTGAGCGGGCCAGGGCTGCGGGGGCCTGTCCCTGTGATCGGGTCATGGCTGCGGGGGCCGGTCCCTGTGAGCGGGTGAGGGCTGCGGGGGCCAGTCCCTGTTAGCGGGTGAGGGCTGCGGTGGCAAATACCTGTCAGGGGTCAGGGCTGCGGGGGCCAGTCCATGTCAGCGGGACAGGGCTGCGGGGGATAGTGCCTCTGATCGGGTCATGGCTGCGGGGGCCAGTCCCTGTGAGCGGGTGAGGGCTGCGGGGGCCAGTCCCACTTAGCGGGTGAGGGCTGCGGGGGCCAGTCCCTGTGAGCGGGTCAGGGCTGCGGGGGCCAGTCCCTGTGAGCGGGTCAGGGCTGCGGTGGCAAATAGCTGTCAGGGGGTCAGGGCTGCGGTGGCAAATAGCTGTCAGGGCGTCAGGGCTGCGGGGGCCAGTCCCTGTGAGCGGGTGAGGGCTGCGGGGGCCAGTCCCTCATAGCGGGTGAGGGCTGCTGGGGCCAGTCCCTGTGAGCGGGTCAGGGCTGCGGGGGCCAGTCCCTGGGAGCGGGTCAGGGCTGCGGTAGCAAATAGCTGTCAGGGGTCAGGGCTGCGGGGGCCAGTGCCTGTCAGCGGGCCAGGGCTGCGGGGGCCAGTCCCTGTCAGCGGGACAGGGCTGCGGGGGCCAGTCACTGTGAGCGGGTCAGGGCTGCGGGGGCCAGTCCCTGTGAGCGGGTCAGGGCTGCGGGGGCCAGTCCCTGTGAGCGGGACAGGCCTGCGGTGGCAAATAGCTGTCAGGGGGTCAGGGCTGCGGGGGCCAGTCCCTGTTAGCGGGCCAGGGCTGCGGGGGCCGGTCCGTGTGAGCGGGCCAGGGCAGCGGGGGCCGGTCCCTGTGAGCGGGCCAGGGCTGCGGGGGCCGGTCCCTGTTAGCGGGCCAGGGCTGCGGGGGCCGGTCCGTGTGAGCGGGCCAGGGCTGCGGGGGCCGGTCCCTGTGAGCGGGCCAGGGCTGCGGGGGCCGGTCCCTGTGAGCGGTCCAGGGCTGGGGGGGCCGGTCCCTGTTGGCGGGCCAGGGCTGCGGGGGCCGGTCCCTGTGTGCGGGCCAGGGCTGCGGGGGCCAGTCCCTGTGAGCGGGCAAGTGCTGCGGGGGCCGGTCCCTGTGAGCGGGCCAGGGCTGCGGGGGCCGGTCCCTGTGAGCGGGCCAGGGATGCGGGGGCCGGTCCCTGTGAGCGGGCCAGGGATGCGGGGGCCGGTCCCTGTGAGCGGGCCAGGGCTGCGGGGGCCGGTCCCTGTGAGCGGGCCAGGGCTGCGGGGGCCGGTCCCTGTGAGCGGGACAGGGCTGCGGGGGCCGGTCCCTTTGAGCGGGCCAGGGCTGCCGGGGCCGGTCCCTGTGAGCGGGCCAGGGCTGCGGGGGCCGGTCCCTGTGAGCGGGCCAGGGCTGCGGGGGCAGGTCCCTGTGAGCGGGCCAGGGCTGCGGGGGCCAGTCCGTGTCAGCGGGCCAGGGCTGCGGGGGACAGTCCCTGTGAGCGGAACAGGGCTGCGGGTGCCAGTCCCTGTGAGCGGGTCAGGGCTGCGGGTCCAGTCCCTGTGAGCGGGTCAGGGCTGCGGGGGCCAGTCCCTGTGAGCGGGTCAGGGCTGCGGGGGCCGGTCCCTTTGAGCGGGCCAGGGCTGCCGGGGCCGGTCCCTGTGAGCGGGCCAGGGCTGCGGGGGCCGGTCCCTGTGAGCGGGCCAGGGATGCGGGGGCCGGTCCCTGTGAGCGGGCCAGGGATGCGGGGGCCGGTCCCTGTGAGCGGGCCAGGGCTGCGGGGGCCGGTCCCTGTGAGCAGGCCAGGGCTGCGGGGGCCGGTCCCTGTGAGCGGGACAGGGCTGCGGGGGCCGGTCCCTGTGAGCGGGCCAGGGCTGCCGGGGCCGGTCCCTGTGAGCGGGCCAGGGCTGCGGGGGCCGGTCCCTGTGAGCGGGCCAGGGCTGCGGGGGCCGGTCCCTGTGAGCGGGCCAGGGCTGCGGGGGCCGGTCCGTGTCAGCGGGCCAGGGCTGCGGGGGCCAGTCCCTGTGAGCGGAACAGGGCTGCGGGGGCCAGTCCCTGTGAGCGGGTCAGGGCTGCGGGGGCCAGTCCCTGTGAGCGGGTCAGGGCTGCGGGGGCCAGTCCCTGTGAGCGGGTCAGGGCTGCGGGGGCCAGTCCCTGTGAGCGGGCGAGGGCTGCGGTGGCAAATAGCTGTCAGGGGGTCAGGGCTGCGGGGGCCAGTCCATGTCAGCGGGACAGGGCTGCGGGGGACAGTGCCTGTGATCGGGTCAGGGCTGCGGGGGCCAGTCCCTGTGAGCGGGTCAGGGCTGCGGGGGCCAGACCCTGTGAGCGGGTCAGGGCTGCGGGGGCCAGTCCCTGTGAGCGGGTCAGGGCTGCGGGGGCCAGTCCCTGTGAGCGGGTCAGGGCTGCGGGGGCCAGTCCCTGTGAGCGGGTCAGGGCTGCGGGGGCCAGTCCCTGTGAGCGGGTCAGGGCTGCGGGGGCCAGTCCCTGTGAGCGGGTCAGGGCTGCGGGGGCCAGTCCCTGTGAGCCGGTGAGGCCTGCGGTGGCAAATAGCTGTCAGGGGGTCAGGGCTGCGGGGGCCAGTCCATGTCAGCGGGACAGGGCTGCGGGGGCCGGTCCCTGTGAGCGGGTCAGGGCTGCGGGGGCCGGTCCCTGTGAGCGGGTCAGGGCTGCGGGGGCCAGTCCCTGTGAGCGGGACAGGCCTGCGGTGGCAAATAGCTGTCAGGGGGTGAGGGCTGCGGGGGCCAGTGCATGTCAGCGGGACAGGGCTGCGGGGGCCGGTCCCTGTGAGCGGGCCAGGGCTGCGGGGGCCGGTCCCTGTGAGCGGGCCAGGGCTGCGGGGGCCAGTCCCTGTTAGCGGGCCAGGGCTGCGGGGGCCGGTCCGTGTGAGCGGGCCAGGGCAGCGGGGTCCGGTCCCTGTGAGCGGGCCAGGGCTGCGGGGGCCGGTCCCTGTGAGCGGGCCAGGGCTGCGGGGGCCGGTCCCTGTGAGCGGGTCAGGGCTGCGGGGGCCAGTCCCTGTGAGCGGGTCAGGGCTGCGGGGGCCAGTCCCTGTGAGCCGGTGAGGCCTGCGGTGGCAAATAGCTGTCAGGGGGTCAGGGTTGCGGGGGCCAGTCCATGTCAGCGGGACAGGGCTGCGGGGGCCGGTCCCTGTGAGCGGGTCAGGGCTGCGGGGGCCAGTCCCTGTGACCGGGTCACGGCTGCGGGGGCCAGTCCCTGTGAGCGGGACAGGCCTGCGGTGGCAAATAGCTGTCAGGGGGTGAGGGCTGCGGGGGCCAGTCCATGTCAGCGGGACAGGGCTGCGGGGGCCGGTCCCTGTGAGCGGGCCAGGGCTGCGGGGGCCGGTCCCTGTGAGCGGGCCAGGGCTGCGGGGGCCAGTCCCTGTTAGCGGGCCAGGGCTGCGGGGGCCGGTCCGTGTGAGCGGGCCAGGGCAGCGGGGTCCGGTCCCTGTGAGCGGGCCAGGGCTGCGGGGGCCGGTCCCTGTGAGCGGGCCAGGGCTGCGGGGGCCGGTCCCTGTTAGCGGGCCAGGGCTGCGGGGGCCGGTCCGTGTGAGCGGGCCAGGGCTGCGGGGGCCGGTCCCTGTGAGCGGGCCAGGGCTGCGGGGGCCGGTCCCTGTGAGCGGTCCAGGGCTGGGGGGGCCGGTCCCTGTGTGCGGGCCAGGGCTGCGGGGGCCGGTCCCTGTGTGCGGGCCAGGGCTGCGGGGGCCGGTCCCTGTGTGCGGGCCAGGGCTGCGGGGGCCGGTCCCTGTGAGCGGGCAAGGGCTGCGGGGGCCGGTCCCTGTGAGCGGGCCAGGGCTGCGGGGGCCGGTCCCTGTGAGCGGGCCAGGGATGCGGGGGCCGGTCCCTGTGAGCGGGCCTGGGATGCGGGGGCCGGTCCCTGTGAGCGGGCCAGGGCTGCGGGGGCCGGTCCCTGTGAGCGGGTCAGGGCTGCGGGGGCCAGTCCCTGTGAGCGGGTCAGGGCTGCGGGGGCCAGTCCCTGTGAGCGGGCGAGGGCTGCGGTGGCAAATAGCTGTCAGGGGGTCAGGGCTGCGGGGGCCAGTCCATGTCAGCGGGACAGGGCTGCGGGGGACAGTGCCTGTGATCGGGTCAGGGCAGCGGAGGCCAGTCCCTGTGAGCGGGTCAGGGCTGCGGGGGCCAGTCCCTGTGAGCGGGTCAGGGCTGCGGGGGCCAGTCCCTGTGAGCGGGTCAGGGCTGCGGGGGCCAGTCCCTGTGAGCGGGTCAGGGCTGCGGGGGCCGGTCCCTGTGAGCGGGTCAGGGCTGCGGGGGCCAGTCCCTGTGAGCGGGTCAGGGCTGCGGGGGCCGGTCCCTGTGAGCGGGTCAGGGCTGCGGGGGTCAGTCCCTGTGAGCGGGTCAGGGCTGCGGGGGCCAGTCCCTGTGAGCCGGTGAGGCCTGCGGTGGCAAATAGCTGTCAGGGGGTCAGGGCTGCGGGGGCCAGTCCATGTCAGCGGGACAGGGCTGCGGGGGCCGGTCCCTGTGAGCGGGTCAGGGCTGCGGGGGCCAGTCCCTGTGAGCGGGTCAGGGCTGCGGTGGCAAATAGCTGTCAGGGGGTCAGGGCTGCAGTGGCAAATAGCTGTCAGGGCGTCAGGGCTGCGGGGGCCAGTCCCTGTGAGCGGGTGAGGGCTGCGGGGGCCAGTCCCTCTTAGCGGGTGAGGGCTGCTGGGGCCAGTCCCTGTGAGCGGGTCAGGGCTGCGGGGGCCAGTCCCTGTGAGCGGGTCAGGGCTGCGGTGGCAAATAGCTGTCAGGGGATCAGGGCTGCGGGGGCCAGTGCCTGTCAGCGGGCCAGGGCTGCGGGGGCCAGTCCCTGTCAGCGGGCCAGGGCTGCGGGGGCCAGTCACTGTGAGCGGGTCAGGGCTGCGGGGGCCAGTCCCTGTGAGCGGGTCAGGGCTGCGGGGGCCAGTCCCTGTGAGCGGGACAGGCCTGCGGTGGCAAATAGCTGTCAGGGGGTCAGGGCTGCGGGGCCCAGTCCATGTCAGCGGGACAGGGCTGCGGGGGCCGGTCCCTGTGAGCGGGCCAGGGCTGCGGGGGCCGGTCCCTGTGAGCGGGCCAGGGCTGCGGGGGCCTGTCCCTGTGATCGGGTCATGGCTGCGGGGGCCGGTCCCTGTGAGCGGGTGAGGGCTGCGGTGGCAAATACCTGTCAGGGGGTCAGGGCTGCGGTGGCAAATACCTGTCAGGGGGTCAGGGCTGCGGGGGCCAGTCCATGTCAGCGGGACAGGGCTGCGGGGGATAGTGCCTCTGATCGGGTCATGGCTGCGGAGGCCAGTCCCTGTGAGCGGGTGAGGGCTGCGGGGGCCAGTCCCTCTTAGCGGGTGAGGGCTGCGGGGGCCAGTCCCTGTGAGCGGGTCAGGGCTGCGGGGGCCAGTCCCTGTGAGCGGGTCATGGCTGCGGGGGAGTGTCCCTGTGAGCGGGTCAGGGCTGCGGGGGCCGGTCCCTGTGAGCGGGCCAGGGCTGCGGGTGCCGGTCCCTGTGAGCTGTCCAGGGCTGCGGGGGCCGGTCCCTGTGAGCGGTCCAGGGCTGTGGGGGCCGGTCCCTGTGTGCGGGCCAGGGCTGCGGGGGCCGGTCCGTGTGAGCGGGCCAGGGCTGCGGGGGCCGGTCCGTGTGAGCGGGCCAGGGCTGCGGGGGCCGGTCCCTGTGAGCGGGCCAGGGCTGCGGGGGCCGGTCCATGTGAGCGGGCCAGGGCTGCGGGGGCCTGTCCCTGTGATCGGGTCATGGCTGCGGGGGCCAGTCCCTGTCAGGGGGTCAGGGCTGCGGTGGCAAATACCTGTCAGGGGGTCAGGGCTGCGGGGGCCAGTCCATGTCAGCGGGAAAGGGCTGCGGGGGATAGTGCCTGTGATCGGGTCATGGCTGCGGGGGCCAGTCCCTGTGAGCGGGTGAGGGCTGCGGGGGCCAGTCCCTCTTAGCGGGTGAGGGCTGCGGGGGCCAGTCCCTGTGAGCGGGTCAGGGCTGCGGGGGCCAGTCCCTGTGAGCGGGTCAGGGCTGCGGGGGAGTGTCCCTGTGAGCGGGTCAGGGCTGCGGGGGCCGGTCCGTGTGAGCGGGCCAGGGCTGCGGGGGCCGGTCCCTGTGAGCGGTCCAGGGCTGCGGGGGCCGGTCCCTGTGAGCGGTCCAGGGCTGCGGGGGCCGGTCCCTGTGTGCGGGCCAGGGCTGCGGGGGCCGGTCTCTGTGTGCGGGCCAGGGCTGCGGGGGCCGGTCCCTGTGAGCGGGCCAGGGCTGCGGGGGCCGGTCCCTGTGAGCGGGCCAGGGCTGCGGGGGCCGGTCCCTGTGAGCGGACCAGGGCTGCGGGGGCCGGTCCCTGTGACCGGGCCAGGGCTGCGGGGGCCGTTCCCTGAGAGCGGGCCAGGGATGCGGGGGCCGGTCCCTGTGAGCGGGCCAGGGATGCGGGGGCCGGTCCCTGTGAGCGGGCCAGGGCTGCGGGGGCCGGTCCCTGTTAGCGGGCCAGGGCTGCGGGGGCCGGTCCGTGTGAGCGGGCCAGGGCAGCGGGGTCCGGTCCCTGTGAGCGGGCCAGGGCTGCGGGGGCCGGTCCCTGTGAGCGGGCCAGGGCTGCGGGGGCCGGTCCCGGTGAGCGGGCCAGGGCTGCGGGGGCCGGTCCCTGTGAGCGGGCCAGGGCTGCGGGGGCCGGTCCCTGTGAGCGGGCCAGGGCTGCGGGTGCCGGTCCCTGTGAGCGGGCCAGGGCTGCGGGGGCCGGTCCCTGTCAGCGAGCCAGGGCTGCGGGGGCCGGTCCCTGTGAGCGGGCCAGGGCTGCGGGGGGCGGTCCCTGTGAGCGGGCCAGGGCTGCGGGGGCCGGTCCCTGTGAGCGGGCCAGGGCTGCGGGGGCCGGTCCCTGTGAGCGGGCCAGGGCTGCGGGGGCCGGTCCCTGTGAGCGGGCCAGGGCTGCGGGGGCCGGTCCCTGTGAGCGGGCCAGGGCTGCGGGGGCCGGTCCCTGTGAGCGGGCCAGGGCTGCGGGGGCCTGTCCCTGTGATCGGTCATGGCTGCGGGGGCCAGTCCCTGTGAGCGGGTGAGGGCTGCGGGGGCCAGTCCCTGTTAGCGGGTGAGGGCTGCGGTGGCAAATACCTGTCAGGGGGTCAGGGCTGCGGGGGCCAGTCCATGTCAGCGGGACAGGGCTGCGGGGGATAGTGCCTGTGATCGGGTCATGGCTGCGGGGGCCAGTCCCTGTGAGCGGGTGAGGGCTGCGGGGGCCAGTCCCTCTTAGCGGGTCATGGCTGCGGGGGCCAGTCCCTGTGAGCGGGTCAGGGCTGCGGGGGAGTGTCCCTGTGAGCGGGTCAGGGCTGCGGGGGCCGGTCCGTGTGAGCGGGCCAGGGCTACGGGGGCCGGTCCCTGTGAGCGGTCCAGGGCTGCGGGGGCCGGTCCCTGTGAGCCGTCCAGGGCTGCGGGGGCCGGTCCCTGTGTGCGGGCCAGGGCTGCGGGGGCCGGTCCCTGTGTGCGGGCCAGGGCTGCAGGGGCCGGTCCGTGTGAGCGGGCCAGGGCTGCGGGGGCCGGTCCCTGTGAGCGGGTGAGGGCTGCGGTGGCAAATACCTGTCAGGGGGTCAGGGCTGCGGGGGCCAGTCCATGTCAGCGGGAAAGGGCTGCGGGGGATAGTGCCTGTGATCGGGTCATGGCTGCGGGGGCCAGTCCCTGTGAGCTGGTGAGGGCTGCGGGGGCCAGTCCCTCTTAGCGGGTGAGGGCTGCGGGGGCCAGTCCCTGTGAGCGGGTCAGGGCTGCGGGGGCCAGTCCCAGTGAGCGGGTCAGGGCTGCGGGGGAGTGTCCCTGTGAGCGGGTCAGGGCTGCGGGGGCCAGTCCCTGTGAGCGGGTCAGGGCTGCGGGGGCCAGTCCCTGTGAGCGGGTCAGGCCTGCGGTGGCAAATAGCTGTCAGGGGGTCAGGGCTGCGGGGGCCAGTCCATGTCAGCGGGACAGGGCTGCGGGGGCCGGTCCCTGTGAGCGGGTCAGGGCTGCGGGGGCCAGTCCCTGTGAGCGGGTCAGGGCTGCGGGGGCCAGTCCCTGTGAGCGGGTCAGGGCTGCGGTGGCAAATAGCTGTCAGGGGGTCAGGGCTGCGGTGGCAAATAGCTGTCACGGCGTCAGGGCTGCGGGGGCCAGTCCCTGTGAGCGGGTGAGGGCTGCGGGGGCCAGTCCCTCATAGCGGGTGAGGGCTGCTGGGGCCAGTCCCTGTGAGCGGGTCAGGGCTGCGGGGGCCAGTCCCTGGGAGCGGGTCAGGGCTGCGGTAGCAAATAGCTGTCAGGGGTCAGGGCTGCGGGGGCCAGTGCCTGTCAGCGGGCCAGGGCTGCGGGGGCCAGTCCCTGTCAGCGGGACAGGGCTGCGGGGGCCAGTCCCTGTGAGCGGGTCAGGGCTGCGGGGGCCAGTCCCTGTGAGCGGGTCAGGGCTGCGGGGGCCAGTCCCTGTGAGCGGGACAGGCCTGCGGTGGCAAATAGCTGTCAGGGGGTCAGGGCTGCGGGGGCCAGTCCATGTCAGCGGGACAGGGCTGCGGGGGGCGGTCCCTGTGAGCGGGCCAGGGCTGCGGGGGCCGGTCCCTGTGAGCGGGCCAGGGCTGCGGGGGCCAGTCCCTGTTAGCGGGCCAGGGCTGCGGGGGCCGGTCCGTGTGAGCGGGCCAGGGCAGCGGGGTCCGGTCCCTGTGAGCGGGCCAGGGCTGCGGGGGCCGGTCCCTGTGAGCGGTCCAGGGCTGGGGGGGCCGGTCCCTGTAGGCGGGCCAGGGCTGCGGGGGTCGGTCCGTGTGAGCGGGCCAGGGCTGCGGGGGCCGGTCCCTGTGAGCGGGCCAGGGCTGCGGGGGCCGGTCCCTGTGAGCGGTCCAGGGCTGGGGGGGCCGGTCCCTGTGTGCGGGCCAGGGCTGCGGGGTCCGGTCCCTGTGTGCGGGCCAGGGCTGCGGGGGCCGGTCCCTGTGAGCGGGCAAGGGCTGCGGGGGCCGGTCCCTGTGAGCGGGCCAGGGCTGCGGGGGCCGGTCCCAGTGAGCGGGCCAGGGATGCGGGGGCCGGTCCCTGTGAGCGGGCCAGGGATGCGGGGGCCGGTCCCTGTGAGCGGGCCAGGGCTGCGGGGGCCGGTCCCTGTGAGCGGGCCAGGGCTGCGGGGGCCGGTCCCTGTGAGCGGGACAGGGCTGTGGGGGCCGGTCCCTGTGAGCGGGCCAGGGCTGCCGGGGCCGGTCCCTGTGAGCGGGCCAGGGCTGCGGGGGCCGGTCCCTGTGAGCGGGCCAGGGCTGCGGGGGACGGTCCCTGTGAGCGGGCCAGGGCTGCGGGGGCCGGTCCGAGTCAGCGGGCCAGGGCTGCGGGGGCCAGTCCCTGTGAGCGGAACAGGGCTGCGGGGGCCAGTCCCTGTGAGCGGGTCAGGGCTGCGGGGGCCAGTCCCAGTGAGCGGGTCATGGCTGCGGGGGCCAGTCCCTGTGAGCGGGTCAGGGCTGCGGGGGCCAGTCCCTGTGAGCGGGCGAGGGCTGCGGTGGCAAATAGCTGTCAGGGGGTCAGGGCTGCGGGGGCCAGTCCATGTCAGCGGGACAGGGCTGCGGGGGACAGTGCCTGTGATCGGGTCAGGGCTGCGGGGGCCAGTCACTGTGAGCGGGTCAGGGCTGCGGGGGCCAGTCCCTGTGAGCGGGTCAGGGCTGCGGGGGCCAGTCCCTGTGAGCGGGTCAGGGCTGCGGAAGCCAGTCCCTGTGAGCGGGTCAGGGCTGCGGGGGCCTGTCCCTGTGAGCGGGCCAGGGCTGCGGGGGCCGGTCCCTGTGAGCGGGCCAGGGCTGCGGGGGCCTGTCCCTGTGAGCGGGCCAGGGCTGCGGGGGCCGGTCCCTGTGAGCGGGCCAGGGCTGCGGGGGCCGGTCCCTGTGAGCGGTACAGGGCTGCGGGGGCCGGTCCCTGTGAGCGGGCCAGGGCTGCCGGGGCCGGTCCCTGTGAGCGGGCCAGGGCTGCGGGGGCCGGTCCCTGTGAGCGGGCCAGGGCTGCGGGGGCCGGTCCCTGTGAGCGGTCCAGGGCTGGGGGGGCCGGTCCCTGTGTGCGGGCCAGGGCTGCGGGGGCCGGTCCCTGTGTGCGGGCCAGGGATGCGGGGGCCGGTCCCTGTGAGCGGGCAAGGGATACGGGGGCCGGTCCCTGTGAGCGGGCCAGGGCTGCAGGGGCCGGTCCCTGTGAGCGGGCCAGGGATGCGGGGGCCGGTCCCTGTGAGCGGGCCAGGGATGCGGGGGCCGGTCCCTGTGAGCGGGCCAGGGCTGCGGGGGCCGGTCCCTGTGAGCGGGCCAGGGCTGCGGGGGCCGGTCCCTGTGAGCGGGACAGGGCTGCGGGGGCCGGTCCCTGTGAGCGGGCCAGGGCTGCGGGGGCCGGTCCCTGTGAGCGGGCCAGGGCTGCGGGGGCCGGTCCCTGTGAGCGGGCCAGGGCTGCCGGGGCCGGTCCCTGTGAGCGGGCCAGGGCTGCGGGGGCCGGTCCCTGTGAGCGGGCCAGGGCTGCGGGGGCCGGTCCCTGTGAGCGGGCCAGGGCTGCGGGGGCCGGTCCGTGTCAGCGGGCCAGGGCTGCGGGGGCCAGTCCCTGTGAGCGGAACAGGGCTGCGGGGGCCAGTCCCTGTGAGCGGGTCAGGGCTGCGGGGGCCAGTCCCTGTGAGCGGGTCAGGGCTGCGGGGGCCAGTCCCTGTGAGCGGGTCAGGGCTGCGGGGGCCAGTCCCTGTGAGCGGGCGAGGGCTGCGGTGGCAAATAGCTGTCAGGGGGTCAGGGCTGCGGGGGCCAGTCCATGTCAGCGGGACAGGGCTGCGGGGGACAGTGCCTGTGATCGGGTCAGGGCTGCGGGGGCCAGTCCCTGTGAGCGGGTCAGGGCTGCGGGGGCCAGTCCCTGTGAGCGGGTCAGGGCTGCGGGGGCCAGTCCCTGTGAGCGGGTCAGGGCTGCGGGGGCCAGTCCCTGTGAGCGGGTCAGGGCTGCGGGGGCCAGTCCCTGTGAGCGGGTCAGGGCTGCGGGGGCCAGTCCCTGTGAGCGGGTCAGGGCTGCGGGGGCCAGTCCCTGTGAGCCGGTGAGGCCTGCGGTGGCAAATAGCTGTCAGGGGGTCTGGGCTGCGGGGGCCAGTCCATGTCAGCGGGACAGGGCTGCGGGGGCCGGTCCCTGTGAGCGGGTCAGGGCTGCGGGGGCCAGTCCCTGTGAGCGGGTCAGGGCTGCGGGGGCGGGTCCGTGTGAGCGGGCCAGGGCTGCGGGGGCCGGTCCCTGTGAGCGGTCCAGGGCTGCGGGGGCCGGTCCCTGTGAGCGGTCCAGGGCTGCGGGGGCCGGTCCCTGTGAGCGGTCCAGGGCTGCGGGGGCCGGTCCCTGTGTGCGGGCCAGGGCTGCGGGGGCCGGTCCCTGTGAGCGGGCCAGGGCTGCGGGGGCCGGTCCCTGTGAGCGGGCCAGGGCTGCGGGGGCCGGTCCCTGTGAGCGGGCAAGGGCTGCGGGGGCCGGTCCCTGTGAGCGGGCCAGGGCTGCGGGGGCCGGTCCCTGTGAGCGGGCCAGGGATGCGGGGGCCGGTGCCTGTGAGCGGGCCAGGGATGCGGGGGCCGGTCCCTGTGAGCGGGCCAGGGCTGCGGGGGCCGGTCCCTGTGAGCGGGCCAGGGCTGCGGGGGCCGGTCCCTGTGAGCGGGACAGGGCTGCGGGGGCCGGTCCCTGTGAGCGGGACAGGGCTGCGGGGGCCGGTGCCTGTGAGCGGGCCAGGGATGCGGGGGCCGGTCCCTGTGAGCGGGCCAGGGCTGCGGGGGCCGGTCCCTGTGAGCGGGCCAGGGCTGCGGGGGCCGGTCCCTGTGAGCGGGACAGGGCTGCGGGGGCCGGTACCTGTGAGCGGGCCAGGGCTGCCGGGGCCGGTCCCTGTGAGCGGGCCAGGGCTGCGGGGGCCGGTCCCTGTGAGCGGGCCAGGGCTGCGGGGGCCGGTCCCTGTGAGCGGGCCAGGGCTGCGGGGGCCGGTCCGTGTCAGCGGGCCAGGGCTGCGGGGGCCGGTCCGTGTCAGCGGGCCAGGGCTGCGGGGGCCAGTCCCTGTGAGCGGAACAGGGCTGCGGGGGCCAGTCCCTGTGAGCGGGTCAGGGCTGCGGGGGCCAGTCCCTGTGAGCGGGTCAGGGCTGCGGGGGCCAGTCCCTGTGAGCGGGTCAGGGCTGCGGGGGCCAGTCCCTGTGAGCGGGCGAGGGCTGCGGTGGCAAATAGCTGTCAGGGGGTCAGGGCTGCGGGGGCCAGTCCATGTCAGCGGGACAGGGCTGCGGGGGACAGTGCCTGTGATCGGGTCAGGGCTGCGGGGGCCAGTCCCTGTGAGCGGGTCAGGGCTGCGGGGGCCAGTCCCTGTGAGCGGGTCACGGCTGCGGGGGCCAGTCCCTGTGAGCGGGTCAGGGCTGCGGGGGCCAGTCCCTGTGAGCGGGTCAGGGCTGCGGGGGCCAGTCCCTGTGAGCGGGTCAGGGCTGCGGGGGCCAGTCCCTGTGAGCGGGTCAGGCCTGCGGTGGCAAATAGCTGTCAGGGGGTCAGGGCTGCGGGGGCCAGTCCATGTCAGCGGGACAGGGCTGCGGGGGCCGGTCCCTGTGAGCGGGTCAGGGCTGCGGGGGCCAGTCCCTGTGAGCGGGTCAGGGCTGCGGGGGCCAGTCCCTGTGAGCGGGTCAGGGCTGCGGTGGCAAATAGCTGTCAGGGGGTCAGGGCTGCGGTGGCAAATAGCTGTCAGGGCGTCAGGGCTGCGGGGGCCAGTCCCTGTGAGCGGGTGAGGGCTGCGGGGGCCAGTCCCTCATAGCGGGTGAGGGCTGCTGGGGTCAGTCCCTGTGGGCGGGTCAGGGCTGCGGGGGCCAGTCCCTGGGAGCGGGTCAGGGCTGCGGTAGCAAATAGCTGTCAGGGGTCAGGGCTGCGGGGGCCAGTGCCTGTCAGCGGGCCAGGGCTGCGGGGGCCAGTCCCTGTCAGCGGGACAGGGCTGCGGGGGCCAGTCACTGTGAGCGGGTCAGGGCTGCGGGGGCCAGTCCCTGTGAGCGGGTCAGGGCTGCGGGGGCCAGTCCCTGTGAGCGGGACAGGCCTGCGGTGGCAAATAGCTGTCAGGGGGTCAGGGCTGCGGGGGCCAGTCCATGTCAGCGGGACAGGGCTGCGGGGGCCGGTCCCTGTGAGCGGGCCAGGGCTGCGGGGGCCGGTCCCTGTGAGCGGGCCTGGGCTGCGGGGGCCAGTCCCTGTTAGCGGGCCAGGGCTGCGGGGGCCGGTCCGTGTGAGCGGGCCAGAGCAGCGGGGTCCGGTCCCTGTGAGCGGGCCAGGGCTGCGGGGGCCGGTCCCTGTGAGCGGGCCAGGGCTGCGGGGGCCGGTCCCTGTTAGCGGGCCAGGGCTGCGGGGGTCGGTCCGTGTGAGCGGGCCAGGGCTGCGGGGGCCGGTCCCTGTGAGCGGGCCAGGGCTGCGGGGGCCGGTCCCTGTGAGCGGTCCAGGGCTGGGGGGGCCGGTCCCTGTGTGCGGGCCAGGGCTGCGGGGGCCGGTCCCTGTGTGCGGGCCAGGGCTGCGGGGGCCGGTCCCTGTGAGCGGGCAAGGGCTGCGGGGGCCGGTCCCTGTGAGCGGGCCAGGGCTGCGGGGGCCGGTCCCTGTGAGCGGGCCAGGGATGCGGGGGCCGGTCCCTGTGAGCGGGCCAGGGATGCGGGGGCCGGTCCCTGTGAGCGGGCCAGGGCTGCGGGGGCCGGTCCCTGTGAGCGGGCCAGGGCTGCGGGGGCCGGTCCCTGTGAGCGGGACAGGGCTGCGGGGGCCGGTCCCTGTGAGCGGGCCAGGGCTGCCGGGGCCGGTCCCTGTGAGCGGGCCAGGGCTGCGGGGGCCGGTCCCTGTGAGCGGGCCAGGGCTGCGGGGGCCGGTCCCTGTGAGCGGGCCAGGGCTGCGGGGGCCGGTCCGTGTCAGCGGGCCAGGGCTGCGGGGGCCAGTCCCTGTGAGCGGAACAGGGCTGCGGGGGCCAGTCCCTGTGAGCGGGTCAGGGCTGCGGGGGCCAGTCCCAGTGAGCGGGTCAGGGCTGCGGGGGCCAGTCCCTGTGAGCGGGTCAGGGCTGCGGGGGCCAGTCCCTGTGAGCGGGCGAGGGCTGCGGTGGCAAATAGCTGTCAGGGGGTCAGGGCTGCGGGGGCCAGTCCATGTCAGCGGGACAGGGCTGCGGGGGACAGTGCCTGTGATCGGGTCAGGGCTGCGGGGGCCAGTCCCTGTGAGCGGGTCAGGGCTGCGGGGGCCAGTCCCTGTGAGCGGGTCAGGGCTGCGGGGGCCAGTCCCTGTGAGCGGGTCAGGCCTGCGGTGGCAAATAGCTGTCAGGGGGTCAGGGCTGCGGGGGCCAGTCCATGTCAGCGGGACAGGGCTGCGGGGGCCGGTCCCTGTGAGCGGGTCAGGGCTGCGGGGGCCAGTCTCTGTGAGCGGGTCAGGGCTGCGGGGGCCAGTCCCTGTGAGCGGGTCAGGGCTGCGGTGGCAAATAGCTGTCAGGGGGTCAGGGCTGCGGTGGCAAATAGCTGTCAGGGCGTCAGGGCTGCGGGGGCCAGTCCCTGTGAGCGGGTGAGGGCTGCGGGGGCCAGTCCCTCATAGCGGGTGAGGGCTGCTGGGGCCAGTCCCTGTGGGCGGGTCAGGGCTGCGGGGGCCAGTCCCTGGGAGCGGGTCAGGGCTGCGGTAGCAAATAGCTGTCAGGGGTCAGGGCTGCGGGGGCCAGTGCCTGTCAGCGGGCCAGGGCTGCGGGGGCCAGTCCCTGTCAGCGGGACAGGGCTGCGGGGGCCAGTCACTGTGAGCGGGTCAGGGCTGCGGGGGCCAGTCCCTGTGAGCGGGTCAGGGCTGCGGGGGCCAGTCCCTGTGAGCGGGACAGGCCTGCGGTGGCAAATAGCTGTCAGGGGGTCAGGGCTGCGGGGGCCAGTCCATGTCAGCGGGACAGGGCTGCGGGGGCCGGTCCCTGTGAGCGGGCCAGGGCTGCGGGGGCCGGTCCCTGTGAGCGGGCCTGGGCTGCGGGGGCCAGTCCCTGTTAGCGGGCCAGGGCTGCGGGGGCCGGTCCGTGTGAGCGGGCCAGAGCAGCGGGGTCCGGTCCCTGTGAGCGGGCCAGGGCTGCGGGGGCCGGTCCCTGTGAGCGGGCCAGGGCTGCGGGGGCCGGTCCCTGTTAGCGGGCCAGGGCTGCGGGGGTCGGTCCGTGTGAGCGGGCCAGGGCTGCGGGGGCCGGTCCCTGTGAGCGGGCCAGGGCTGCGGGGGCCGGTCCCTGTGAGCGGTCCAGGGCTGGGGGGGCCGGTCCCTGTGTGCGGGCCAGGGCTGCGGGGGCCGGTCCCTGTGTGCGGGCCAGGGCTGCGGGGGCCGGTCCCTGTGAGCGGGCAAGGGCTGCGGGGGCCGGTCCCTGTGAGCGGGCCAGGGCTGCGGGGGCCGGTCCCTGTGAGCGGGCCAGGGATGCGGGGGCCGGTCCCTGTGAGCGGGCCAGGGATGCGGGGGCCGGTCCCTGTGAGCGGGCCAGGGCTGCGGGGGCCGGTCCCTGTGAGCGGGCCAGGGCTGCGGGGGCCGGTCCCTGTGAGCGGGACAGGGCTGCGGGGGCCGGTCCCTGTGAGCGGGCCAGGGCTGCCGGGGCCGGTCCCTGTGAGCGGGCCAGGGCTGCGGGGGCCGGTCCCTGTGAGCGGGCCAGGGCTGCGGGGGCCGGTCCCTGTGAGCGGGCCAGGGCTGCGGGGGCCGGTCCGTGTCAGCGGGCCAGGGCTGCGGGGGCCAGTCCCTGTGAGCGGAACAGGGCTGCGGGGGCCAGTCCCTGTGAGCGGGTCAGGGCTGCGGGGGCCAGTCCCAGTGAGCGGGTCAGGGCTGCGGGGGCCAGTCCCTGTGAGCGGGTCAGGGCTGCGGGGGCCAGTCCCTGTGAGCGGGCGAGGGCTGCGGTGGCAAATAGCTGTCAGGGGGTCAGGGCTGCGGGGGCCAGTCCATGTCAGCGGGACAGGGCTGCGGGGGACAGTGCCTGTGATCGGGTCAGGGCTGCGGGGGCCAGTCCCTGTGAGCGGGTCAGGGCTGCGGGGGCCAGTCCCTGTGAGCGGGTCAGGGCCTCGGGGGCCAGTCCCTGTGAGCGGGTCAGGGCTGCGGGGGCCAGTCCCTGTGAGCCGGTGAGGCCTGCGGTGGCAAATAGCTGTCAGGGGGTCAGGGCTGCGGGGGCCAGTCCATGTCAGCGGGACAGGGCTGCGGGGGCCGGTCCCTGTGAGCGGGTCAGGGCTGCGGGGGCCAGTCCCTGTGAGCGGGTCAGGGCTGCGGGGGACAGTCCCTGTGAGCGGGACAGGCCTGCGGTGGCAAATAGCTGTCAGGGGGTCAGGGCTGCGGGGGCCAGTCCATGTCAGCGGGACAGGGCTGCGGGGGCCGGTCCCTGTGAGCGGGCCAGGGCAGCGGGGGCCGGTCACTGTGAGCGGGCCAGGGCTGCGGGGGCCTGTCCCTGTGATCGGGTCATGGCTGCGGGGGCCGGTCCCTGTGAGCGGGTGAGGGCTGCGGGGGCCAGTCCCTGTTAGCGGGTGAGGGCTGCGGTGGCAAATACCTGTCAGGGGTCAGGGCTGCGGGGGCCAGTCCATGTCAGCGGGACAGGGCTGCGGGGGATAGTGCCTCTGATCGGGTCATGGCTGCGGGGGCCAGTCCCTGTGAGCGGGTGAGGGCTGCGGGGGCCAGTCCCGCTTAGCGGGTGAGGGCTGCGGGGGCCAGTCCCTGTGAGCGGGTCAGGGCTGCGGGGGCCAGTCCCTGTGAGCGGGTCAGGGCTGCGGTGGCAAATAGCTGTCAGGGGGTCAGGGCTGCGGTGGCAAATAGCTGTCAGGGGGTCAGGGCTGCGGGGGCCAGTCCATGTCAGCGGGACAGGGCTGCGGGGGACAGTGCCTGTGATCGGGTCAGGGCTGCGGGGGCCAGTCCCTGTGAGCGGGTCAGGGCTGCGGGGGCCAGTCCCTGTGAGCGGGTCAGGGCTGCGGGGGCCAGTCCCTGTGAGCGGGTCAGGGCAGGGGCGGCCAGTCCCTGTGAGCGGGTCAGGGCTGCGGGGGCCAGTCCCTGTGAGCGGGTCAGGGCTGCGGGGGCCAGTCCCTGTGAGCGGGTCAGGGCTGCGGGGGCCAGTCCCTGTGAGCGGGTCAGGGCTGCGGGGGCCAGTCCCTGTGAGCCGGTGAGGCCTGCGGTGGCAAATAGCTGTCAGGGGGTCAGGGCTGCGGGGGCCAGTCCATGTCAGCGGGACAGGGCTGCGGGGGCCGGTCCCTGTGAGCGGGTCAGGGCTGCGGGGGCCAGTCCCTGTGAGCAGGTCAGGGCTGCGGGGGCCAGTCCCTGTGAGCGGGACAGGCCTGCGGTGGCAAATAGCTGTCAGGGGGTGAGGGCTGCGGGGGCCAGTCCATGTCAGCGGGACAGGGCTGCGGGGGCCGGTCCCTGTGAGCGGGCCAGGGCTGCGGGGGCCGGACCCTGTGAGCGGGCCAGGGCTGCGGGGGCCAGTCCCTGTTAGCGGGCCAGGGCTGCGGGGGCCGGTCCGTGTGAGCGGGCCAGGGCAGCGGGGTCCGGTCCCTGTGAGCGGGCCAGGGCTGCGGGGGCCGGTCCCTGTGAGCGGGCCAGGGCTGCGGGGGCCGGTCCCTGTTAGCGGGCCAGGGCTGCGGGGGCCGGTCCGTGTGAGCGGGCCAGGGCTGCGGGGGCCGGTCCCTGTGAGCGGGCCAGGGCTGCGGGGGCCGGTCCCTGTGAGCGGTCCAGGGCTGGGGGGGCCGGTCCCTGTGTGCGGGCCAGGGCTGCGGGGGCCGGTCCCTGTGTGCGGGCCAGGGCTGCGGGGGCCGGTCCCTGTGTGCGGGCCAGGGCTGCGGGGGCCGGTCCCTGTGAGCGGGCAAGGGCTGCGGGGGCCGGTCCCTGTGAGCGGGCCAGGGCTGCGGGGGCCGGTCCCTGTGAGCGGGCCAGGGATGCGGGGGCCGGTCCCTGTGAGCGGGCCTGGGATGCGGGGGCCGGTCCCTGTGAGCGGGCCAGGGCTGCGGGGGCCGGTCCCTGTGAGCGGGTCAGGGCTGCGGGGGCCAGTCCCTGTGAGCGGGTCAGGGCTGCGGGGGCCAGTCCCTGTGAGCGGGCGAGGGCTGCGGTGGCAAATAGCTGTCAGGGGGTCAGGGCTGCGGGGGCCAGTCCATGTCAGCGGGACAGGGCTGCGGGGGACAGTGCCTGTGATCGGGTCAGGGCAGCGGAGGCCAGTCCCTGTGAGCGGGTCAGGGCTGCGGGGGCCAGTCCCTGTGAGCGGGTCAGGGCTGCGGGGGCCAGTCCCTGTGAGCGGGTCAGGGCTGCGGGGGCCAGTCCCTGTGAGCGGGTCAGGGCTGCGGGGGCCAGTCCCTGTGAGCGGGTCAGGGCTGCGGGGGCCAGTCCCTGTGAGCGGGTCAGGGCTGCGGGGGCCGGTCCCTGTGAGCGGGTCAGGGCTGCGGGGGTCAGTCCCTGTGAGCGGGTCAGGGCTGCGGGGGCCAGTCCCTGTGAGCCGGTGAGGCCTGCGGTGGCAAATAGCTGTCAGGGGGTCAGGGCTGCGGGGGCCAGTCCATGTCAGCGGGACAGGGCTGCGGGGGCCGGTCCCTGTGAGCGGGTCAGGGCTGCGGGGGCCAGTCCCTGTGAGCGGGTCAGGGCTGCGGTGGCAAATAGCTGTCAGGGGGTCAGGGCTGCAGTGGCAAATAGCTGTCAGGGCGTCAGGGCTGCGGGGGCCAGTCCCTGTGAGCGGGTGAGGGCTGCGGGGGCCAGTCCCTCTTAGCGGGTGAGGGCTGCTGGGGCCAGTCCCTGTGAGCGGGTCAGGGCTGCGGGGGCCAGTCCCTGTGAGCGGGTCAGGGCTGCGGTGGCAAATAGCTGTCAGGGGATCAGGGCTGCGGGGGCCAGTGCCTGTCAGCGGGCCAGGGCTGCGGGGGCCAGTCCCTGTCAGCGGGCCAGGGCTGCGGGGGCCAGTCACTGTGAGCGGGTCAGGGCTGCGGGGGCCAGTCCCTGTGAGCGGGTCAGGGCTGCGGGGGCCAGTCCCTGTGAGCGGGACAGGCCTGCGGTGGCAAATAGCTGTCAGGGGGTCAGGGCTGCGGGGCCCAGTCCATGTCAGCGGGACAGGGCTGCGGGGGCCGGTCCCTGTGAGCGGGCCAGGGCTGCGGGGGCCGGTCCCTGTGAGCGGGCCAGGGCTGCGGGGGCCTGTCCCTGTGATCGGGTCATGGCTGCGGGGGCCGGTCCCTGTGAGCGGGTGAGGGCTGCGGTGGCAAATACCTGTCAGGGGGTCAGGGCTGCGGTGGCAAATACCTGTCAGGGGGTCAGGGCTGCGGGGGCCAGTCCATGTCAGCGGGACAGGGCTGCGGGGGATAGTGCCTGTGATCGGGTCATGGCTGCGGAGGCCAGTCCCTGTGAGCGGGTGAGGGCTGCGGTGGCAAATAGCTGTCAGGGGGTCAGGGCTGCGGGGGCCAGTCCATGTCAGCGGGACAGGGCTGCGGGGGCCGGTCCCTGTGAGCGGGTCAGGGCTGCGGGGGCCAGTCTCTGTGAGCGGGTCAGGGCTGCGGGGGCCAGTCCCTGTGAGCGGGTCAGGGCTGCGGTGGCAAATAGCTGTCAGGGGGTCAGGGCTGCGGTGGCAAATAGCTGTCAGGGCGTCAGGGCTGCGGGGGCCAGTCCCTGTGAGCGGGTGAGGGCTGCGGGGGCCAGTCCCTCATAGCGGGTGAGGGCTGCTGGGGCCAGTCCCTGTGGGCGGGTCAGGGCTGCGGGGGCCAGTCCCTGGGAGCGGGTCAGGGCTGCGGTAGCAAATAGCTGTCAGGGGTCAGGGCTGCGGGGGCCAGTGCCTGTCAGCGGGCCAGGGCTGCGGGGGCCAGTCCCTGTCAGCGGGACAGGGCTGCGGGGGCCAGTCACTGTGAGCGGGTCAGGGCTGCGGGGGCCAGTCCCTGTGAGCGGGTCAGGGCTGCGGGGGCCAGTCCCTGTGAGCGGGACAGGCCTGCGGTGGCAAATAGCTGTCAGGGGGTCAGGGCTGCGGGGGCCAGTCCATGTCAGCGGGACAGGGCTGCGGGGGCCGGTCCCTGTGAGCGGGCCAGGGCTGCGGGGGCCGGTCCCTGTGAGCGGGCCTGGGCTGCGGGGGCCAGTCCCTGTTAGCGGGCCAGGGCTGCGGGGGCCGGTCCGTGTGAGCGGGCCAGAGCAGCGGGGTCCGGTCCCTGTGAGCGGGCCAGGGCTGCGGGGGCGGGTCCCTGTGAGCGGGCCAGGGCTGCGGGGGCCGGTCCCTGTTAGCGGGCCAGGGCTGCGGGGGTCGGTCCGTGTGAGCGGGCCAGGGCTGCGGGGGCCGGTCCCTGTGAGCGGGCCAGGGCTGCGGGGGCCGGTCCCTGTGAGCGGTCCAGGGCTGGGGGGGCCGGTCCCTGTGTGCGGGCCAGGGCTGCGGGGGCCGGTCCCTGTGTGCGGGCCAGGGCTGCGGGGGCCGGTCCCTGTGAGCGGGCAAGGGCTGCGGGGGCCGGTCCCTGTGAGCGGGCCAGGGCTGCGGGGGCCGGTCCCTGTGAGCGGGCCAGGGATGCGGGGGCCGGTCCCTGTGAGCGGGCCAGGGATGCGGGGGCCGGTCCCTGTGAGCGGGCCAGGGCTGCGGGGGCCGGTCCCTGTGAGCGGGCCAGGGCTGCGGGGGCCGGTCCCTGTGAGCGGGACAGGGCTGCGGGGGCCGGTCCCTGTGAGCGGGCCAGGGCTGCCGGGGCCGGTCCCTGTGAGCGGGCCAGGGCTGCGGGGGCCGGTCCCTGTGAGCGGGCCAGGGCTGCGGGGGCCGGTCCCTGTGAGCGGGCCAGGGCTGCGGGGGCCGGTCCGTGTCAGCGGGCCAGGGCTGCGGGGGCCAGTCCCTGTGAGCGGAACAGGGCTGCGGGGGCCAGTCCCTGTGAGCGGGTCAGGGCTGCGGGGGCCAGTCCCAGTGAGCGGGTCAGGGCTGCGGGGGCCAGTCCCTGTGAGCGGGTCAGGGCTGCGGGGGCCAGTCCCTGTGAGCGGGCGAGGGCTGCGGTGGCAAATAGCTGTCAGGGGGTCAGGGCTGCGGGGGCCAGTCCATGTCAGCGGGACAGGGCTGCGGGGGACAGTGCCTGTGATCGGGTCAGGGCTGCGGGGGCCAGTCCCTGTGAGCGGGTCAGGGCTGCGGGGGCCAGTCCCTGTGAGCGGGTCAGGGCCTCGGGGGCCAGTCCCTGTGAGCGGGTCAGGGCTGCGGGGGCCAGTCCCTGTGAGCCGGTGAGGCCTGCGGTAGCATATAGCTGTCAGGGGGTCAGGGCTGCGGGGGCCAGTCCATGTCAGCGGGACAGGGCTGCGGGGGCCGGTCCCTGTGAGCGGGTCAGGGCTGCGGGGGCCAGTCCCTGTGAGCGGGTCAGGGCTGCGGGGGCCAGTCCCTGTGAGCGGGACAGGCCTGCGGTGGCAAATAGCTGTCAGGGGGTCAGGGCTGCGGGGGCCAGTCCATGTCAGCGGGACAGGGCTGCGGGGGCCGGTCCCTGTGAGCGGGCCAGGGCAGCGGGGGCCGGTCACTGTGAGCGGGCCAGGGCTGCGGGGGCCTGTCCCTGTGATCGGGTCATGGCTGCGGGGGCCGGTCCCTGTGAGCGGGTGAGGGCTGCGGGGGCCAGTCCCTGTTAGCGGGTGAGGGCTGCGGTGGCAAATACCTGTCAGGGGTCAGGGCTGCGGGGGCCAGTCCATGTCAGCGGGACAGGGCTGCGGGGGATAGTGCCTCTGATCGGGTCATGGCTGCGGGGGCCAGTCCCTGTGAGCGGGTGAGGGCTGCGGGGGCCAGTCCCGCTTAGCGGGTGAGGGCTGCGGGGGCCAGTCCCTGTGAGCGGGTCAGGGCTGCGGGGGCCAGTCCCTGTGAGCGGGTCAGGGCTGCGGTGGCAAATAGCTGTCAGGGGGTCAGGGCTGCGGTGGCAAATAGCTGTCAGGGGGTCAGGGCTGCGGGGGCCAGTCCATGTCAGCGGGACAGGGCTGCGGGGGACAGTGCCTGTGATCGGGTCAGGGCTGCGGGGGCCAGTCCCTGTGAGCGGGTCAGGGCTGCGGGGGCCAGTCCCTGTGAGCGGGTCAGGGCTGCGGGGGCCAGTCCCTGTGAGCGGGTCAGGGCAGGGGCGGCCAGTCCCTGTGAGCGGGTCAGGGCTGCGGGGGCCAGTCCCTGTGAGCGGGTCAGGGCTGCGGGGGCCAGTCCCTGTGAGCGGGTCAGGGCTGCGGGGGCCAGTCCCTGTGAGCGGGTCAGGGCTGCGGGGGCCAGTCCCTGTGAGCCGGTGAGGCCTGCGGTGGCAAATAGCTGTCAGGGGGTCAGGGCTGCGGGGGCGAGTCCATGTCAGCGGGACAGGGCTGCGGGGGCCGGTCCCTGTGAGCGGGTCAGGGCTGCGGGGGCCAGTCCCTGTGAGCAGGTCAGGGCTGCGGGGGCCAGTCCCTGTGAGCGGGACAGGCCTGCGGTGGCAAATAGCTGTCAGGGGGTGAGGGCTGCGGGGGCCAGTCCATGTCAGCGGGACAGGGCTGCGGGGGCCGGTCCCTGTGAGCGGGCCAGGGCTGCGGGGGCCGGTCCCTGTGAGCGGGCCAGGGCTGCGGGGGCCAGTCCCTGTTAGCGGGCCAGGGCTGCGGGGGCCGGTCCGTGTGAGCGGGCCAGGGCAGCGGGGTCCGGTCCCTGTGAGCGGGCCAGGGCTGCGGGGGCCGGTCCCTGTGAGCGGGCCAGGGCTGCGGGGGCCGGTCCCTGTTAGCGGGCCAGGGCTGCGGGGGCCGGTCCGTGTGAGCGGGCCAGGGCTGCGGGGGCCGGTCCCTGTGAGCGGGCCAGGGCTGCGGGGGCCGGTCCCTGTGAGCGGTCCAGGGCTGGGGGGGCCGGTCCCTGTGTGCGGGCCAGGGCTGCGGGGGCCGGTCCCTGTGTGCGGGGCAGGGCTGCGGGGGCCGGTCCCTGTGTGCGGGCCAGGGCTGCGGGGGCCGGTCCCTGTGAGCGGGCAAGGGCTGCGGGGGCCGGTCCCTGTGAGCGGGCCAGGGCTGCGGGGGCCGGTCCCTGTGAGCGGGCCAGGGATGCGGGGGCCGGTCCCTGTGAGCGGGCCTGGGATGCGGGGGCCGGTCCCTGTGAGCGGGCCAGGGCTGCGGGGGCCGGTCCCTGTGAGCGGGTCAGGGCTGCGGGGGCCAGTCCCTGTGAGCGGGTCAGGGCTGCGGGGGCCAGTCCCTGTGAGCGGGCGAGGGCTGCGGTGGCAAATAGCTGTCAGGGGGTCAGGGCTGCGGGGGCCAGTCCATGTCAGCGGGACAGGGCTGCGGGGGACAGTGCCTGTGATCGGGTCAGGGCAGCGGAGGCCAGTCCCTGTGAGCGGGTCAGGGCTGCGGGGGCCAGTCCCTGTGAGCGGGTCAGGGCTGCGGGGGCCAGTCCCTGTGAGCGGGTCAGGGCTGCGGGGGCCAGTCCCTGTGAGCGGGTCAGGGCTGCGGGGGCCAGTCCCTGTGAGCGGGTCAGGGCTGCGGGGGCCGGTCCCTGTGAGCGGGTCAGGGCTGCGGGGGTCAGTCCCTGTGAGCGGGTCAGGGCTGCGGGGGCCAGTCCCTGTGAGCCGGTGAGGCCTGCGGTGGCAAATAGCTGTCAGGGGGTCAGGGCTGCGGGGGCCAGTACATGTCAGCGGGACAGGGCTGCGGGGGCCGGTCCCTGTGAGCGGGTCAGGGCTGCGGGGGCCAGTCCCTGTGAGCGGGTCAGGGCTGCGGTGGCAAATAGCTGTCAGGGGGTCAGGGCTGCAGTGGCAAATAGCTGTCAGGGCGTCAGGGCTGCGGGGGCCAGTCCCTGTGAGCGGGTGAGGGCTGCGGGGGCCAGTCCCTCTTAGCGGGTGAGGGCTGCTGGGGCCAGTCCCTGTGAGCGGGTCAGGGCTGCGGGGGCCAGTCCCTGTGAGCGGGTCAGGGCTGCGGTGGCAAATAGCTGTCAGGGGATCAGGGCTGCGGGGGCCAGTGCCTGTCAGCGGGCCAGGGCTGCGGGGGCCAGTCCCTGTCAGCGGGCCAGGGCTGCGGGGGCCAGTCACTGTGAGCGGGTCAGGGCTGCGGGGGCCAGTCCCTGTGAGCGGGTCAGGGCTGCGGGGGCCAGTCCCTGTGAGCGGGACAGGCCTGCGGTGGCAAATAGCTGTCAGGGGGTCAGGGCTGCGGGGCCCAGTCCATGTCAGCGGGACAGGGCTGCGGGGGCCGGTCCCTGTGAGCGGGCCAGGGCTGCGGGGGCCGGTCCCTGTGAGCGGGCCAGGGCTGCGGGGGCCTGTCCCTGTGATCGGGTCATGGCTGCGGGGGCCGGTCCCTGTGAGCGGGTGAGGGCTGCGGTGGCAAATACCTGTCAGGGGGTCAGGGCTGCGGTGGCAAATACCTGTCAGGGGGTCAGGGCTGCGGGGGCCAGTCCATGTCAGCGGGACAGGGCTGCGGGGGATAGTGCCTGTGATCGGGTCATGGCTGCGGAGGCCAGTCCCTGTGAGCGGGTGAGGGCTGCGGGGGCCAGTCCCTCTTAGCGGGTGAGGGCTGCGGGGGCCAGTCCCTGTGAGCGGGTCAGGGCTGCGGGGGCCAGTCCCTGTGAGCGGGTCATGGCTGCGGGGGAGTGTCCCTGTGAGCGGGTCAGGGCTGCGGGGGCCGGTCCGTGTGAGCGGGCCAGGGCTGCGGGTGCCGGTCCCTGTGAGCTGTCCAGGGCTGCGGGGGCCGGTCCCTGTGAGCGGTCCAGGGCTGCGGGGGCCGGTCCCTGTGTGCGGGCCAGGGCTGCGGGGGCCGGTCCGTGTGAGCGGGCCAGGGCTGCGGGGGCCGGTCCGTGTGAGCGGGCCAGGGCTGCGGGGGCCGGTCCCTGTGAGCGGGCCAGGGCTGCGGGGGCCGGTCCCTGTGAGCGGGCCAGGGCTGCGGGGGCCTGTCCCTGTGATCGGGTCATGGCTGCGGGGGCCAGTCCCTGTCAGGGGGTCAGGGCTGCGGTGGCAAATACCTGTCAGGGGGTCAGGGCTGCGGGGGCCAGTCCATGTCAGCGGGAAAGGGCTGCGGGGGATAGTGCCTGTGATCGGGTCATGGCAGCGGGGGCCAGTCCCTGTGAGCGGGTGAGGGCTGCGGGGGCCAGTCCCTCTTAGCGGGTGAGGGCTGCGGGGGCCAGTCCCTGTGAGCGGGTCAGGGCTGCGGGGGCCAGTCCCTGTGAGCGGGTCAGGGCTGCGGGGGAGTGTCCCTGTGAGCGGGTCAGGGCTGCGGGGGCCGGTCCGTGTGAGCGGGCCAGGGCTGCGGGGGCCGGTCCCTGTGAGCGGTCCAGGGCTGCGGGGGCCGGTCCCTGTGAGCGGTCCAGGGCTGCGGGGGCCGGTCCCTGTGTGCGGGCCAGGGCTGCGGGGGCCGGTCCCTGTGTGCGGGCCAGGGCTGCGGGGGCCGGTCCCTGTGAGCGGGCCAGGGCTGCGGGGGCCGGTCCCTGTGAGCGGGCCAGGGCTGCGGGGGCCGGTCCCTGTGAGCGGACCAGGGCTGCGGGGGCCGGTCCCTGTGAGCGGGCCAGGGCTGCGGGGGCCGTTCCCTGAGAGCGGGCCAGGGATGCGGGGGCCGGTCCCTGTGAGCGGGCCAGGGATGCGGGGGCCGGTCCCTGGGAGCGGGCCAGGGCTGCGGGGGCCGGTCCCTGTTAGCGGGCCAGGGCTGCGGGGGCCGGTCCGTGTGAGCGGGCCAGGGCAGCGGGGTCCGGTCCCTGTGAGCGGGCCAGGGCTGCGGGGGCCGGTCCCTGTGAGCGGGCCAGGGCTGCGGGGGCCGGTCCGTGTGAGCGGGCCAGGGCTGCGGGGGCCGGTCCCTGTGAGCGGGCCAGGGCTGCGGGGGCCGGTCCCTGTGAGCGGGCCAGGGCTGCGGGGGCCGGTCCCTGTGAGCGGGCCAGGGCTGCGGGGGCCGGTCCCTGTCAGCGAGCCAGGGCTGCGGGGGCCGGTCCCTGTGAGCGGGCCAGGGCTGCGGGGGGCGGTCCCTGTGAGCGGGCCAGGGCTGCGGGGGCCGGTCCGTGTGAGCGGGCCAGGGCTGCGGGGGCCGGTCCGTGTGAGCGGGCCAGGGCTGCGGGGGCCGGTCCCTGTGAGCGGGCCAGGGCTGCGGGGGCCGGTCCCTGTGAGCGGGCCAGGGCTGAGGGGGCCTGTCCCTGTGATCGGGTCATGGCTGCGGGGGCCAGTCCCTGTCAGGGGGTCAGGGCTGCGGTGGCAAATACCTGTCAGGGGGTCAGGGCTGCGGGGGCCAGTCCATGTCAGCGGGAAAGGGCTGCGGGGGATAGTGCCTGTGATCGGGTCATGGCTGCGGGGGCCAGTCCCTGTGAGCGGGTGAGGGCTGCGGGGGCCAGTCCCTCTTAGCGGGTGAGGGCTGCGGGGGCCAGTCCCTGTGAGCGGGTCAGGGCTGCGGGGGCCAGTCCCTGTGAGCGGGTCAGGGCTGCGGGGGAGTGTCCCTGTGAGCGGGTCAGGGCTGCGGGGGCCGGTCCGTGTGAGCGGGCCAGGGCTGCGCGGGCCGGTCCCTGTGAGCGGTCCAGGGCTGCGGGGGCCGGTCCCTGTGAGCGGTCCAGGGCTGCGGGGGCCGGTCCCTGTGTGCGGGCCAGGGCTGCGGGGGCCGGTCCCTGTGTGCGGGCCATGGCTGCGGGGGCCGGTCCCTGTGAGCGGGCCAGGGCTGCGGGGGCCGGTCCCTGTGAGCGGGCCAGGGCTGCGGGGGCCGGTCCCTGTGAGCGGACCAGGGCTGCGGGGGCCGGTCCCTGTGAGCGGGCCAGGGCTGCGGGGGCCGTTCCCTGAGAGCGGGCCAGGGATGCGGGGGCCGGTCCCTGTGAGCGGGCCAGGGATGCGGGGGCCGGTCCCTGTGAGCGGGCCAGGGCTGCGGGGGCCGGTCCCTGTTAGCGGGCCAGGGCTGCGGGGGCCGGTCCGTGTGAGCGGGCCAGGGCAGCGGGGTCCGGTCCCTGTGAGCGGGCCAGGGCTGCGGGGGCCGGTCCCTGTGAGCGGGCCAGGGCTGCGGGGGCCGGTCCCTGTGAGCGGGCCAGGGCTGCGGGGGCCGGTCCCTGTGAGCGGGCCAGGGCTGCGGGGGCCGGTCCCTGTGAGCGGGCCAGGGCTGCGGGGGCCGGTCCCTGTGAGCGGGCCAGGGCTGCGGGGGCCGGTCCCTGTCAGCGAGCCAGGGCTGCGGGGGCCGGTCCCTGTGAGCGGGCCAGGGCTGCGGGGGGCGGTCCCTGTGAGCGGGCCAGGGCTGCGGGGGCCGGTCCCTGTGAGCGGGCCAGGGCTGCGGGGGCCGGTCCCTGTGAGCGGGCCAGGACTGCGGGGGCCGGTCCGTGTGAGCGGGCCAGGGCTGCGGGGGCCGGTCCCTGTGAGCGGGCCAGGGCTGCGGGGGCCGGTCCCTGTGAGCGGGCCAGGGCTGCGGGGGCCTGTCCCTGTGATCGGGTCATGGCTGCGGGGGCCAGTCCCTGTGAGCGGGTGAGGGCTGCGGTGGCAAATACCTGTCAGGGGGTCAGGGCTGCGGGGGCCAGTCCATGTCAGCGGGACAGGGCTGCGGGGGATAGTGCCTGTGATCGGGTCATGGCTGCGGGGGCCAGTCCCTGTGAGCGGGTGAGGGCTGCGGGGGCCAGTCCCTCTTAGCGGGTCAGGGCTGCGGGGGCCAGTCCCTGTGAGCGGGTCAGGGCTGCGGGGGCCAGTCCCTGTGAGCGGGTCAGGGCTGCGGGGGAGTGTCCCTGTGAGCGGGTCAGGGCTGCGGGGGCCGGTCCGTGTGAGCGGGCCAGGGCTACGGGGGCCGGTCCCTGTGAGCGGTCCAGGGCTGCGGGGGCCGGTCCCTGTGAGCCGTCCAGGGCTGCGGGGGCCGGTCCCTGTGTGCGGGCCAGGGCTGCGGGGGCCGGTCCCTGTGTGCGGGCCAGGGCTGCAGGGGACGGTCCGTGTGAGCGGGCCAGGGCTGCGGGGGCCGGTCCCTGTGAGCGGGTGAGGGCTGCGGTGGCAAATACCTGTCAGGGGGTCAGGGCTGCGGGGGCCAGTCCATGTCAGCGGGAAAGGGCTGCGGGGGATAGTGCCTGTGATCGGGTCATGGCTGCGGGGGCCAGTCCCTGTGAGCTGGTGAGGGCTGCGGGGGCCAGTCCCTCTTAGCGGGTGAGGGCTGCGGGGGCCAGTCCCTGTGAGCGGGTCAGGGCTGCGGGGGCCAGTCCCTGTGAGCGGGTCAGGGCTGCGGGGGAGTGTCCCTGTGAGAGGGTCAGGGCTGCGGGGGCCAGTCCCTGTGAGCGGGTCAGGGCTGCGGGGGCCAGTCCCTGTGAGCGGGTCAGGCCTGCGGTGGCAAATAGCTGTCAGGGGGTCAGGGCTGCGGGGGCCAGTCCATGTCAGCGGGACAGGGCTGCGGGGGCCGGTCCCTGTGAGCGGGTCAGGGCTGCGGGGGCCAGTCCCTGTGAGCGGGTCAGGGCTGCGGGGGCCAGTCCCTGTGAGCGGGTCAGGGCTGCGGTGGCAAATAGCTGTCAGGGGGTCAGGGCTGCGGTGGCAAATAGCTGTCACGGCGTCAGGGCTGCGGGGGCCAGTCCCTGTGAGCGGGTGAGGGCTGCGGGGGCCAGTCCCTCATAGCGGGTGAGGGCTGCTGGGGCCAGTCCCTGTGAGCGGGTCAGGGCTGCGGGGGCCAGTCCCTGGGAGCGGGTCAGGGCTGCGGTAGCAAATAGCTGTCAGGGGTCAGGGCTGCGGGGGCCAGTGCCTGTCAGCGGGCCAGGGCTGCGGGGGCCAGTCCCTGTCAGCGGGACAGGGCTGCGGGGGCCAGTCACTGTGAGCGGGTCAGGGCTGCGGGGGCCAGTCCCTGTGAGCGGGTCAGGGCTGCGGGGGCCAGTCCCTGTGAGCGGGACAGGCCTGCGGTGGCAAATAGCTGTCAGGGGGTCAGGGCTGCGGGGGCCAGTCCATGTCAGCGGGACAGGGCTGCGGGGGCCGGTCCCTGTGAGCGGGCCAGGGCTGCGGGGGCCGGTCCCTGTGAGCGGGCCAGGGCTGCGGGGGCCAGTCCCTGTTAGCGGGCCAGGGCTGCGGGGGCCGGTCCGTGTGAGCGGGCCAGGGCAGCGGGGTCCGGTCCCTGTGAGCGGGCCAGGGCTGCGGGGGCCGGTCCCTGTGAGCGGGCCAGGGCTGCGGGGGCCGGTCCCTGTAGGCGGGCCAGGGCTGCGGGGGTCGGTCCGTGTGAGCGGGCCAGGGCTGCGGGGGCCGGTCCCTGTGAGCGGGCCAGGGCTGCGGGGGCCGGTCCCTGTGAGCGGTCCAGGGCTGGGGGGGCCGGTCCCTGTGTGCGGGCCAGGGCTGCGGGGGCCGGTCAATGTGTGCGGGCCAGGGCTGCGGGGGCCGGTCCCTGTGAGCGGGCAAGGGCTGCGGGGGCCGGTCCCTGTGAGCGGGCCAGGGCTGCGGGGGCCGGTCCCAGTGAGCGGGCCAGGGATGCGGGGGCCGGTCCCTGTGAGCGGGCCAGGGATGCGGGGGCCGGTCCCTGTGAGCGGGCCAGGGCTGCGGGGGCCGGTCCCTGTGAGCGGGCCAGGGCTGCGGGGGCCGGTCCCTGTGAGCGGGACAGGGCTGTGGGGGCCGGTCCCTGTGAGCGGGCCAGGGCTGCCGGGGCCGGTCCCTGTGAGCGGGACAGGGCTGCGGGGGCCGGTCCCTGTGAGCGGGCCAGGGCTGCGGGGGCCGGTCCCTGTGAGCGGGCCAGGGCTGCGGGGGCCGGTCCGTGTCAGCGGGCCAGGGCTGCGGGGGCCAGTCCCTGTGAGCGGAACAGGGCTGCGGGGGCCAGTCCCTGTGAGCGGGTCAGGGCTGCGGGGGCCAGTCCCAGTGAGCGGGTCAGGGCTGCGGGGGCCAGTCCCTGTGAGCGGGTCAGGGCTGCGGGGGCCAGTCCCTGTGAGCGGGCGAGGGCTGCGGTGGCAAATAGCTGTCAGGGGGTCAGGGCTGCGGGGGCCAGTCCATGTCAGCGGGACAGGGCTGCGGGGGACAGTGCCTGTGATCGGGTCAGGGCTGCGGGGGCCAGTCCCTGTGAGCGGGTCAGGGCTGCGGGGGCCAGTCCCTGTGAGCGGGTCAGGGCTGCGGGGGCCAGTCCCTGTGAGCGGGTCAGGGCTGCGGGGGCCAGTCCCTGTGAGCGGGTCAGGGCTGCGGGGGCCAGTCCCTGTGAGCGGGTCAGGGCTGCGGGGGCCAGTCCCTGTGAGCGGGTCAGGGCTGAGGGGGCCAGTCCCTGTGAGCCGGTGAGGCCTGCGGTGGCAAATAGCTGTCAGGGGGTCAGGGCTGCGGGGGCCAGTCCATGTCAGCGGGACAGGGCTGCGGGGGCCGGTCCCTGTGAGCGGGTCAGGGGTTCGGGGGCCAGTCCCTGTGAGCGGGTCAGGGCTGCGGGGGCCAGTCCCTGTGAGCGGGACAGGCCTGCGGTGGCAAATAGCTGTCAGGGGGTGAGGGCTGCGGGGGCCAGTCCATGTCAGCGGGACAGGGCTGCGGGGGCCGGTCCCTGTGAGCGGGCCAGGGCTGCGGGGGCCGGTCCCTGTGAGCGGGCCAGGGCTGCGGGGGCCAGTCCCTGTTAGCGGGCCAGGGCTGCGGGGGCCGGTCCGTGTGAGCGGGCCAGGGCAGCGGGGTCCGGTCCCTGTGAGCGGGCCAGGGCTGCGGGGGCCGGTCCCTGTGAGCAGGCCAGGGCTGCGGGGGCCGGTCCCTGTTAGCGGGCCAGGGCTGCGGGGGCCGGTCCGTGTGAGCGGGCCAGGGCTGCGGGGGCCGGTCCCTGTGAGCGGGGAGGGCTGCGGGGGCCGGTCCCTGTGAGCGGTCCAGGGCTGGGGGGGCCGGTCCCTGTGTGCGGGCCAGGGCTGCGGGGGCCGGTCCCTGTGTGCGGGCAAGGGCTGCGGGGGCCGGTCCCTGTGAGCGGGCCAGGGCTGCGGGGGCCGGTCCCTGTGAGCGGGCCAGGGATGCGGGGGCCGGTCCCTGTGAGCGGGCCAGGGATGCGGGGGCCGGTCCCTGTGAGCGGGCCAGGGCTGCGGGGGCCGGTCCCTGTGAGCGGGCCAGGGCTGCGGGGGCCGGTCCCTGTGAGCGGTACAGGGCTGCGGGGGCCGGTCCCTGTGAGCGGGCCAGGGCTGCCGGGGCCGGTCCCTGTGAGCGGGCCAGGGCTGCGGGGGCCGGTCCCTGTGAGCGGGCCAGGGCTGCGGGGGCAGGTCTCTGTGAGCGGGCCAGGGCTGCGGGGGCCGGTCCGTGTCAGCGGGACAGGGCTGCGGGGGACAGTCCCTGTGACCGAACAGGGCTGCGGGGGCCAGTCCCTGTGAGCGGGTCAGGGCTGCGGGGGCCAGTCCCTGTGAGCGGGTCAGGGCTGCGGGGGCCAGTCCCTGTGAGCGGGTCAGGGCTGCGGGGGCCAGTCCCTGTGAGCGGGCGAGGGCTGCGGTGGCAAATAGCTGTCAGGGGGTCAGGGCTGCGGGGGCCAGTCCATGTCAGCGGGACAGGGCTGCGGGGGACAGTGCCTGTGATCGGGTCAGGGCAGCGGGGGCCAGTCCCTGTGAGCGGGTCAGGGCTGCGGGGGCCAGTCCCTGTGAGCGGGTCAGGGCTGCGGGGGCCAGTCCCTGTGAGCGGGTCAGGGCTGCGGGGGCCAGTCCCTGTGAGCGGGTCAGGGCTGCGGGGGCCAGTCCCTGTGAGCGGGTCAGGGCTGCGGGGGCCAGTCCCTGTGAGCGGGTCAGGGCTGCGGGGGCCAGTCCCTGTGAGCGGGTCAGGGCTGCGGGGGTCAGTCCCTGTGAGCGGGTCAGGGCTGCGGGGGCCAGTCCCTGTGAGCCGGTGAGGCCTGCGGTGGCAAATAGCTGTCAGGGGGTCAGGGCTGCGGGGGCCAGTCCATGTCAGCGGGACAGGGCTGCGGGGGCCGGTCCCTGTGAGCGGGTCAGGGCTGCGGGGGCCAGTCCCTGTGAGCGGGTCAGGGATGCGGTGGCAAATAGCTGTCAGGGGGTCAGGGCTGCGGTGGCAAATAGCTGTCAGGGCGTCAGGGCTGCGGGGGCCAGTCCCTGTGAGCGGGTGAGGGCTGCGGGGGCCAGTCCCTCTTAGCGGGTGAGGGCTGCTGGGGCCAGTCCCTGTGAGCGGGTCAGGGCTGCGGGGGCCAGTCCCTGTGAGCGGGTCAGGGCTGCGGTGGCAAATAGCTGTCAGGGGATCAGGGCTGCGGGGGCCAGTGCCTGTCAGCGGGCCAGGGCTGCGGGGGCCAGTCCCTGTCAGCGGGCCAGGGCTGCGGGGGCCAGTCACTGTGAGCGGGTCAGGGCTGCGGGGGCCAGTCCCTGTGAGCGGGTCAGGGCTGCGGGGGCCAGTCCCTGTGAGCGGGACAGGCCTGCGGTGGCAAATAGCTGTCAGGGGGTCAGGGCTGCGGGGCCCAGTCCATGTCAGCGGGACAGGGCTGCGGGGGCCGGTCCCTGTGAGCGGGCCAGGGCTGCGGGGGCCGGTCCCTGTGAGCGGGCCAGGGCTGCGGGGGCCTGTCCCTGTGATCGGGTCATGGCTGCGGGGGCCGGTCCCTGTGAGCGGGTGAGGGCTGCGGTGGCAAATACCTGTCAGGGGGTCAGGACTGCGGTGGCAAATACCTGTCAGGGGGTCAGGGCTGCGGGGGCCAGTCCATGTCAGCGGGACAGGGCTGCGGGGGATAGTGCCTGTGATCGGGTCATGGCTGCGGGGGCCAGTCCCTGTGAGCGGGTGAGGGCTGCGGGGGCCAGTCCCTCTTAGCGGGTGAGGGCTGCGGGGGCCAGTCCCTGTGAGCGGGTCAGGGCTGCGGGGGCCAGTCCCTGTGAGCGGGTCATGGCTGCGGGGGAGTGTCCCTGTGAGCGGGTCAGGGCTGCGGGGGCCGGTCCGTGTGAGCTGGCCAGGGCTGCGGGTGCCGGTCCCTGTGAGCGGTCCAGGGCTGCGGGGGCCGGTCCCTGTGAGCGGTCCAGGGCTGCGGGGGCCGGTCCCTGTGTGCGGGCCAGGGCTGCGGGGGCCGGTCCGTGTGAGCGGGCCAGGGCTGCGGGGGCCGGTCCGTGTGAGCGGGCCAGGGCTGCGGGGGCCGGTCCCTGTGAGCGGGCCAGGGCTGCGGGGGCCGGTCCCTGTGAGCGGGCCAGGGCTGCGGGGGCCTGTCCCTGTGATCGGGTCATGGCTGCGGGGGCCAGTCCCTGTCAGGGGGTCAGGGCTGCGGTGGCAAATACCTGTCAGGGGGTCAGGGCTGCGGGGGCCAGTCCCTGTCAGCGGGAAAGGGCTGCGGGGGATAGTGCCTGTGATCGGGTCATGGCTGCGGGGGCCAGTCCCTGTGAGCGGGTGAGGGCTGCGGGGGCCAGTCCCTCTTAGCGGGTGAGGGCTGCGGGGGCCAGTCCCTCTTAGCGGGTGAGGGCTGCGGGGGCCAGTCCCTGTGAGCGGGTCAGGGCTGCGGGGGCCAGTCCCTGTGAGCGGGTCAGGGCTGCGGGGGAGTGTCCCTGTGAGCGGGTCAGGGCTGCGGGGGCCGGTCCGTGTGAGCGGGCCAGGGCTGCGGGGGCCAGTCCCTGTTAGCGGGTGAGGGCTGCGGTGGCAAATACCTGTCAGGGGGTCAGGGCTGCGGGGGCCAGTCCATGTCAGCGGGAAAGGGCTGCGGGGGATAGTGCCTGTGATCGGGTCATGGCTGCGGGGGCCAGTCCCTGTGAGCTGGTGAGGGCTGCGGGGGCCAGTCCCTCTTAGCGGGTGAGGGCAGCGGGGGCCAGTCCCTGTGAGCGGGTCAGGGCTGCGGGGGCCAGTCCCTGTGAGCGGGCCAGGGCTGCGGGGGCCGGTCCCAGTGAGCGGGCCAGGGCTGCGGGGGCCGGTCCCTGTCAGCGAGCCAGGGCTGCGGGGGCCGGTCCCTGTGAGCGGGCCAGGGCTGCGGGGGGCGGTCCCTGTGAGCGGGCCAGGGCTGCGGGGGCCGGTCCCTGTGAGCGGGCCAGGGCTGCGGGGGCCGGTCCCTGTGAGCGGGCCAGGACTACGGGGGCCGGACCGTGTGAGCGGGCCAGGGCTGCGGGGGCCGGTCCCTGTGAGCGGGCCAGGGCTGCGGGGGCCGGTCCCTGTGAGCGGGCCAGGGCTGCGGGGGCCTGTCCCTGTGATCGGGTCATGGCTGCGGGGGCCAGTCCCTGTGAGCGGGTGAGGGCTGCGGGGGCCAATCCCTGTTAGCGGGTGAGGGCTGCGGTGGCAAATACCTGTCAGGGGGTCAGGGCTGCGGGGGCCAGTCCATGTCAGCGGGACAGGGCTGCGGGGGATAGTGCCTGTGATCGGGTCATGGCTGCGGGGGCCAGTCCCTGTGAGCGGGTGAGGGCTGCGGGGGCCAGTCCCTCTTAGCGGGTGAGGGCTGCGGGGGCCAGTCCCTGTGAGCGGGTCAGGGCTGCGGGGGCCAGTCCCTGTGAGCGGGTCAGGGCTGCGGGGGAGTGTCCCTGTGAGCGGGTCAGGGCTGCGGGGGCCGGTCCGTGTGAGCGGGCCAGGGCTGCGGGGGCCGGTCCCTGTGAGCGGGCCAGGGCTGCGGGGGCCGGTCCCTGTGAGCGGGCCAGGGCTGCGGGGGCCGGTCCCTGTGTGCGGGCCAGGGCTGCGGGGGCTGGTCCCTGTCATCGGGCCAGGGCTGCGGGGGCCGGTCGCTGTGAGCGGGCCAGGGCTGCGGGGGCCGGTCCCTGTGAGCTGGCCAGGGCTGCGGGGGCCGGTCCCTGTGAGCGGGCCAGGGCTGCGGGGGCCAGTCCCTGTGAGCGGGTCAGGGCAGCGGTGGCAAATAGCTGACAGGGGGTCAGGGCTGCGGGGGCCAGTGCCTGTCAGCGGGCCAGGGCTGCGGGGGCCTGTCCCTATCAGCGGGCCAGGGCTGCGGGGGCCAGTCACTGTGAGCGGGTCAGGGCTGCGGGGGCCAGTCCCTGTGAGCGGGTCAGGGCTGCGGTGGCCAGTCCCTGTGAGCGGAACAGGGCTGCGGGGGCAGGTCCCTGTGAGCGGGTCAGGGCTGCGGGGGCCAGTCCATGTGAGCGGGTCAGGGCTGCGGGAGCCAGTCCCTGTGAGCGGGTCAGGGCTGCGGGGGCCAGTCCATGTGAGCGGGTCAGGGCTGCGGGGGCCAGTCCCTGTGAGCGGGTCAGGGCTGCGGGGGCCAGTCCCTGTGAGCGGGTCAGGGCTGCGGGGGCCAGTCCCTGTGAGCGGAACAGAGCTGCGGGGGCCAGTCCCTGTGAGCGGGTCAGGGCTGCGGGGGCCAGTCCCTGTGAGCGGGCGAGGGCTGCCGTGGCAAATAGCTGTCAGGGGGTCAGGGCTGCGGGGGCCAGTCCATGTCAGCGGGACAGGGCTGCGGGGGACAGTGCCTGTGATCGGGTCAGGGCTGCGGGGGCCAGTCCCTGTGAGCGGGTCAGGGCTGCGGGGGCCAGTCCCTGTGAGCGGGTCAGGGCTGCGGGGGCCAGTACCTGTGAGCGGGTCAGGGCTGCGGGGGCCAGTCCCTGTGAGCGGGTCAGGGCTGCGGGGGCCAGTCCCTGTGAGCGGGTCAGGGCTGCGGGGGCCAGTCCCTGTGAGCGGGTGAGGGCTGCGGGGGCCGGTCCCTGTGAGCGGGCCAGGGCTGCGGGGGCCGGTCCCTGTGAGCGGGCCAGGGCTGCGGGGGCCGGTCCCTGTGAGCGGGCCAGGGCTGCGGGGGCCGGTCCCTGTTAGCGGGAAAGGGCTGCGGGGGCCGGTCCCTGTGAGCGGGACAGGCCTGCGGTGGCAAATAGCTGTCAGGGGGTCAGGGCTGCGGGGCCCAGTCCATGTCAGCGGGACAGGGCTGCGGGGGCCGGTCCCTGTGAGCGGGCCAGGGCAGCGAGGTCCGGTCCCTGTGAGCGGGCCAGGGCTGCGGGGGCCGGTCCCTGTGAGCGGGCCAGGGCTGCGGGGGCCGGTCCCTGTGAGCGGGCCAGGGCTGCGGGGGCCGGTCCCTGTGAGCGGGCCAGGGCTGCGGGGGCCGGTCCCTGTGAGCGGGCCAGGGCTGCGGGGGCCGGTCCCTGTGAGCGGACCAGGGCTGCGGGGGCCGGTCCCTGTGAGCGGGCCAGGGCTGCGGGGGCCGTTCCCTGAGAGCGGGCCAGGGATGCGGGGGCCGGTCCCTGTGAGCGGGCCAGGGATGCGGGGGCCGGTCCCTGTGAGCGGGCCAGGGCTGCGGGGGCCAGTCCCTGTGAGCGGGTCAGGGCAGCGGTGGCAAATAGCTGACAGGGGGTCAGGGCTGCGGGGGCCAGTGCCTGTCAGCGGGCCAGGGCTGCGGGGGCCTGTCCCTATCAGCGGGCCAGGGCTGCGGGGGCCAGTCACTGTGAGCGGGTCAGGGCTGCGGGGGCCAGTCCCTGTGAGCGGGTCAGGGCTGCGGTGGCCAGTCCCTGTGAGCGGAACAGGGCTGCGGGGGCAGGTCCCTGTGAGCGGGTCAGGGCTGCGGGGGCCAGTCCATGTGAGCGGGTCAGGGCTGCGGGAGCCAGTCCCTGTGAGCGGGTCAGGGCTGCGGGGGCCAGTCCATGTGAGCGGGTCAGGGCTGCGGGGGCCAGTCCCTGTGAGCGGGTCAGGGCTGCGGGGGCCAGTCCCTGTGAGCGGAACAGAGCTGCGGGGGCCAGTCCCTGTGAGCGGGTCAGGGCTGCGGGGGCCAGTCCCTGTGAGCGGGCGAGGGCTGCCGTGGCAAATAGCTGTCAGGGGGTCAGGGCTGCGGGGGCCAGTCCATGTCAGCGGGACAGGGCTGCGGGGGACAGTGCCTGTGATCGGGTCAGGGCTGCGGGGGCCAGTCCCTGTGAGCGGGTCAGGGCTGCGGGGGCCAGTCCCTGTGAGCGGGTCAGGGCTGCGGGGGCCAGTACCTGTGAGCGGGTCAGGGCTGCGGGGGCCAGTCCCTGTGAGCGGGTCAGGGCTGCGGGGGCCAGTCCCTGTGAGCGGGTCAGGGCTGCGGGGGCCAGTCCCTGTGAGCGGGTGAGGGCTGCGGGGGCCGGTCCCTGTGAGCGGGCCAGGGCTGCGGGGGCCGGTCCCTGTGAGCGGGCCAGGGCTGCGGGGGCCGGTCCCTGTGAGCGGGCCAGGGCTGCGGGGGCCGGTCCCTGTTAGCGGGAAAGGGCTGCGGGGGCCGGTCCCTGTGAGCGGGACAGGCCTGCGGTGGCAAATAGCTGTCAGGGGGTCAGGGCTGCGGGGCCCAGTCCATGTCAGCGGGACAGGGCTGCGGGGGCCGGTCCCTGTGAGCGGGCCAGGGCAGCGAGGTCCGGTCCCTGTGAGCGGGCCAGGGCTGCGGGGGCCGGTCCCTGTGAGCGGGCCAGGGCTGCGGGGGCCGGTCCCTGTGAGCGGGCCAGGGCTGCGGGGGCCGGTCCCTGTGAGCGGGCCAGGGCTGCGGGGGCCGGTCCCTGTGAGCGGGCCAGGGCTGCGGGGGCCGGTCCCTGTGAGCGGACCAGGGCTGCGGGGGCCGGTCCCTGTGAGCGGGCCAGGGCTGCGGGGGCCGTTCCCTGAGAGCGGGCCAGGGATGCGGGGGCCGGTCCCTGTGAGCGGGCCAGGGATGCGGGGGCCGGTCCCTGTGAGCGGGCCAGGGCTGCGGGGGCCGGTCCCTGTTAGCGGGCCAGGGCTGCGGGGGCCGGTCCGTGTGAGCGGGCCAGGGCAGCGGGGTCCGGTCCCTGTGAGCGGGCCAGGGCTGCGGGGGCCGGTCCCTGTGAGCGGGCCAGGGCTGCGGGGGCCGGTCCCTGTGAGCGGGCCAGGGCTGCGGGGGCCGGTCCCTGTGAGCGGGCCAGGGCTGCGGGGGCCGGTCCCTGTGAGCGGGCCAGGGCTGCGGGGGCCGGTCCCTGTGAGCGGGCCAGGGCTGCGGGGGCCGGTCCCTGTCAGCGAGCCAGGGCTGCGGGGGCCGGTCCCTGTGAGCGGGCCAGGGCTGCGGGGGGCGGTCCCTGTGAGCGGGCCAGGGCTGCGGGGGCCGGTCCCTGTGAGCGGGCCAGGGATGCGGGGGCCGGTCCCTGTGAGCGGGCCAGGGCTGCGGGGGCCGGTCCCTGTTAGCGGGCCAGGGCTGCGGGGGCCGGTCCGTGTGAGCGGGCCAGGGCAGCGGGGTCCGGTCCCTGTGAGCGGGCCAGGGCTGCGGGGGCCGGTCCCTGTGAGCGGGCCAGGGCTGCGGGGGCCGGTCCCTGTGAGCGGGCCAGGGCTGCGGGGGCCGGTCCCTGTGAGCGGGCCAGGGCTGCGGGGGCCGGTCCCTGTGAGCGGGCCAGGGCTGCGGGGGCCGGTCCCTGTCAGCGGGCCAGGGCTGCGGGGGCCGGTCCCTGTGAGCGGGCCAGGGCTGCGGGGGGCGGTCCCTGTGAGCGGGCCAGGGCTGCGGGGGCCGGTCCCTGTGAGCGGGCCAGGGCTGCGGGGGCCGGTCCCTGTGAGCGGGCCAGGACTGCGGGGGCCGGACCGTGTGAGCGGGCCAGGGCTGCGGGGGCCGGTCCCTGTGAGCGGGCCAGGGCAGCGGGGGCCGGTCCCTGTGAGCGGGCCAGGGCTGCGGCGGCCTGTCCCTGTGATCGGGTCATGGCTGCGGGGGCCAGTCCCTGTGAGCGGGTGAGGGCTGCGGGGGCCAGTCCCTGTTAGCGGGTGAGGGCTGCGGTGGCAAATACCTGTCAGGGGGTCAGGGCTGCGGGGGCCAGTCCATGTCAGCGGGACAGGGCTGCGGGGGATAGTGCCTGTTATCGGGTCATGGCTGCGGGGGCCAGTCCCTGTGAGCGGGTGAGGGCTGCGGGGGCCAGTCCCTGTGAGCGGGTGAGGGCTGCGGGGGCCAGTCCCTCTTAGCGGGTGAGGGCTGCGGGGGCCAGTCCCTGTGAGCGGGTCAGGGCTGCGGGGGCCAGTCCCTGTGAGCGGGTCAGGGCTGCGGGGGAGTGTCCCTGTGAGCGGGTCAGGGCTGCGGGGGCCGGTCCGTGTGAGCGGGCCAGGGCTACGGGGGCCGGTCCCTGTGAGCGGTCCAGGGCTGCGGGGGCCGGTCCCTGTGAGCCGTCCAGGGCTGCGGGGGCCGGTCCCTGTGTGCGGGCCAGGGCTGCGGGGGCCGGTCCCTGTGTGCGGGCCAGGGCTGCAGGGGCCGGTCCGTGTGAGCGGGCCAGGGCTGCGGGGGCCGGTCCCTGTGAGCGGGCCAGGGCTGCGGGGGCCGGTCCCTGTGAGCGGGCCAGGGCTGCGGGGGCCTGTCCCTGTGATCGGGTCATGGCTGCGGGGGCCAGTCCCTGTGAGCGGGTGAGGGCTGCGGGGGCCAGTCCCTGTTAGCGGGTGAGGGCTGCGGTGGCAAATGCCTGTCAGGGGGTCAGGGCTGCGGGGGCCAGTCCATGTCAGCGGGAAAGGGCTGCAGGGGATAGTGCCTGTGATCGGGTCATGGCTGCGGGGGCCAGTCCCTGTGAGCTGGTGAGGGCTGCGGGGGCCAGTCCCTCTTAGCGGGTGAGGGCAGCGGGGGCCAGTCCCTGTGAGCGGGTCAGGGCTGCGGGGGCCAGTCCCTGTGAGCGGGTCAGGGCTGCGGGGGAGTGTCCCTGTGAGCGGGTCAGGGCTGCGGGGGCCAGTCCCTGTGAGCGGGTCAGGGCTGCGGGGGCCGGTCCCTGTGAGCGGGCCAGGGCTGCGGGGGCCGGTCCCTGTGAGCGGGCCAGGGCTGCGGGGGCCGGTCCCTGTGAGCGGGCAAGGGCTGCGGGGGCCGGTCCCTGTGAGCGGGCCAGGGCTGCGGGGGCCGGTCCCTTTGAGCGGGCCAGGGATGCGGGGGCCGGTCCCTGTGAGCGGGCCAGGGATGCGGGGGCCGGTCCCTGTGAGCGGGCCAGGGCTGCGGGGGCCGGTCCCTGTGAGCGGGCCAGGGCTGCGGGGGCCGGTCCCTGTGAGCAGGCCAGGGCTGCGGGGGCCGGTCCCTGTGAGCGGGACAGGGCTGCGGGGGCCGGTCCCTGTGAGCGGGCCAGGGCTGCCGGGGCCGGTCCCTGTGAGCGGGCCAGGGCTGCGGGGGCCGGTCCCTGTGAGCGGGCCAGGGCTGCGGGGGCCGGTCCCTGTGAGCGGGCCAGGGCTGCGGGGGCCGGTCCGTGTCAGCGGGCCAGGGCTGCGGGGGCCAGTTCCTGTGAGCGGAACAGGGCTGCGGGGGCCAGTCCCTGTGAGCGGGTCAGGGCTGCGGGGGCCAGTCCCTGTGAGCGGGTCAGGGCTGCGGGGGCCAGTCCCTGTGAGCGGGTCAGGGCTGCGGGGGCCAGTCCCTGTGAGCGGGCGAGGGCTGCGGTGGCAAATAGCTGTCAGGGGGTCAGGGCTGCGGGGGCCAGTCCATGTCAGCGGGACAGGGCTGCGGGGGACAGTGCCTGTGATCGGTTCAGGGCTGCGGGGGCCAGTCCCTGTGAGCGGGTCAGGGCTGCGGGGGCCAGTCCCTGTGAGCGGGTCAGGGCTGCGGGGGCCAGTCCCTGTGAGCGGGTCAGGGATGCGGGGGCCAGTCCCTGTGAGCGGGTCAGGGCTGCGGGGGCCAGTCCCTGTGAGCGGGTCAGGCCTGCGGTGGCAAATAGCTGTCAGGGGGTCAAGGGCTGCGGGGGCCAGTCCATGTCAGCGGGACAGGGCTGCGGGGGCCGGTCCCTGTGAGCGGGTCAGGGCTGCGGGGGCCAGTCCCTGTGAGCGGGTCAGGGCTGCGGTGGCAAATAGCTGTCAGGGGGTCAGGGCTGCGGTGGCAAATAGCTGTCAGGGCGTCAGGGCTGCGGGGGCCAGTCCCTGTGAGCGGGTGAGGGCTGCGGGGGCCAGTCCCTCTTAGCGGGTGAGGCCTGCTGGGGCCAGTCCCTGTGAGCGGGTCAGGGCTGCGGGGGCCAGTCCCTGTGAGCGGGTCAGGGCTGCGGTGGCAAATAGCTGTCAGGGGGTCAGGGCTGCGGGGGCCAGTGCCTGTCAGCGGGCCAGGGCAGCGGGGGCCAGTCCCTGTCAGCGGGCCAGGGCTGCGGGGGCCAGTCACTGAGAGCGGGTCAGGGCTGCGGGGGCCAGTGCCTGTCAGCGGGCCAGGGCAGCGGGGGCCAGTCCCTGTCAGCGGGCCAGGGCTGCGGGGGCCAGTCACTGAGAGCGGGTCAGGGCTGCGGGGGCCAGTCCCTGTGAGCGGGTCAGGGCAGCGGGGGCCAGTCCCTGTGAGCGGAACAGGGCTGCGGGGGCCAGTCCCTGTGAGCGGGTCAGGGCTGCGGGGGCCAGTCCCTGTGAGCGGGTCAGGGCTGCGGGGGACAGTCCCTGTGAGCGGGTCAGGGCTGCGGGGGCCAGTCCCTGTGAGCGGGTCAGGACTGCGGGGGCCAGTCCCTTTGAGCGGGTCAGGGCTGCGGGGGCCAGTCCCTGTGAGCGGGTCAGGGCTGCGGGGGCCAGTCCCTGTGAGCGGGTCAGGGCTGTGGGGGCCAGTCCCTGTGAGCGGAACGGAGCTGCGGGGGCCAGTCCCTGTGAGCGGGTCAGGGCTGCGGGGGCCAGTCCCTGTGAGCGGGCGAGGGCTGCGGTGGCAAATAGCTGTCAGGGGGTCAGGGCTGTGGGGGCCAGTCCATGTCAGCGGGACAGGGCTGCGGGGGACAGTGCCTGTGATCGGGTCAGGGCTGCGGGGGCCAGTCCCTGTGAGCGGGTCAGGGCTGCGGGGGCCAGTCCCTGTGAGCAGTTCAGGGCTGCGGGGGCCAGTCCATGTGAGCGGGTCAGGGCTGCGGGGGCCAGTCCCTGTGAGCGGGTCAGGGCTGCGGGGGCCCGTCACTGTGAGCGGGACAGGGCAGCGGGGGCCAGTCCCTGTGAGCGGTTCACGGCTGCGGGGGCCAGTCCCTGTGAGCGGGTCAGGGCTGCGGGGGCCAGTCCCTGTGAGCGGGTCAGGCCTGCGGTGGCAAATAGCTGTCAGCGGGACAGTGCTGCGGGGGCCGGTCCCTGTGAGCGGGCCAGGGCTGCGGGGGCCGGTCCCTGTGAGCGGGCCAGGGCTGCGGGGGCCGGTCCCTGTGAGCGGGCCAGGGCTGCGGGGGCCGGTCCCTGTTAGCGGGAAAGGGCTGCGGGGGCCGGTCCGTGTGAGCGGGCCAGGGCTGCGGGGGCCGGTCCCTGTGAGCGGGCCAGGGCTGCGGGGGCCGGTCCCTGTGAGCGGGCCAGGGCTGCGGGGGCCGGTCCCTGTGTGCGGGCCAGGGCTGCGGGGGCTAGTCCCTGTGAGCGGGTCAGGCCTGCGGGGGCCAGTCCCTGTGAGCGGGTCAGGCCTGCGGTGGCAAATAGCTGTCAGCGGGACAGTGCTGCGGGGGCCGGTCCCTGTGAGCGGGCCAGGGCTGCGGGGGCCGGTCCCTGTGAGCGGGCCAGGGCTGCGGGGGCCGGTCCCTGTGAGCGGGCCAGGGCTGCGGGGGCCGGTCCCTGTTAGCGGGAAAGGGCTGCGGGGGCCGGTCCGTGTGAGCGGGCCAGGGCTGCGGGGGCCGGTCCCTGTGAGCGGGCCAGGGCTGCGGGGGCCGGTCCCTGTGAGCGGGCCAGGGCTGCGGGGGCCGGTCCCTGTGTGCGGGCCAGTGCTGCGGGGGCTGGTCCCTGTTAGCGGGCCAGGGCTGCGGGTAGCCGGTCCCTGTGAGCGGGCCAGGGCTGCGGGGGCCGGTCCCTGTGAGCGGGCAAGGGCTGCGGGGGCCAGTCCCTGTGAGCGGGCCAGGGCTGCGGGGGCCGGTCCCTGTGAGCGGGCCTGGGCTGGGGGGGCCGGTCCCTGTGAGCGGGCCAGGGCTGCGGGGGCCGGTCCCTGTGAGCGGGCCAGGGCTGCGGGGGCCGGTCCCTGTGAGCGGGCCAGGGCTGCGGGGGCCGGTCCCTGTGAGCGGGCCAGGGCTGCCGGGGCCGGTCCCTGTGAGCGGGCCAGGGCTGCGGGGGCCGGTCCGTGTGAGCGGGCCAGGGCTGCGGGGGCCGGTCCGTGTGAGCGGGCCAGGGCTGCGGGGGCCGGTCCCTGTGAGCGGGCCAGGGCTGCGGGGGCCGGTCCGTGTCAGCGGGCCAGGGCTGCGGGGGCCGGTCCCTGTCATCGGGCCAGGGCTGCGGGGGCCGGTCGCTGTGAGCGGGCCAGGGCTGCGGGGGCCGGTCCCTGTGAGCGGGCCAGGGCTGCGGGGGCCGGTCCCTGTGAGCGGGCCAGGGCTGCGGGGGCCAGTCCCTGTGAGCGGGTCAGGGCAGCGGTGGCAAATAGCTGACAGGGGGTCAGGGCTGCGGGGGCCAGTGCCTGTCAGCGGGCCAGGGCTGCGGGGGCCTGTCCCTATCAGCGGGCTAGGGCTGCGGGGGCCAGTCACTGTGAGCGGGTCAGGGCTGCGGGGGCCAGTCCCTGTGAGCGGGTCAGGGCTGCGGTGGCCAGTCCCTGTGAGCGGAACAGGGCTGCGGGGGCAGGTCCCTGTGAGCGGGTCAGGGCTGCGGGGGCCAGTCCCTGTGAGCGGGTCAGGGCTGCGGGGGCCGGTCCCTGTTAGCGGGAAAGGGCTGCGGGGGCCGGTCCCTGTGAGCGGGACAGGCCTGCTGTGGCAAATAGCTGTCAGGGGGTCAGGGCTGCGGGGCCCAGTCCATGTCAGCGGGACAGGGCTGCGGGGGCCGGTCCCTGTGAGCGGGCCAGGGCAGCGGGGTCCGGTCCCTGTGAGCGGGCCAGGGCTGCGGGGGCCGGTCCCTGTGAGCGGGCCAGGGCTGCGGGGGCCGGTCCCTGTGAGCGGGCCAGGGCTGCGGGGGCCGGTCCCTGTGAGCGGGCCAGGGCTGCGGGGGCCGGTCCCTGTGAGCGGGCCAGGGCTGCGGGGGCCGGTCCCTGTGAGCGGACCAGGGCTGCGGGGGCCGGTCCCTGTGAGCGGGCCAGGGCTGCGGGGGCCGTTCCCTGAGAGCGGGCCAGGGATGCGGGGGCCGGTCCCTGTGAGCGGGCCAGGGATGCGGGGGCCGGTCCCTGTGAGCGGGCCAGGGCTGCGGGGGCCGGTCCCTGTTAGCGGGCCAGGGCTGCGGGGGCCGGTCCGTGTGAGCGGGCCAGGGCAGCGGGGTCCGGTCCCTGTGAGCGGGCCAGGGCTGCGGGGGCCGGTCCCTGTGAGCGGGCCAGGGCTGCGGGGGCCGGTCCCTGTGAGCGGGCCAGGGCTGCGGGGGCCGGTCCCTGTGAGCGGGCCAGGGCTGCGGGGGCCGGTCCCTGTGAGCGGGCCAGGGCTGCGGGGGCCGGTCCCTGTGAGCGGGCCAGGGATGCGGGGGCCGGTCCCTGTCAGCGAGCCAGGGCTGCGGGGGCTGGTCCCTGTGAGCGGGCCAGGGCTGCGGGGGGCGGTCCCTGTGAGCGGGCCAGGGTTGCGGGGGCCGGTCCCTGTGAGCGGGCCAGGGCTGCGGGGGCCGGTCCCTGTGAGCGGGCCAGGACTGCGGGGGCCGGACCGTGTGAGCGGGCCAGGGCTGCGGGGGCCGGTCCCTGTGAGCGGGCCAGGGCTGCGGGGGCCGGTCCCTGTGAGCGGGCCAGGGCTGCGGGGGCCTGTCCCTGTGATCGGGTCATGGCTGCGGGGGCCAGTCCCTGTGAGCGGGTGAGGGCTGCGGGGGCCAGTCCCTGTTAGCGGGTGAGGGCTGCGGTGGCAAATACCTGTCAGGGGGTCAGGGCTGCGGGGGCCAGTCCATGTCAGCGGGACAGGGCTGCGGGGGATAGTGCCTGTGATCGGGTCATGGCTGCGGGGGCCAGTCCCTGTGAGCGGGTGAGGGCTGCGGGGGCCAGTCCCTCTTAGCGGGTGAGGGCTGCGGGGGCCAGTCCCTGTGAGCGGGTCAGGGCTGCGGGGGCCAGTCCCTGTGAGCGGGTCAGGGCAGCGGGGGAGTGTCCCTGTGAGCGGGTCAGGGCTGCGGGGGCCGGTCCGTGTGAGCGGGCCAGGGCTACGGGGGCCGGTCCCTGTGAGCGGTCCAGGGCTGCGGGGGCCAGTCCCTGTGAGCCGTCCAGGGCTGCGGGGGCCGGTCCCTGTGTGCGGGCCAGGGCTGCGGGGGCCGGTCCCTGTGTGCGGGCCAGGGCTGCGGGGGCCGGTCCCTGTGTGCGGGCCAGGGCTGCGGGGGCCGGTCCCTGTGAGCGGGCCAGGGCTGCGGGGGCCGGTCCCTGTGAGCGGGCCAGGGCTGCGGGGGCCTGTCCCTGTGATCGGGTCATGGCTGCGGGGGCCAGTCCCTGTGAGCGGGTGAGGGCTGCGGGGGCCAGTCCCTGTTAGCGGGTGAGGGCTGCGGTGGCAAATACCTGTCAGGGGGTCAGGGCTGCGGGGGCCAGCCCATGTCAGCGGGAAAGGGCTGCAGGGGATAGTGCCTGTGATCGGGTCATGGCTGCGGGGGCCAGTCCCTGTGAGCTGGTGAGGGCTGCGGGGGCCAGTCCCTCTTAGCGGGTGAGGGCAGCGGGGGCCAGTCCCTGTGAGCGGGTCAGGGCTGCGGGGGCCAGTCCCTGTGAGCGGGTCAGGGCTGCGGGGGAGTGTCCCTGTGAGCGGGTCAGGGCTGCGGGGGCCAGTCCCTGTGAGCGGGTCAGGGCTGCGGGGGCCGGTCCCTGTGAGCGGGCCAGGGCTGCGGGGGCCGGTCCCTGTGAGCGGGCCAGGGCTGCGGGGGCCGGTCCCTGTGAGCGGGCAAGGTCTGCGGGGGCCGGTCCCTGTGAGCGGGCCAGGGCTGCGGGGGCCGGTCCCTGTGAGCGGGCCAGGGATGCGGGGGCCGGTCCCTGTGAGCGGGCCAGGGATCGGGGGCCGGTCCCTGTGAGCGGGCCAGGGCTGCGGGGGCCGGTCCCTGTGAGCGGGCCAGGGCTGCGGGGGCCGGTCCCTGTGAGCGGGCCAGGGCTGCGGGGGCCGGTCCCTGTGAGCGGGCCAGGGCTGCGGGGGCCGGTCCCTGTGAGCGGACCAGGGCTGCGGGGGCCGGTCCCTGTGAGCGGGCCAGGGCTGCGGGGGCCGTTCCCTGAGAGCGGGCCAGGGATGCGGGGGCCGGTCCCTGTGAGCGGGCCAGGGATGCGGGGGCCGGTCCCTGTGAGCGGGCCAGGGCTGCGGGGGCCGGTCCCTGTGAGCGGGCCAGGGCTGCGGGGGCCGGTCCCTGTGAGCGGGCCAGGGCTGCGGGGGCCGGTCCCTGTGAGCGGGCCAGGGCTGCGGGGGCCGGTCCCTGTGAGCGGGCCAGGGCTGCGGGGGCCGGTCCCTGTGAGCGGGCCAGGGCTGCGGGGGCCGGTCCCTGTGAGCGGGCCAGGGATGCGGGGGCCGGTCCCTGTCAGCGAGCCAGGGCTGCGGGGGCCGGTCCCTGTGAGCGGGCCAGGGCTGCGGGGGGCGGTCCCTGTGAGCGGGCCAGGGCTGCGGGGGCCGGTCCCTGTGAGCGGGCCAGGGCTGCGGGGGCCGGTCCCTGTGAGCGGGCCAGGACTGCGGGGGCCGGACCGTGTGAGCGGGCCAGGGCTGCGGGGGCCGGTCCCTGTGAGCGGGCCAGGGCTGCGGGGGCCGGTCCCTGTGAGCGGGCCAGGGCTGCGGGGGCCTGTCCCTGTGATCGGGTCATGGCTGCGGGGGCCAGTCCCTGTGAGCGGGTGAGGGCTGCGGGGGCCAGTCCCTGTTAGCGGGTGAGGGCTGCGGTGGCAAATACCTGTCAGGGGGTCAGGGCTGCGGGGGCCAGTCCATGTCAGCGGGACAGGGCTGCGGGGGATAGTGCCTGTGATCGGGTCATGGCTGCGGGGGCCAGTCCCTGTGAGCGGGTGAGGGCTGCGGGGGCCAGTCCCTGTGAGCGGGTCAGGGCTGCGGGGGCCAGTCCCTGTGAGCGGGTCAGGGCAGCGGGGGAGTGTCCCTGTGAGCGGGTCAGGGCTGCGGGGGCCGGTCCGTGTGAGCGGGCCAGGGCTACGGGGGCCGGTCCCTGTGAGCGGTCCAGGGCTGCGGGGGCCAGTCCCTGTGAGCCGTCCAGGGCTGCGGGGGCCGGTCCCTGTGTGCGGGCCAGGGCTGCGGGGGCCGGTCCCTGTGTGCGGGCCAGGGCTGCGGGGGCCGGTCCGTGTGAGCGGGCCAGGGCTGCGGGGGCCGGTCCCTGTGAGCGGGCCAGGGCTGCGGGGGCCGGTCCCTGTGAGCGGGCCAGGGCTGCGGGGGCCTGTCCCTGTGATCGGGTCATGGCTGCGGGGGCCAGTCCCTGTGAGCGGGTGAGGGCTGCGGGGGCCAGTCCCTGTTAGCGGGTGAGGGCTGCGGTGGCAAATACCTGTCAGGGGGTCAGGGCTGCGGGGGCCAGCCCATGTCAGCGGGAAAGGGCTGCAGGGGATAGTGCCTGTGATCGGGTCATGGCTGCGGGGGCCAGTCCCTGTGAGCTGGTGAGGGCTGCGGGGGCCAGTCCCTCTTAGCGGGTGAGGGCAGCGGGGGCCAGTCCCTGTGAGCGGGTCAGGGCTGCGGGGGCCAGTCCCTGTGAGCGGGTCAGGGCTGCGGGGGAGTGTCCCTGTGAGCGGGTCAGGGCTGCGGGGGCCAGTCCCTGTGAGCGGGTCAGGGCTGCGGGGGCCGGTCCCTGTGAGCGGGCCAGGGCTGCGGGGGCCGGTCCCTGTGAGCGGGCCAGGGCTGCGGGGGCCGGTCCCTGTGAGCGGGCAAGGGCTGCGGGGGCCGGTCCCTGTGAGCGGGCCAGGGCTGCGGGGGCCGGTCCCTGTGAGCGGGCCAGGGATGCGGGGGCCGGTCCCTGTGAGCGGGCCAGGGATCGGGGGCCGGTCCCTGTGAGCGGGCCAGGGCTGCGGGGGCCGGTCCCTGTGAGCGGGCCAGGGCTGCGGGGGCCGGTCCCTGTGAGCGGGCCAGGGCTGCGGGGGCCGGTCCCTGTGAGCGGGCCAGGGCTGCGGGGGCCGGTCCCTGTGAGCGGACCAGGGCTGCGGGGGCCGGTCCCTGTGAGCGGGCCAGGGCTGCGGGGGCCGTTCCCTGAGAGCGGGCCAGGGATGCGGGGGCCGGTCCCTGTGAGCGGGCCAGGGATGCGGGGGCCGGTCCCTGTGAGCGGGCCAGGGCTGCGGGGGCCGGTCCCTGTGAGCGGGCCAGGGCTGCGGGGGCCGGTCCCTGTGAGCGGGCCAGGGCTGCGGGGGCCGGTCCCTGTGAGCGGGCCAGGGCTGCGGGGGCCGGTCCCTGTGAGCGGACCAGGGCTGCGGGGGCCGGTCCCTGTGAGCGGGCCAGGGCTGCGGGGGCCGTTCCCTGAGAGCGGGCCAGGGATGCGGGGGCCGGTCCCTGTGAGCGGGCCAGGGATTCGGGGGCCGGTCCCTGTGAGCGGGCCAGGGCTGCGGGGGCCGGTCCCTGTTAGCGGGCCAGGGCTGCGGGGGCCGGTCCGTGTGAGCGGGCCAGGGCAGCGGGGTCCGGTCCCTGTGAGCGGGCCAGGGCTGCGGGGGCCGGTCCCTGTGAGCGGGCCAGGGCTGCGGGGGCCGGTCCCTGTGAGCGGGCCAGGGTTGCGGGGGCCGGTCCCTGTGAGCGGGCCAGGGCTGCGGGGGCCGGTCCCTGTGAGCGGGCCAGGGCTGCGGGGGCCGGTCCCTGTGAGCGGGCCAGGGCTGCGGGGGCCGGTCCCTGTCAGCGAGCCAGGGCTGCGGGGGCCGGTCCCTGTGAGCGGGCCAGGGCTGCGGGGGGCGGTCCCTGTGAGCGGGCCAGGGCTGCGGGGGCCGGTCCCTGTGAGCAGGCCAGGGCTGCGGGGGCCGGTCCCTGTGAGCGGGCCAGGACTGCGGGGGCCGGACCGTGTGAGCGGGCCAGGGCTGCGGGGGCCGGTCCCTGTGAGCGGGCCAGGGCTGCGGGGGCCGGTCCCTGTGAGCGGGCCAGGGCTGCGGGGGCCTGTCCCTGTGATCGGGTCATGGCTGCGGGGGCCAGTCCCTGTGAGCGGGTGAGGGCTGCGGGGGCCAGTCCCTGTTAGCGGGTGAGGGCTGCGGTGGCAAATACCTGTCAGGGGGTCAGGGCTGCGGGGGCCAGTCCATGTCAGCGGGACAGGGCTGCGGGGGATAGTGCCTGTGATCGGGTCATGGCTGCGGGGGCCAGTCCCTGTGAGCGGGTGAGGGCTGCGGGGGCCAGTCCCTCTTAGCGGGTGAGGGCTGCGGGGGCCAGTCCCTGTGAGCGGGTCAGGGCTGCGGGGGCCAGTCCCTGTGAGCGGGTCAGGGCAGCGGGGGAGTGTCCCTGTGAGCGGGTCAGGGCTGCGGGGGCCGGTCCGTGTGAGCGGGCCAGGGCTACGGGGGCCGGTCCCTGTGAGCGGTCCAGGGCTGCGGGGGCCGGTCCCTGTGAGCCGTCCAGGGCTGCGGGGGCCGGTCCCTGTGTGCGGGCCAGGGCTGCGGGGGCCGGTCCCTGTGTGCGGGCCAGGGCTGCAGGGGCCGGTCCGTGTGAGCGGGCCAGGGCTGCGGGGGCCGGTCCCTGTGAGCGGGCCAGGGCTGCGGGGGCCGGTCCCTGTGAGCGGGCCAGGGCTGCGGGGGCCTGTCCCTGTGATCGGGTCATGGCTGCGGGGGCCAGTCCATGTGAGCGGGTGAGGGCTGCGGGGGCCAGTCCCTGTTAGCGGGTGAGGGCTGCGGTGGCAAATACCTGTCAGGGGGTCAGGGCTGCGGGGGCCAGTCCATGTCAGCGGGAAAGGGCTGCAGGGGATAGTGCCTGTGATCGGGTCATGGCTGCGGGGGCCAGTCCCTGTGAGCTGGTGAGGGCTGCGGGGGCCAGTCCCTCTTAGCGGGTGAGGGCAGCGGGGGCCAGTCCCTGTGAGCGGGTCAGGGCTGCGGGGGCCAGTCCCTGTGAGCGGGTCAGGGCTGCGGGGGAGTGTCCCTGTGAGCGGGTCAGGGCTGCGGGGGCCGGTCCCTGTGAGCGGGCCAGGGCTGCGGGGGCCGGTCCCTGTGAGCGGGCAAGGGCTGCGGGGGCCGGTCCCTGTGAGCGGGCCAGGGCTGCGGGGGCCGGTCCCTGTGAGCGGGCCAGGGATGCGGGGGCCGGTCCCTGTGAGCGGGCCAGGGATCGGGGGCCGGTCCCTGTGAGCGGGCCAGGGCTGCGGGGGCCGGTCCCTGTGAGCGGGCCAGGGCTGCGGGGGCCGGTCCCTGTGAGCGGGACAGGGCTGCGGGGGCCGGTCCCTGTGAGCGGGCCAGGGCTGCCGGGGCCGGTCCCTGTGAGCGGGCCAGGGCTGCGGGGGCCGGTCCCTGTGAGCGGGCCAGGGCTGCGGGGGCCGGTCCCTGTGAGCGGGCCAGGGCTGCGGGGGCCGGTCCGTGTCAGCGGGCCAGGGCTGCGGGGGCCAGTTCCTGTGAGCGGAACAGGGCTGCGGGGGCCAGTCCCTGTGAGCGGGTCAGGGCTGCGGGTCCAGTCCCTGTGAGCGGGTCAGGGCTGCGGGGGCCAGTCCCTGTGAGCGGGCGAGGGCTGCGGTGGCAAATAGCTGTCAGGGGGTCAGGGCTGCGGGGGCCAGTCCATGTCAGCGGGACAGGGCTGCGGGGGACAGTGCCTGTGATCGGTTCAGGGCTGCGGGGGCCAGTCCCTGTGAGCGGGTCAGGGCTGCGGGGGCCAGTCCCTGTGAGCGGGTCAGGGCTGCGGGGGCCAGTCCCTGTGAGCGGGTCAGGGATGCGGGGGCCAGTCCCTGTGAGCGGGTCAGGGCTGCGGGGGCCAGTCCCTGTGAGCGGGTCAGGCCTGCGGTGGCAAATAGCTGTCAGGGGGTCAGGGCTGCGGGGGCCAGTCCATGTCAGCGGGACAGGGCTGCGGGGGCCGGTCCCTGTGAGCGGGTCAGGGCTGCGGGGGCCAGTCCCTGTGAGCGGGTCAGGGCTGCGGTGGCAAATAGCTGTCAGGGGGTCAGGGCTGCGGTGGCAAATAGCTGTCAGGGCGTCAGGGCTGCGGGGGCCAGTCCCTGTGAGCGGGTGAGGGCTGCGGGGGCCAGTCCCTCTTAGCGGGTGAGGCCTGCTGGGGCCAGTCCCTGTGAGCGGGTCAGGGCTGCGGGGGCCAGTCCCTGTGAGCGGGTCAGGGCTGCGGTGGCAAATAGCTGTCAGGGGGTCAGGGCTGCGGGGGCCAGTGCCTGTCAGCGGGCCAGGGCAGCGGGGGCCAGTCCCTGTCAGCGGGCCAGGGCTGCGGGGGCCAGTCACTGAGAGACGGTCAGGGCTGCGGGGGCCAGTGCCTGTCAGCGGGCCAGGGCAGCGGGGACCAGTCCCTGTCAGCGGGCCAGGGCTGCGGGGGCCAGTCACTGAGAGCGGGTCAGGGCTGCGGGGGCCAGTCCCTGTGAGCGGGTCAGGGCAGCGGGGGCCAGTCCCTGTGAGCGGAACAGGGCTGCGGGGGCCAGTCCCTGTGAGCGGGTCAGGGCTGCGGGGGCCAGTCCCTGTGAGCGGGTCAGGGCTGCGGGGGACAGTCCCTGTGAGCGGGTCAGGGCTGCGGGGGCCAGTCCCTGTGAGCGGGCCAGGGCTGCGGGGGCCGGTCCCTGTGTGCTGGCCAGGGCTGCGGGGGCTAGTCCCTGTGAGCGGGTCAGGCCTGCGGGGGCCAGTCCCTGTGAGCGGGTCAGGCCTGCAGTGGCAAATAGCTGTCAGCGGGACAGTGCTGCGGGGGCCGGTCCCAGTGAGCGGGCCAGGGCTGCGGGGGCCGGTCCCTGTGAGCGGGCCAGGGCTGCGGGGGCCGGTCCCTGTGAGCGGGCCAGGGCTGCGGGGGCCGGTCCCTGTTAGCGGGAAAGGGCTGCGGGGGCCGGTCCGTGTGAGCGGGCCAGGGCTGCGGGGGCCGGTCCCTGTGAGCGGGCCAGGGCTGCGGGGGCCGGTCCCTGTGAGCGGGCCAGGGCTGCGGGGGCCGGTCCCTGTGTGCGGGCCAGGGCTGCGGGGGCTGGTCCCTGTTAGCGGGCCAGGGCTGCGGGTAGCCGGTCCCTGTGAGCGGGCCAGGGCTGCGGGGGCCGGTCCCTGTGAGCGGGCAAGGGCTGCGGGGGCCTGTCCCTGTGAGCGGGCCAGGGCTGCGGGGGCCGGTCCCTGTGAGCGGGCCTGGGCTGGGGGGGCCGGTCCCTGTGAGCGGGCCAGGGCTGCGGGGGCCGGTCCCTGTGAGCGGGCCAGGGCTGCGGGGGCCGGTCCCTGTGAGCGGGCCAGGGCTGCCGGGGCCGGTCCCTGTGAGCGGGCCAGGGCTGCGGGGGCCGGTCCGTGTGAGCGGGCCAGGGCTGCGGGGGCCGGTCCGTGTGAGCGGGCCAGGGCTGCGGGGGCCGGTCCCTGTGAGCGGGCCAGGGCTGCGGGGGCCAGTCCCTGTGAGCGGGTCAGGGCAGCGGGGGCCAGTCCCTGTGAGCGGAACAGGGCTGCGGGGGCCAGTCCCTGTGAGCGGGTCAGGGCTGCGGGGGCCAGTCCCTGTGAGCGGGTCAGGGCTGCGGGGGACAGTCCCTGTGAGCGGGTCAGGGCTGCGGGGGCCAGTCCCTGTGAGCGGGCCAGGGCTGCGGGGGCCGGTCCCTGTGTGCGGGCCAGGGCTGCGGGGGCTAGTCCCTGTGAGCGGGTCAGGCCTGCGGGGGCCAGTCCCTGTGAGCGGGTCAGGCCTGCGGTGGCAAATAGCTGTCAGCGGGACAGTGCTGCGGGGGCCGGTCCCTGTGAGCGGGCCAGGGCTGCGGGGGCCGGTCCCTGTGAGCGGGCCAGGGCTGCGGGGGCCGGTCCCTGTCATCGGGCCAGGGCTGCGGGGGCCGGTCGCTGTGAGCGGGCCAGGGCTGCGGGGGCCGGTCCCTGTGAGCGGGCCAGGGCTGCGGGGGCCGGTCCCTGTGAGCGGGCCAGGGCTGCGGGGGCCAGTCCCTGTGAGCGGGTCAGGGCAGCGGTGGCAAATAGCTGACAGGGGGTCAGGGCTGCGGGGGCCAGTGCCTGTCAGCGGGCCAGGGCTGCGGGGGCCTGTCCCTATCAGTGGGCTAGGGCTGCGGGGGCCAGTCACTGTGAGCGGGTCAGGGCTGCGGGGGCCAGTCCCTGTGAGCGGGTCAGGGCTGCGGTGGCCAGTCCCTGTGAGCGGAACAGGGCTGCGGGGGCAGGTCCCTGTGAGCGGGTCAGGGCTGCGGGGGCCAGTCCCTGTGAGCGGGTCAGGGCTGCGGGGGCCGGTCCCTGTTAGCGGGAAAGGGCTGCGGGGGCCGGTCCCTGTGAGCGAGACAGGCCTGCGGTGGCAAATAGCTGTCAGGGGGTCAGGGCTGCGGGGCCCAGTCCATGTCAGCGGGACAGGGCTGCGGGGGCCGGTCCCTGTGAGCGGGGCAGGGCAGCGGGGTCCGGTCCCTGTGAGCGGGCCAGGGCTGCGGGGGCCGGTCCCTGTGAGCGGGCCAGGGCTGCGGGGGCCGGTCCCTGTGAGCGGGCCAGGGCTGCGGGGGCCGGTCCCTGTGAGCGGGCCAGGGCTGCGGGGGCCGGTCCCTGTGAGCGGGCCAGGGCTGCGGGGGCCGGTCCCTGTGAGCGGGCCAGGGCTGCGGGGGCCGGTCCCTGTGAGCGGACCAGGGCTGCGGGGGCCGGTCCCTGTGAGCGGGCCAGGGCTGCGGGGGCCGTTCCCTGAGAGCGGGCCAGGGATGCGGGGGCCGGTCCCTGTGAGCGGGCCAGGGATGCGGGGGCCGGTCCCTGTGAGCGGGCCAGGGCTGCGGGGGCCGGTCCCTGTTAGCGGGCCAGGGCTGCGGGGGCCGGTCCGTGTGAGCGGGCCAGGGCAGCGGGGTCCGGTCCCTGTGAGCGGGCCAGGGCTGCGGGGGCCGGTCCCTGTGAGCGGGACAGGGCTGCGGGGGCCGGTCCCTGTGAGCGGGCCAGGGCTGCCGGGGCCGGTCCCTGTGAGCGGGCCAGGGCTGCGGGGGCCGGTCCCTGTGAGCGGGCCAGGGCTGCGGGGGCCGGTCCCTGTGAGCGGGCCAGGGCTGCGGGGGCCGGTCCGTGTCAGCGGGACAGGGCTGCGGGGGCCAGTTCCTGTGAGCGGAACAGGGCTGCGGGGGCCAGTCCCTGTGAGCGGGTCAGGGCTGCGGGTCCAGTCCCTGTGAGCGGGTCAGGGCTGCGGGGGCCAGTCCCTGTGAGCGGGTCAGGGCTGCGGGGGCCAGTCCCTGTGAGCGGGCGAGGGCTGCGGTGGCAAATAGCTGTCAGGGGGTCAGGGCTGCGGGGGCCAGTCCATGTCAGCGGGACAGGGCTGCGGGGGACAGTGCCTGTGATCGGTTCAGGGCTGCGGGGGCCAGTCCCTGTGAGCGGGTCAGGGCTGCGGGGGCCAGTCCCTGTGAGCGGGTCAGGGCTGCGGGGGCCAGTCCCTGTGAGCGGGTCAGGGATGCGGGGGCCAGTCCCTGTGAGCGGGTCAGGGCTGCGGGGGCCAGTCCCTGTGAGCGGGTCAGGCCTGCGGTGGCAAATAGCTGTCAGGGGGTCAGGGCTGCGGGGGCCAGTCCATGTCAGCGGGACAGGGCTGCGGGGGCCGGTCCCTGTGAGCGGGTCAGGGCTGCGGGGGCCAGTCCCTGTGAGCGGGTCAGGGCTGCGGTGGCAAATAGCTGTCAGGGGGTCAGGGCTGCGGTGGCAAATAGCTGTCAGGGCGTCAGGGCTGCGGGGGCCAGTCCCTGTGAGCGGGTGAGGGCTGCGGGGGCCAGTCCCTCTTAGCGGGTGAGGCCTGCTGGGGCCAGTCCCTGTGAGCGGGTCAGGGCTGCGGGGGCCAGTCCCTGTGAGCGGGTCAGGGCTGCGGTGGCAAATAGCTGTCAGGGGGTCAGGGCTGCGGGGGCCAGTGCCTGTCAGCGGGCCAGGGCAGCGGGGGCCAGTCCCTGTCAGCGGGCCAGGGCTGCGGGGGCCAGTCACTGAGAGACGGTCAGGGCTGCGGGGGCCAGTGCCTGTCAGCGGGCCAGGGCAGCGGGGACCAGTCCCTGTCAGCGGGCCAGGGCTGCGGGGGCCAGTCACTGAGAGCGGGTCAGGGCTGCGGGGGCCAGTCCCTGTGAGCGGGTCAGGGCAGCGGGGGCCAGTCCCTGTGAGCGGAACAGGGCTGCGGGGGCCAGTCCCTGTGAGCGGGTCAGGGCTGCGGGGGCCAGTCCCTGTGAGCGGGTCAGGGCTGCGGGGGACAGTCCCTGTGAGCGGGTCAGGGCTGCGGGGGCCAGTCCCTGTGAGCGGGCCAGGGCTGCGGGGGCCGGTCCCTGTGTGCGGGCCAGGGCTGCGGGGGCTAGTCCCTGTGAGCGGGTCAGGCCTGCGGGGGCCAGTCCCTGTGAGCGGGTCAGGCCTGCAGTGGCAAATAGCTGTCAGCGGGACAGTGCTGCGGGGGCCGGTCCCAGTGAGCGGGCCAGGGCTGCGGGGGCCGGTCCCTGTGAGCGGGCCAGGGCTGCGGGGGCCGGTCCCTGTGAGCGGGCCAGGGCTGCGGGGGCCGGTCCCTGTGAGCGGGCCAGGGCTGCGGGGGCCGGTCCGTGTGAGCGGGCCAGGGCTGCGGGGGCCGGTCCCTGTGAGCGGGCCAGGGCTGCGGGGGCCGGTCCCTGTGAGCGGGCCAGGGCTGCGGGGGCCGGTCCCTGTGTGCGGGCCAGGGCTGCGGGGGCTGGTCCCTGTTAGCGGGCCAGGGCTGCGGGTAGCCGGTCCCTGTGAGCGGGCCAGGGCTGCGGGGGCCGGTCCCTGTGAGCGGGCAAGGGCTGCGGGGGCCTGTCCCTGTGAGCGGGCCAGGGCTGCGGGGGCCGGTCCCTGTGAGCGGGCCTGGGCTGGGGGGGCCGGTCCCTGTGAGCGGGCCAGGGCTGCGGGGGCCGGTCCCTGTGAGCGGGCCAGGGCTGCGGGGGCCGGTCCCTGTGAGCGGGCCAGGGCTGCCGGGGCCGGTCCCTGTGAGCGGGCCAGGGCTGCGGGGGCCGGTCCGTGTGAGCGGGCCAGGGCTGCGGGGGCCGGTCCGTGTGAGCGGGCCAGGGCTGCGGGGGCCGGTCCCTGTGAGCGGGCCAGGGCTGCGGGGGCCAGTCCCTGTGAGCGGGTCAGGGCAGCGGGGGCCAGTCCCTGTGAGCGGAACAGGGCTGCGGGGGCCAGTCCCTGTGAGCGGGTCAGGGCTGCGGGGGCCAGTCCCTGTGAGCGGGTCAGGGCTGCGGGGGACAGTCCCTGTGAGCGGGTCAGGGCTGCGGGGGCAAGTCCCTGTGAGCGGGCCAGGGCTGCGGGGGCCGGTCCCTGTGTGCGGGCCAGGGCTGCGGGGGCTAGTCCCTGTGAGCGGGTCAGGCCTGCGGGGGCCAGTCCCTGTGAGCGGGTCAGGCCTGCGGTGGCAAATAGCTGTCAGCGGGACAGTGCTGCGGGGGCCGGTCCCTGTGAGCGGGCCAGGGCTGCGGGGGCCGGTCCCTGTGAGCGGGCCAGGGCTGCGGGGGCCGGTCCCTGTCATCGGGCCAGGGCTGCGGGGGCCGGTCGCTGTGAGCGGGCCAGGGCTGCGGGGGCCGGTCCCTGTGAGCGGGCCAGGGCTGCGGGGGCCGGTCCCTGTGAGCGGGCCAGGGCTGCGGGGGCCAGTCCCTGTGAGCGGGTCAGGGCAGCGGTGGCAAATAGCTGACAGGGGGTCAGGGCTGCGGGGGCCAGTGCCTGTCAGCGGGCCAGGGCTGCGGGGGCCTGTCCCTATCAGCGGGCTAGGGCTGCGGGGGCCAGTCACTGTGAGCGGGTCAGGGCTGCGGGGGCCAGTCCCTGTGAGCGGGTCAGGGCTGCGGTGGCCAGTCCCTGTGAGCGGAACAGGGCTGCGGGGGCAGGTCCCTGTGAGCGGGTCAGGGCTGCGGGGGCCAGTCCCTGTGAGCGGGTCAGGGCTGCGGGGGCCGGTCCCTGTTAGCGGGAAAGGGCTGCGGGGGCCGGTCCCTGTGAGCGAGACAGGCCTGCGGTGGCAAATAGCTGTCAGGGGGTCAGGGCTGCGGGGCCCAGTCCATGTCAGCGGGACAGGGCTGCGGGGGCCGGTCCCTGTGAGCGGGCCAGGGCAGCGGGGTCCGGTCCCTGTGAGCGGGCCAGGGCTGCGGGGGCCGGTCCCTGTGAGCGGGCCAGGGCTGCGGGGGCCGGTCCCTGTGAGCGGGCCAGGGCTGCGGGGGCCGGTCCCTGTGAGCGGGCCAGGGCTGCGGGGGCCGGTCCCTGTGAGCGGGCCAGGGCTGCGGGGGCCGGTCCCTGTGAGCGGACCAGGGCTGCGGGGGCCGGTCCCTGTGAGCGGGCCAGGGCTGCGGGGGCCGTTCCCTGAGAGCGGGCCAGGGATGCGGGGGCCGGTCCCTGTGAGCGGGCCAGGGATGCGGGGGCCGGTCCCTGTGAGCGAGACAGGCCTGCGGTGGCAAATAGCTGTCAGGGGGTCAGGGCTGCGGGGCCCAGTCCATGTCAGCGGGACAGGGCAGCGGGGGCCAGTCCCTGTGAGCGGAACAGGGCTGCGGGGGCCAGTCCCTGTGAGCGGGTCAGGGCTGCGGGGGCCAGTCCCTGTGAGCGGGTCAGGGCTGCGGGGGACAGTCCCTGTGAGCGGGTCAGGGCTGCGGGGGCCAGTCCCTGTGAGCGGGCCAGGGCTGCGGGGGCCGGTCCCTGTGTGCGGGCCAGGGCTGCGGGGGCTAGTCCCTGTGAGCGGGTCAGGCCTGCGGGGGCCAGTCCCTGTGAGCGGGTCAGGCCTGCGGTGGCAAATAGCTGTCAGCGGGACAGTGCTGCGGGGGCCGGTCCCTGTGAGCGGGCCAGGGCTGCGGGGGCCGGTCCCTGTGAGCGGGCCAGGGCTGCGGGGGCCGGTCCCTGTCATCGGGCCAGGGCTGCGGGGGCCGGTCGCTGTGAGCGGGCCAGGGCTGCGGGGGCCGGTCCCTGTGAGCGGGCCAGGGCTGCGGGGGCCGGTCCCTGTGAGCGGGCCAGGGCTGCGGGGGCCAGTCCCTGTGAGCGGGTCAGGGCAGCGGTGGCAAATAGCTGACAGGGGGTCAGGGCTGCGGGGGCCAGTGCCTGTCAGCGGGCCAGGGCTGCGGGGGCCTGTCCCTATCAGCGGGCTAGGGCTGCGGGGGCCAGTCACTGTGAGCGGGTCAGGGCTGCGGGGGCCAGTCCCTGTGAGCGGGTCAGGGCTGCGGTGGCCAGTCCCTGTGAGCGGAACAGGGCTGCGGGGGCAGGTCCCTGTGAGCGGGTCAGGGCTGCGGGGGCCAGTCCCTGTGAGCGGGTCAGGGCTGCGGGGGCCGGTCCCTGTTAGCGGGAAAGGGCTGCGGGGGCCGGTCCCTGTGAGCGAGACAGGCCTGCGGTGGCAAATAGCTGTCAGGGGGTCAGGGCTGCGGGGCCCAGTCCATGTCAGCGGGACAGGGCTGCGGGGGCCGGTCCCTGTGAGCGGGCCAGGGCAGCGGGGTCCGGTCCCTGTGAGCGGGCCAGGGCTGCGGGGGCCGGTCCCTGTGAGCGGGCCAGGGCTGCGGGGGCCGGTCCCTGTGAGCGGGCCAGGGCTGCGGGGGCCGGTCCCTGTGAGCGGGCCAGGGCTGCGGGGGCCGGTCCCTGTGAGCGGGCCAGGGCTGCGGGGGCCGGTCCCTGTGAGCGGACCAGGGCTGCGGGGGCCGGTCCCTGTGAGCGGGCCAGGGCTGCGGGGGCCGTTCCCTGAGAGCGGGCCAGGGATGCGGGGGCCGGTCCCTGTGAGCGGGCCAGGGATGCGGGGGCCGGTCCCTGTGAGCGGGCCAGGGCTGCGGGGGCCGGTCCCTGTTAGCGGGCCAGGGCTGCGGGGGCCGGTCCGTGTGAGCGGGCCAGGGCAGCGGGGTCCGGTCCCTGTGAGCGGGCCAGGGCTGCGGGGGCCGGTCCCTGTGAGCGGGCCAGGGCTGCGGGGGCCGGTCCCTGTGAGCGGGCCAGGGCTGCGGGGGCCGGTCCCTGTGAGCGGGCCAGGGCTGCGGGGGCTGGTCCCTGTGAGCGGGCCAGGGCTGCGGGGGCCGGTCCCTGTGAGCGGGCCAGGGCTGCGGGGGCCGGTCCCTGTCAGCGAGCCAGGGCTGCGGGGGCCGGTCCCTGTGAGCGGGCCAGGGCTGCGGGGGGCGGTCCCTGTGAGCGGGCCAGGGCTGCGGGGGCCGGTCCCTGTGAGCGGGCCAGGGCTGCGGGGGCCGGTCCCTGTGAGCGGGCCAGGACTGCGGGGGCCGGACCGTGCGAGCGGGCCAGGGCTGCGGGGGCCGGTCCCTGTGAGCGGGCCAGGGCTGCGGGGGCCGGTCCCTGTGAGCGGGCCAGGGCTGCGGGGGCCTGTCCCTGTGATCGGGTCATGGCTGCGGGGGCCAGTCCCTGTGAGCGGGTGAGGGCTGCGGGGGCCAGTCCCTGTTAGCGGGTGAGGGCTGCGGTGGCAAATACCTGTCAGGGGGTCAGGGCTGCGGGGGCCAGTCCATGTCAGCGGGACAGGGCTGCGGGGGATAGTGCCTGTGATCGGGTCATGGCTGCGGGGGCCAGTCCCTGTGAGCGGGTGAGGGCTGCGGGGGCCAGTCCCTCTTAGCGGGTGAGGGCTGCGGGGGCCAGTCCCTGTGAGCGGGTCAGGGCTGCGGGGGCCAGTCCCTGTGAGCGGGTCAGGGCTGCGGGGGAGTGTCCCTGTGAGCGGGTCAGGGCTGCGGGGGCCGGTCCGTGTGAGCGGGCCAGGGCTACGGGGGCCGGTCCCTGTGAGCGGTCCAGGGCTGCGGGGGCCGGTCCCTGTGAGCCGTCCAGGGCTGCGGGGGCCGGTCCCTGTGTGCGGGCCAGGGCTGCGGGGGCCGGTCCCTGTGTGCGGGCCAGGGCTGCAGGGGCCGGTCCGTGTGAGCGGGCCAGGGCTGCGGGGGCCGGTCCCTGTGAGCGGGCCAGGGCTGCGGGGGCCGGTCCCTGTGAGCGGGCCAGGGCTGCGGGGGCCTGTCCCTGTGATCGGGTCATGGCTGCGGGGGCCAGTCCCTGTGAGCGGGTGAGGGCTGCGGGGGCCAGTCCCTGTTAGCGGGTGAGGGCTGCGGTGGCAAATACCTGTCAGGGGGTCAGGGCTGCGGGGGCCAGTCCATGTCAGCGGGAAAGGGCTGCAGGGGATAGTGCCTGTGATCGGGTCATGGCTGCGGGGGCCAGTCCCTGTGAGCTGGTGAGGGCTGCGGGGGCCAGTCCCTGTGAGCGGGTCAGGGCTGCGGGGGCCAGTCCCTGTGAGCGGGTCAGGGCTGCGGGGGAGTGTCCCTGTGAGCGGGTCAGGGCTGCGGGGGCCAGTCCCTGTGAGCGGGTCAGGGCTGCGGGGGCCGGTCCCTGTGAGCGGGCCAGGGCTGCGGGGGCCGGTCCCTGTGAGCGGGCCAGGGCTGCGGGGGCCGGTCCCTGTGAGCGGGCAAGGGCTGCGGGGGCCGGTCCCTGTGAGCGGGCCAGGGCTGCGGGGGCCGGTCCCTGTGAGCGGGCCAGGGATGCGGGGGCCGGTCCCTGTGAATGTGAGCGGACCAGGGATGCGGGGGCCGGTCCCTGTGAGCGGGCCAGGGCTGCGGGGGCCGGTCCCTGTGAGCGGGCGAGGGCTGCGGGGGCCGGTCCCTGTGAGCGGGCCAGGGCTGCGGGGGCCGGTCCCTGTGAGCGGGCCAGGGCTGCGGGGGCCGGTCCCTGTGAGCGGGCCAGGGCTGCCGGGGCCGGTCCCTGTGAGCGGGCCAGGGCTGCGGGGGCCGGTCCCTGTGAGCGGGCCAGGGCTGCGGGGGCCGGTCCCTGTGAGCGGGCCAGGGCTGCGGGGGCCGGTCCGTGTCAGCGGGCCAGGGCTGCGGGGGCCAGTTCCTGTGAGCGGAACAGGGCTGCGGGGGCAAGTCCCTGTGAGCGGGTCAGGGCTGCGGGGGCCAGTCCCTGTGAGCGGGTCAGGGCTGCGGGGGCCAGTCCCTGTGAGCGGGTCAGGGCTGCGGGGGCCGGTCCCTGTGAGCGGGCCAGGGCTGCGGGGGCCGGTCCCTGTGAGCGGGCCAGGGCTGCGGGGGCCGGTCCCTGTGAGCGGGCCAGGGCTGCGGGGGCCGGTCCCTGTGAGCGGACCAGGGCTGCGGGGGCCGGTCCCTGTGAGCGGGCCAGGGCTGCGGGGGCCGTTCCCTGAGAGCGGGCCAGGGATGCGGGGGCCGGTCCCTGTGAGCGGGCCAGGGATGCGGGGGCCGGTCCCTGTGAGCGGGCCAGGGCTGCGGGGGCCGGTCCCTGTTAGCGGGCCAGGGCTGCGGGGGCCGGTCCGTGTGAGCGGGCCAGGGCAGCGGGGTCCGGTCCCTGTGAGCGGGCCAGGGCTGCGGGGGCCGGTCCCTGTGAGCGGGTCAGGGCTGCGGGGGCCAGTCCCTGTGAGCGGGTCAGGGCTGCGGGGGCCGGTCCCTGTGAGCGGGCCAGGGCTGCGGGGGCTGGTCCCTGTGAGCGGGCCAGGGTTGCGGGGGCCGGTCCCTGTGAGCGGGCCAGGGCTGCGGGGGCCGGTCCCTGTCAGCGAGCCAGGGCTGCGGGGGCCGGTCCCTGTGAGCGGGCCAGGGCTGCGGGGGGCGGTCCCTGTGAGCGGGCCAGGGCTGCGGGGGCCGGTCCCTGTGAGCGGGCCAGGGCTGCGGGGGCCGGTCCCTGTGAGCGGGCCAGGACTGCGGGGGCCGGACCGTGTGAGCGGGCCAGGGCTGCGGGGGCCGGTCCCTGTGAGCGGGCCAGGGCTGCGGGGGCCGGTCCCTGTGAGCGGGCCAGGGCTGCGGGGGCCTGTCCCTGTGATCGGGTCATGGCTGCGGGGGCCAGTCCCTGTGAGCGGGTGAGGGCTGCGGGGGCCAGTCCCTGTTAGCGGGTGAGGGCTGCGGTGGCAAATACCTGTCAGGGGGTCAGGGCTGCGGGGGCCAGTCCATGTCAGCGGGACAGGGCTGCGGGGGATAGTGCCTGTGATCGGGTCATGGCTGCGGGGGCCAGTCCCTGTGAGCGGGTGAGGGCTGCGGGGGCCAGTCCCTCTTAGCGGGTGAGGGCTGCGGGGGCCAGTCCCTGTGAGCGGGTCAGGGCTGCGGGGGCCAGTCCCTGTGAGCGGGTCAGGGCTGCGGGGGAGTGTCCCTGTGAGCGGGTCAGGGCTGCGGGGGCCGGTCCGTGTGAGCGGGCCAGGGCTACGGGGGCCGGTCCCTGTGAGCGGTCCAGGGCTGCGGGGGCCGGTCCCTGTGAGCCGTCCAGGGCTGCGGGGGCCGGTCCCTGTGTGCGGGCCAGGGCTGCGGGGGCCGGTCCCTGTGTGCGGGCCAGGGCTGCAGGGGCCGGTCCGTGTGAGCGGGCCAGGGCTGCGGGGGCCGGTCCCTGTGAGCGGGCCAGGGCTGCGGGGGCCGGTCCCTGTGAGCGGGCCAGGGCTGCGGGGGCCTGTCCCTGTGATCGGGTCATGGCTGCGGGGGCCAGTCCCTGTGAGCGGGTGAGGGCTGCGGGGGCCAGTCCCTGTTAGCGGGTGAGGGCTGCGGTGGCAAATACCTGTCAGGGGGTCAGGGCTGCGGGGGCCAGTCCATGTCAGCGGGAAAGGGCTGCAGGGGATAGTGCCTGTGATCGGGTCATGGCTGCGGGGGCCAGTCCCTGTGAGCTGGTGAGGGCTGCGGGGGCCAGTCCCTGTGAGCGGGTCAGGGCTGCGGGGGCCAGTCCCTGTGAGCGGGTCAGGGCTGCGGGGGAGTGTCCCTGTGAGCGGGTCAGGGCTGCGGGGGCCAGTCCCTGTGAGCGGGTCAGGGCTGCGGGGGCCGGTCCCTGTGAGCGGGCCAGGGCTGCGGGGGCCGGTCCCTGTCAGCGAGCCAGGGCTGCGGGGGCCGGTCCCTGTGAGCGGGCCAGGGCTGCGGGGGGCGGTCCCTGTGAGCGGGCCAGGGCTGCGGGGGCCGGTCCCTGTGAGCGGGCCAGGGCTGCGGGGGCCGGTCCCTGTGAGCGGGCCAGGACTGCGGGGGCCGGACCGTGTGAGCGGGCCAGGGCTGCGGGGGCCGGTCCCTGTGAGCGGGCCAGGGCTGCGGGGGCCGGTCCCTGTGAGCGGGCCAGGGCTGCGGGGGCCTGTCCCTGTGATCGGGTCATGGCTGCGGGGGCCAGTCCCTGTGAGCGGGTGAGGGCTGCGGGGGCCAGTCCCTGTTAGCGGGTGAGGGCTGCGGTGGCAAATACCTGTCAGGGGGTCAGGGCTGCGGGGGCCAGTCCATGTCAGCGGGACAGGGCTGCGGGGGATAGTGCCTGTGATCGGGTCATGGCTGCGGGGGCCAGTCCCTGTGAGCGGGTGAGGGCTGCGGGGGCCAGTCCCTCTTAGCGGGTGAGGGCTGCGGGGGCCAGTCCCTGTGAGCGGGTCAGGGCTGCGGGGGCCAGTCCCTGTGAGCGGGTCAGGGCTGCGGGGGAGTGTCCCTGTGAGCGGGTCAGGGCTGCGGGGGCCGGTCCGTGTGAGCGGGCCAGGGCTACGGGGGCCGGTCCCTGTGAGCGGTCCAGGGCTGCGGGGGCCGGTCCCTGTGAGCCGTCCAGGGCTGCGGGGGCCGGTCCCTGTGTGCGGGCCAGGGCTGCGGGGGCCGGTCCCTGTGTGCGGGCCAGGGCTGCAGGGGCCGGTCCGTGTGAGCGGGCCAGGGCTGCGGGGGCCGGTCCCTGTGAGCGGGCCAGGGCTGCGGGGGCCGGTCCCTGTGAGCGGGCCAGGGCTGCGGGGGCCTGTCCCTGTGATCGGGTCATGGCTGCGGGGGCCAGTCCCTGTGAGCGGGTGAGGGCTGCGGGGGCCAGTCCCTGTTAGCGGGTGAGGGCTGCGGTGGCAAATACCTGTCAGGGGGTCAGGGCTGCGGGGGCCAGTCCATGTCAGCGGGAAAGGGCTGCAGGGGATAGTGCCTGTAATCGGGTCATGGCTGCGGGGGCCAGTCCCTGTGAGCTGGTGAGGGCTGCGGGGGCCAGTCCCTGTGAGCGGGTCAGGGCTGCGGGGGCCAGTCCCTGTGAGCGGGTCAGGGCTGCGGGGGAGTGTCCCTGTGAGCGGGTCAGGGCTGCGGGGGCCAGTCCCTGTGAGCGGGTCAGGGCTGCGGGGGCCGGTCCCTGTGAGCGGGCCAGGGCTGCGGGGGCCGGTCCCTGTGAGCGGGCCAGGGCTGCGGGGGCCGGTCCCTGTGAGCGGGCAAGGGCTGCGGGGGCCGGTCCCTGTGAGCGGGCCAGGGCTGCGGGGGCCGGTCCCTGTGAGCGGGCCAGGGATGCGGGGGCCGGTCCCTGTGAATGTGAGCGGACCAGGGATGCGGGGGCCGGTCCCTGTGAGCGGGCCAGGGCTGCGGGGGCCGGTCCCTGTGAGCGGGCGAGGGCTGCGGGGGCCGGTCCCTGTGAGCGGGCCAGGGCTGCGGGGGCCGGTCCCTGTGAGCGGGCCAGGGCTGCGGGGGCCGGTCCCTGTGAGCGGGCCAGGGCTGCCGGGGCCGGTCCCTGTGAGCGGGCCAGGGCTGCGGGGGCCGGTCCCTGTGAGCGGGCCAGGGCTGCGGGGGCCGGTCCCTGTGAGCGGGCCAGGGCTGCGGGGGCCGGTCCGTGTCAGCGGGCCAGGGCTGCGGGGGCCAGTTCCTGTGAGCGGAACAGGGCTGCGGGGGCAAGTCCCTGTGAGCGGGTCAGGGCTGCGGGGGCCAGTCCCTGTGAGCGGGTCAGGGCTGCGGGGGCCAGTCCCTGTGAGCGGGTCAGGGCTGCGGGGGCCAGTCCCTGTGAGCGGGCGAGGGGTGCGGTGGCAAATAGCTGTCAGGGGGTCAGGGCTGCGGGGGCCAGTCCATGTCAGCGGGACAGGGCTGCGGGGGACAGTGCCTGTGATCGGTTCAGGGCTGCGGGGGCCAGTCCCTGTGAGCGGGTCAGGGCTGCGGGGGCCAGTCCCTGTGAGCGGGTCAGGGCTGCGGGGGCCAGTCCCTGTGAGCGGGTCAGGGATGCGGGGGCCAGTCCCTGTGAGCGGGTCAGGGCTGCGGGGGCCAGTCCCTGTGAGCGGGTCAGGCCTGCGGTGGCAAATAGCTGTCAGGGGGTCAGGGCTGCGGGGGCCAGTCCATGTCAGCGGTACAGGGCTGCGGGGGCCGGTCCCTGTGAGCGGGTCAGGGCTGCGGGGGCCAGTCCCTGTGAGCGGGTCAGGGCTGCGGTGGCAAATAGCTGTCAGGGGGTCAGGGCTGCGGTGGCAAATAGCTGTCAGGGCGTCAGGGCTGCGGGGGCCAGTCCCTGTGAGCGGGTGAGGGCTGCGGGGGCCAGTCCCTCTTAGCGGGTGAGGCCTGCTGGGGCCAGTCCCTGTGAGCGGGTCAGGGCTGCGGGGGCCAGTCCCTGTGAGCGGGTCAGGGCTGCGGTGGCAAATAGCTGTCAGGGGGTCAGGGCTGCGGGGGCCAGTGCCTGTCAGCGGGCCAGGGCAGCGGGGGCCAGTCCCTGTCAGCGGGCCAGGGCTGCGGGGGCCAGTCACTGAGAGCGGGTCAGGGCTGCGGGGGCCAGTGCCTGTCAGCGGGCCAGGGCAGCGGGGGCCAGTCCCTGTCAGCGGGCCAGGGCTGCGGGGGCCAGTCACTGAGAGCGGGTCAGGGCTGCGGGGGCCAGTCCCTGTGAGCGGGTCAGGGCAGCGGGGGCCAGTCCCTGTGAGCGGAACAGGGCTGCGGGGGCCAGTCCCTGTGAGCGGGTCAGGGCTGCGGGGGCCAGTCCCTGTGAGCGGGTCAGGGCTGCGGGGGCCAGTCCCTGTGAGCGGGTCAGGGATGCGGGGGCCAGTCCCTGTGAGCGGGTCACGGCTGCGGGGGCCAGTCCCTGTGAGCGGGTCAGGGCTGCGGGGGCCAGTCCCTGTGAGCGGGTCAGGGCTGCGGGGGCCAGTCCCTGTGAGCGGAACAGAGCTGCGGGGGCCAGTCCCTGTGAGCGGGTCAGGGCTGCGGGGGCCAGTCCCTGTGAGCGGGCGAGGGCTGCGGTGGCAAATAGCTGTCAGGGGGTCAGGGCTGTGGGGGCCAGTCCATGTCAGCGGGACAGGGCTGCGGGGGACAGTGCCTGTGATCGGGTCAGGGCTGCGGGGGCCAGTCCCTGTGAGCGGGTCAGGGCTGCGGGGGCCAGTCCCTGTGAGCAGTTCAGGGCTGCGGGGGCCAGTCCATGTGAGCGGGTCAGGGCTGCGGGGGCCAGTCCCTGTGAGCGGGTCAGGGCTGCGGGGGCCCGTCACTGTGAGCGGGTCAGGGCAGCGGGGGCCAGTCCCTGTGAGCGGTTCACGGCTGCGGGGGCCAGTCCCTGTGAGCGGGTCAGGGCTGCGGGGGCCAGTCCCTGTGAGCGGGTCAGGCCTGCGGGGGCCAGTCCCTGTGAGCGGGTCAGGCCTGCGGTGGCAAATAGCTGTCAGCGGGACAGTGCTGCGGGGGCCGGTCCCTGTGAGCGGGCCAGGGCTGCGGGGGCCGGTCCCTGTGAGCGGGCCAGGGTAGCGGGGGCCGGTCCCTGTGAGCGGGCCAGGGCTGCGGGGGCCGGTCCCTGTTAGCGGGAAAGGGCTGCGGGGGCCGGTCCGTGTGAGCGGGCCAGGGCTGCGGGGGCCGGTCCCTGTGAGCGGGCCAGGGCTGCGGGGGCCGGTCCCTGTGAGCGGGCCAGGGCTGCGGGGGCCGGTCCCTGTGTGCGGGCCAGGGCTGCGGGGGCCAGTCCCTGTGAGCGGGTCAGGCCTGCGGGGGCCAGTCCCTGTGAGCGGGTCAGGCCTGCGGTGGCAAATAGCTGTCAGCGGGACAGTGCTGCGGGGGCCGGTCCCTGTGAGCGGGCCAGGGCTGCGGGGGCCGGTCCCTGTGAGCGGGCCAGGGCTGCGGGGGCCGGTCCCTGTGAGCGGGCCAGGGCTGCGGGGGCCGGTCCCTGTTAGCGGGAAAGGGCTGCGGGGGCCGGTCCGTGTGAGCGGGCCAGGGCTGCGGGGGCCGGTCCCTGTGAGCGGGCCAGGGCTGCGGGGGCCGGTCCCTGTGAGCGGGCCAGGGCTGCGGGGGCCGGTCCCTGTGTGCGGGCCAGGGCTGCGGGGGCTGGTCCCTGTTAGCGGGCCAGGGCTGCGGGTAGCCGGTCCCTGTGAGCGGGCCAGGGCTGCGGGGGCCGGTCCCTGTGAGCGGGCAAGGGCTGCGGGGGCCAGTCCCTGTGAGCGGGCCAGGGCTGCGGGGGCCGGTCCCTGTGAGCGGGCCTGGGCTGGGGGGGCCGGTCCCTGTGAGCGGGCCAGGGCTGCGGGGGCCGGTCCCTGTGAGCGGGCCAGGGCTGCGGGTGCCGGTCCCTGTGAGCGGGCCAGGGCTGCCGGGGCCGGTCACTGTGAGCAGGCCAGGGCTGCGGGGGCTGGTCCGTGTGAGCGGGCCAGGGGTGCGGGGGCCGGTCCCTGTGAGCGGGCCAGGGCTGCGGGGGCCGGTCCGTGTCAGCGGGCCAGGGCTGCGGGGGCCGGTCCCTGTCATCGGGCCAGGGCTGCGGGGGCCGGTCGCTGTGAGCGGGCCAGGGCTGCGGGGGCCGGTCCCTGTGAGCGGGCCAGGGCTGCGGGGGCCGGTCCCTGTGAGCGGGCCAGGGCTGCGGGGGCCAGTCCCTGTGAGCGGGTCAGGGCAGCGGTGGCAAATAGCTGACAGGGGGTCAGGGCTGCGGGGGCCAGTGCCTGTCAGCGGGCCAGGAATGCGGGGGCCTGTCCCTATCAGCGGGCCAGGGCTGCGGGGGCCAGTCACTGTGAGCGGGTCAGGGCTGCGGGGGCCAGTCCCTGTGAGCGGGTCAGGGCTGCGGTGGCCAGTCCCTGTGAGCGGAACAGGGCTGCGGGGGCAGGTCCCTGTGAGCGGGTCAGGGCTGCGGGGGCCAGTCCCTGTGAGCGGGTCAGGGCTGCGGGGGCCAGTCCCTGTGAGCGGGTCAGGGCTGCGGGGGCCAGTCTCTGTGAGCGGGTCAGGGCTGCGGGGGCCAGTCCCTGTGAGCGGGTCAGGGCTGCGGGGGCCAGTCCCTGTGAGCGGGTCAGGGCTGCGGGGGCCAGTCCCTGTGAGCGGGTCAGGGCTGCGGGGGCCAGTCCCTGTGAGCGGAACAGAGCTGCGGGGGCCAGTCCCTGTGAGCGGGTCAGGGCTGCGGGGGCCAGTCCCTGTGAGCGGGCGAGGGCTGCCGTGGCAAGTAGCTGTCAGGGGGTCAGGGCTGCCGGGGCCAGTCCATGTCAGCGGGACAGGGCTGCGGGGGACAGTGCCTGTGATCGGGTCAGGGCTGCGGGGGCCAGTCCCTGTGAGCGGGTCAGGGCTGCGGGGGCCAGTCCCTGTGAGCGGGTCAGGGCTGCGGGGGCCAGTACCTGTGAGCGGGTCAGGGCTGCGGGGGCCAGTCCCTGTGAGCGGGTCAGGGCTGCGGGGGCCAGTCCCTGTGAGCGGGTCAGGGCTGCGGGGGCCAGTCCCTGTGAGCGGGTGAGGGCTGCGGGGGCCGGTCCCTGTGAGCGGGCCAGGGCTGCGGGGGCCGGTCCCTGTGAGCGGGCCAGGGCTGCGGGGGCCGGTCCCTGCGAGCGGGCCAGGGCTGCGGGGGCCGGTCCTTGTTAGCGGGAAAGGGCTGCGGGGGCCGGTCCCTGTGAGCGGGACAGGCCTGCGGTGGCAAATAGCTGTCAGGGGGTCAGGGCTGCGGGGCCCAGTCCATGTCAGCGGGACAGGGCTGCGGGGGCCGGTCCCTGTGAGCGGGCCAGGGAGGCGGGGTCCGGTCCCTGTGAGCGGGCCAGGGCTGCGGGGGCCGGTCCCTGTGAGCGGGCCAGGGCTGCGGGGGCCGGTCCCTGTGAGCGGGCCAGGGCTGCGGGGGCCGGTCCCTGTGAGCGGGCCAGGGCTGCGGGGGCCGGTCCCTGTGAGCGGGCCAGGGCTGCGGGGGCCTGTCCCTGTGATCGGGTCATGGCTGCGGGGGCCAGTCCCTGTGAGCGGGTGAGGGCTGCGGTGGCAAATACCTGTCAGGGGGTCAGGGCTGCGGTGGCTAATACCTGTCAGGGGGTCAGGGCTGCGGGAACCAGTCCATGTCAGCGGGACAGGGCTGCGGGGGATAGTGCCTGTGATCGGGTCATGGCTGCGGGGGCCAGTCCCTGTGAGCGGGTGAGGGCTGCGGGGGCCAGTCCCTCTTAGCGGGTGAGGGCTGCGGGGGCCAGTCCCTGTGAGCGGCTCAGGGCTGCGGGGGCCAGTCCCTGTGAGCGGGTCATGGCTGCGGGGGAGTGTCCCTGTGAGCGGGTCAGGGCTGCGGGGGCCGGTCCGTGTGAGCGGGCCAGGGCTGCGGGTGCCGGTCCCTGTGAGCGGTCCAGGGTTGCGGGGGCCGGTCCCTGTGAGCGGTCCAGGGCTGCGGGGGCCGGTCCCTGTGTGCGGGCCAGGGGTGCGGGGGCCGGTCCGTGTGAGCGGGCCAGGGCTGCGGGGGCCGGTCCGTGTGAGCGGGCCAGGGCTGCGGGGGCCGGTCCCTGTGAGCGGGCCAGGGCTGCGGGGGCCGGTCCCTGTGAGCGGGCCAGGGCTGCGGGGGCCTGTCCCTGTGATCGGGTCATGGCTGCGGGGGCCAGTCCCTGTCAGGGGGTCAGGGCTGCGGTGGCAAATACCTGTCAGGGGGTCAGGGCTGCGGGGGCCAGTCCATGTCAGCGGGAAAGGGCTGCGGGGGATAGTGCCTGTGATCGGGTCATGGCTGCGGGGGCCAGTCCCTGTGAGCGGGGCAGGGCTGCGGGGGCCAGTCCCTGTGAGCGGGTCAGGGCTGCGGGGGAGTGTCCCTGTGAGCGGGTCAGGGCTGCGGGGGCCGGTCCGTGTGAGCGGGCCAGGGCTGCGGGGGCCGGTCCCTGTGAGCGGTCCAGGGCTGCGGGGGCCGGTCCCTGTGAGCGGTCCAAGGCTGCGGGGGCCAGTCCCTGTGAGCGGGTCAGGGCTGCGGGGGCCAGTCCCTGTGAGCGGGTCAGGGCTGCGGGGGCCAGTCCCTGTGAGCGGAACAGAGCTGCGGGGGCCAGTCCCTGTGAGCGGGTCAGGGCTGCGGGGGCCAGTCCCTGTGAGCGGGCGAGGGCTGCCGTGGCAAATAGCTGTCAGGGGGTCAGGTCTGCGGGGGCCAGTCCATGTCAGCGGGACAGGGCTGCGGGGGACAGTGCCTGTGATCGGGTCAGGGCTGCGGGGGCCAGTCCCTGTGAGCGGGTCAGGGCTGCGGGGGCCAGTCCCTGTGAGAGGGTCAGGGCTGCGGGGGCCAGTACCTGTGAGCGGGTCAGGGCTGCGGGGGCCAGTCCCTGTGAGCGGGTCAGGGCTGCGGGGGCCAGTCCCTGTGAGCGGGTCAGGGCTGCGGGGGCCAGTCCCTGTGAGCGGGTCAGGGCTGCGGGGGCCGGTCCCTGTGAGCGGGCCAGGGCTGCGGGGGCCGGTCCCTGAGAGCGGGCCAGGGCTGCGGGGGCCGGTCCCTGTGAGCGGGCCAGGGCTGCGGGGGCCGGTCCCTGTTAGCGGGAAAGGGCTGCGGGGGCCGGTCCGTGTGAGCGGGCCAGGGCTGCGGGGGCCGGTCCCTGTGAGCGGGCCAGGGCTGCGGGGGCCGGTCCCTGTGAGCGGGCCAGGGCTGCGGGGGCCGGTCCCTGTGTGCGGGCCAGGGCTGCGGGGGCCGGTCCCTGTGTGCGGGCCAGGGCTGCGGGGGCTGGTCCCTGTTAGCGGGCCAGGGCTGCGGGGGCCAGTCCCTGTGAGCGGGTCAGGGCTGCGGGGGCCAGTCCCTGTGAGCGGGTCAGGGCTGCGGGGGCCAGTCCCTGTGAGCGGGCGAGGGCTGCGGTGGCAAATAGCTGTCAGGGGGTCAGGGCTGCGGGGGCCAGTCCATGTCAGCGGGACAGGGCTGCGGGGGACAGTGCCTGTGATCGGGTCAGGGCAGCGGGGGCCAGTCCCTGTGAGCGGGTCAGGGCTGCGGGGGCCAGTCCCTGTGAGCGGGTCAGGGCTGCGGGGGCCAGTCCCTGTGAGCGGGTCAGGGCTGCGGGGGCCAGTCCCTGTGAGCGGGTCAGGGCTGCGGGGGCCAGTCCCTGTGAGCGGGTCAGGGCTGCGGGGGCCAGTCCCTGTGAGCGGGTCAGGGCTGCGGGGGCCAGTCCCTGTGAGCGGGTCAGGGCTGCGGGGGTCAGTCCCTATGAGCGGGTCAGGGCTGCGGGGGCCAGTCCCTGTGAGCGGGTGAGGCCTGCGGTGGCAAATAGCTGTCAGGGGGTCAGGGCTGCGGGGGCCAGTCCATGTCAGCGGGACAGGGCTGCGGGGGCCGGTCCCTGTGAGCGGGTCAGGGCTGCGGGGGCCAGTCCCTGTGAGCGGGTCTGGGCTGCGGTGGCAAATAGCTTTCAGGGGGTCAGTGCTGCGGTGGCAAATAGCTGTCAGGGCGTCAGGGCTGCGGGGGCCAGTCCCTGTGAGCGGGTGAGGGCTGCGGGGGCCAGTCCCTCTTAGCGGGTGAGGGCTGCTGGGGCCAGTCCCTGTGAGCGGGTGAGGGCTGCGGGGGCCAGTCCCTGTGAGCGGGTCAGGGCTGCGGTGGCAAATAGCTGTCAGGGGATCAGGGCTGCGGGGGCCAGTGCCTGTCAGCGGGCCAGGGCTGCGGGGGCCAGTCCCTGTCAGCGGGCCAGGGCTGCGGGGGCCAGTCACTGTGAGCGGGTCAGGGCTGCGGGGGCCAGTCCCTGTGAGCGGGTCAGGGCTGCGGGGGCCAGTCCCTGTGAGCGGGACAGGCCTGCGGTGGCAAATAGCTGTCAGGGGATCAGGGCTGCGGGGCCCAGTCCATGTCAGCGGGACAGGGCTGCGGGGGCCGGTCCCTGTGAGCGGGCCAGGGCAGCGGGGTCCGGTCCCTGTGAGCGGGCCAGGGCTGCGGGGGCCGGTCCCTGTGAGCGGGCCAGGGCTGCGGGGGCCGGTCCCTGTGAGCGGGCCAGGGCTGCGGGGGCCGGTCCCTGTGAGCGGGCCAGGGCTGCGGGGGCCGTTCCCTGTGAGCGGGCCAGGGCTGCGGGGGCCGATCCCTGTGAGCGAGCCAGGGCTGCGGGGGCCGGTCCCTGTGAGCGGGCCAGGGCTGCGGGTGCCGGTCCCTGTGAGCGGGCCAGGGCTGCGGGGGCCGGTCCCTGTGAGCGGGCCAGGGCTGCGGGGGCCGGTCCCTGTGAGCGGGCCAGAGCTGCGGGGGCCGGTCCCTGTGAGCGGGCCAGGACTGCGGGGGCCGGTCCGTGTGAGCGGGCCAGGGCTGCGGGGGTCGGTCCCTGTGAGCGGGCCAGGGCTGCGGGGGCCGGTCCCTGTGAGCGGGCCAGGGCTGCGGGGGCCTGTCCCTGTGATCGGGTCATGGCTGCGGGGGCCAGTCCCTGTGAGCGGGTGAGGGCTGCGGTGGCAAATACCAGTCAGGGGGTCAGGGCTGCGGTGGCAAATACCTGTCAGGGGGTCAGGGCTGCGGGGGCCAGTCCCTGTGAGCGGGTCAGGGCTGCGGGGGCCAGTCCCAGTGAGCGGGTCAGGACTGCGGGGGCCAGTCCCTGTGAGCGGGTCATGGCTGCGGGGGAGTGTCCCTGTGAGCGGGTCAGGGCTGCGGGGGCCGGTCCGTGTGAGCGGGCCAGGGCTGCGGGTGCCGGTCCCTGTGAGCGGTCCAGGGCTGCGGGGGCCGGTCCCTGTGAGCGGTCCAGGGCTGCGGGGGCCGGTCCCAGTGTGCGGGCCAGGGCTGCGGGGGCCGGTCCGTGTGAGCGGGCCAGGGCTGCGGGGGCCGGTCCGTGTGAGCGGGCCAGGGCTGCGGGGGCCGGTCCCTGTGAGCGGGCCAGGGCTGCGGGGGCCGGTCCCTGTGAGCGGGCCAGGGCTGCGGGGGCCTGTCCCTGTGATCGGGTCATGGCTGCGGGGGCCAGTCCCTGTCAGGGGGTCAGGGCTGCGGTGGCAAATACCTGTCAGGGGGTCAGGGCTGCGGGGACCAGTCCATGTCAGCGGGAAAGGGCTGCGGGGGATAGTGCCTGTGATCGGGTCATGGCTGCGGGGGCCAGTCCCTGTGAGCGGGTGAGGGCTGCGGGGGCCAGTCCCTCTTAGCGGGTGAGGGCTGCGGGGGCCAGTCCCTGTGAGCGGGTCAGGGCTGCGGGGGCCAGTCCCTGTGAGCGGGTCAGGGCTGAGGGGGACAGTCCCTGTGAGCGGGTCAGGGCTGCGGGGGCCAGTCCCTGTGAGCGGGTCAGGGCTGCGGGGGCCAGTCCCTGTGAGCGGGTCAGGGCTGCGGGGGCCAGTCCCTGTGAGCGGGTCAGGGCTGCGGGGGCCAGTCCCTGTGAGCGGGTCAGGGCTGCGGGGGCCAGTCCCTGTGAGCGGAACAGAGCTGCGGGGGCCAGTCCCTGTGAGCGGGTCAGGGCTGCGGGGGCCAGTCCCTGTGAGCCGGCGAGGGCTGCGGTGGCAAATAGCTGTCAGGGGGTCAGGGCTGTGGGGGCCAGTCCATGTCAGCGGGACAGGGCTGCGGGGGACAGTGCCAGTGATCGGGTCAGGGCTGCGGGGGCCAGTCCCTGTGAGCGGGTCAGGGCTGCGGGGGCCAGTCCCTGTGAGCAGTTCAGGGCTGCGGGGGCCAGTCCATGTGAGCGGGTCAGGGCTGCGGGGGCCAGTCCCTGTGAGCGGGTCAGGGCTGCGGGGGCCCGTCACTGTGAGCGGGTCAGGGCTGCGGGGGCAAGTCCCTGTGAGCGGGTCAGGGCTGCGGGGGCCAGTCCCTGTGAGCGGGTCAGGGCTGCGGGGGCCAGTCCCTGTGAGCGGAACAGAGCTGCGGGGGCCAGTCCCTGTGAGCGGGTCAGGGCTGCGGGGGCCAGTCCCTGTGAGCGGGCGAGGGCTGCGGTGGCAAATAGCTGTCAGGGGGTCAGGGCTGTGGGGGCCGGTCCCTGTGAGCGGTCCAGGGCTGCGGGGGCCGGTCCCAGTGTGCGGGCCAGGGCTGCGGGGGCCGGTCCGTGTGAGCGGGCCAGGGCTGCGGGGGCCGGTCCGTGTGAGCGGGCCAGGGCTGCGGGGGCCGGTCCCTGTGAGCGGGCCAGGGCTGCGGGGGCCGGTCCCTGTGAGCGGGCCAGGGCTGCGGGGGCCTGTCCCTGTGATCGGGTCATGGCTGCGGGGGCCAGTCCCTGTCAGGGGGTCAGGGCTGCGGTGGCAAATACCTGTCAGGGGGTCAGGGCTGCGGGGACCAGTCCATGTCAGCGGGAAAGGGCTGCGGGGGATAGTGCCTGTGATCGGGTCATGGCTGCGGGGGCCAGTCCCTGTGAGCGGGTGAGGGCTGCGGGGGCCAGTCCCTCTTAGCGGGTGAGGGCTGCGGGGGCCAGTCCCTGTGAGCGGGTCAGGGCTGCGGGGGCCAGTCCCTGTGAGCGGGTCAGGGCTGAGGGGGACAGTCCCTGTGAGCGGGTCAGGGCTGCGGGGGCCAGTCCCTGTGAGCGGGTCAGGGCTGCGGGGGCCAGTCCCTGTGAGCGGGTCAGGGCTGCGGGGGCCAGTCCCTGTGAGCGGGTCAGGGCTGCGGGGGCCAGTCCCTGTGAGCGGGTCAGGGCTGCGGGGGCCAGTCCCTGTGAGCGGAACAGAGCTGCGGGGGCCAGTCCCTGTGAGCGGGTCAGGGCTGCGGGGGCCAGTCCCTGTGAGCCGGCGAGGGCTGCGGTGGCAAATAGCTGTCAGGGGGTCAGGGCTGTGGGGGCCAGTCCATGTCAGCGGGACAGGGCTGCGGGGGACAGTGCCAGTGATCGGGTCAGGGCTGCGGGGGCCAGTCCCTGTGAGCGGGTCAGGGCTGCGGGGGCCAGTCCCTGTGAGCAGTTCAGGGCTGCGGGGGCCAGTCCATGTGAGCGGGTCAGGGCTGCGGGGGCCAGTCCCTGTGAGCGGGTCAGGGCTGCGGGGGCCCGTCACTGTGAGCGGGTCAGGGCTGCGGGGGCAAGTCCCTGTGAGCGGGTCAGGGCTGCGGGGGCCAGTCCCTGTGAGCGGGTCAGGGCTGCGGGGGCCAGTCCCTGTGAGCGGAACAGAGCTGCGGGGGCCAGTCCCTGTGAGCGGGTCAGGGCTGCGGGGGCCAGTCCCTGTGAGCGGGCGAGGGCTGCGGTGGCAAATAGCTGTCAGGGGGTCAGGGCTGTGGGGGCCAGTCCATGTCAGCGGGACAGGGCTGCGGGGGACAGTGCCTGTGATCGGGTCTGGGCTGCGGGGGCCAGTCCCTGTGAGCGGGCCAGGGCTGCGGGGGCCGGTCCCTGTGAGCGGGCCTGGGCTGGGGGGGCCGGTCCCTTTGAGCGGGCCAGGGCTGCGGGGGCCGGTCCCTGTGAGCGGGCCAGGGCTGCCGGGGCCGGTCCCTGTGAGCGGGCCAGGGCTGCGGGGGCCGGTCCCTGTGAGCGGGCCAGGGCTGCGGGGGCCGGTCCCTGTGAGCGGGCCAGGGCTGCGGGGGCCGGTCCGTGTCAGCGGGCCAGGGCTGCGGGGGCCGGTCCCTGTCAGCGGGCCAGGGCTGCGGGGGCCGGTCGCTGTGAGCGGGCCAGGGCTGCGGGGGCCGGTCCCTGTGAGCGGGCCAGGGCTGCGGGGGCCGGTCCCTGTGAGCGGGCCAGGGCTGCGGCGGCCAGTCCCTGTGAGCGGGTCAGGGCTGCGGTGGCAAATACCTCTCAGGGGGTCAGGGCTGCGGGGGCCAGTGCCTGTCAGCGGGCCAGGGCTGCGGGGGCCTGTCCCTATCAGCGGGCCAGGGTTGCGGGGGCCAGTCACTGTGAGCGGGTCAGGGCTGCGGGGGCCAGTCCCTGTGAGCGGGTCAGGGCTACGGGGGCCAGTCCCTGTGAGCGGAACAGGGCTGCGGGGGCCAGTCCCTGTGAGCGGGTCAGGGCTGCGGGGGCCAGTCCCTGTGAGCGGGTCAGGGCTGCGGGGGCCAGTCCCTGTGAGCGGGTCAGGGCTGCGGGGGCCAGTCCCTGTGAGCGGGTCAGGGCTGCGGGGGCCAGTCCCTGTGAGCGGGTCAGGGCTGCGGGGGCCAGTCCCTGTGAGCGGGTCAGGGCTGCGGGGGCCAGTCCCTGTGAGCGGGTCAGGGCTGCGGGGGCCAGTCCCTGTGAGCGGGTCAGGGCTGCGGGGGCCAGTCCCTGTGAGCGGAACAGAGCTGCGGGGGCCAGTCCCTGTGAGCGGGTCAGGGCTGCGGGGGCCAGTCCCTGTGAGCGGGCGAGGGCTGCGGTGGCAAATAGCTGTCAGGGGGTCAGGGCTGCGGGGGCCAGTCCATGTCAGCGGGACAGGGCTGCGGGGGACAGTGCCTGTGATCGGGTCAGGGCTGCGGGGGCCAGTCCCTGTGAGCGGGTCAGGGCTGCGGGGGCCAGTCCCTGTGAGCGGGTCAGGGCTGCGGGGGCCAGTACCTGTGAGCGGGTCAGGGCTGCGGGGGCCAGTCCCTGTGAGCGGGTCAGGGCTGCGGGGGCCAGTCCCTGTGAGCGGGTCAGGGCTGCGGGGGCCAGTGCCTGTGAGCGGGTCAGGGCTGCGGGGGCCAGTCCCTGTGAGCGGGTGAGGGCTGCGGGGGCCAGTCCCTGTGAGCGGGTCAGGGCTGCGGGGGCCAGTCCCTGTGAGCGGGTCAGGCCTGCGGGGGCCAGTCCCTGTGAGCGGGTCAGGCCTGCGGTGGCAAATAGCTGTCAGGGGGTCAGGGCTGCGGGGGCCAGTCCATGTCAGCGGGACAGGGCTGCGGGGGCCGGTCCCTGAGAGCGGGCCAGGGCTGCGGGGGCCGGTCCCTGTGAGCGGGCCAGGCCTGCGGGGGCCGGTCCCTGTGAGCGGGCCATGGCTGCGGGGGCCGGTCCCTGTGAGCGGGCCAGGGCTGCGGGGGCCGGTCCCTGTGAGCGGGCCATGGCTGCGGGGGCCGGTCCCAGTGAGCGGGCCTGGGCTGGGGGGGCCGGTCCCTGTGAGCGGGCCAGGGCTGCGGGGGCCGGTCCCTGTGAGCGGGCAAGGGCTGCGGGGACCGGTCCCTGTGAGCGGGCCAGGGCTGCGGGGGCCGGTCCCTGTGAGCGGGACTGGGCTGGGGGGGCCGGTCCGTGTGAGCGGGCCAGGGCTGCGGGGGCCGGTCCCTGTGAGCGGGCCAGGGCTGCGGGGGCCGGTCCCTGTGAGCGGGCCAGGGCTGCCGGGGCCGATCCCTGTGAGCGGGCCAGGGCTGCGGGGGCCGGTCCGTGTCAGCGGGCCAGGGCTGCGGGGGCCGGTCCCTGTCAGCGGGCCAGGGCTGCAGGGGCCGGTCGCTGTCAGCGGGCCAGGGCTGAGGGGGGCGGTCGCTGTGAGCGGGCCAGGGCTGCGGGGGCCGGTCCCTGTGAGCGGGCCAGGGCTGCGGGGGCCGGTCCCTGTGAGCGGGCCAGGGCTGCGGGGGCCGGTCCCTGTGAGCGGGTCAGGGCTGCGGGGGCCGGTCCCTGTGAGCGGGTCAGGGCTACGGGGGCCGGTCCCTGTGAGCGGATCAGGGCTGCGGGGGCCAGACCCTGTGAGCGGGTCAGGGCTGCGGGGGCCAGTCCCTGTGAGCGGGCGAGGGCTGCGGTGGCAAATAGCTGTCAGGGGGTCAGGGCTGCGGGGGCCAGTCCATGTCAGCGGGACAGGGCTGCGGGGGACAGTGCCTGTGATCGGGTCAGGGCTGCGGGGGCCAGTCCCTGTGAGCGGGTCAGGGCTGCGGGGGCCAGTCCCTGTGAGCTGGTCAGGGCTGCGGGGGCCAGTCCCTGTGAGCGGGTCAGTGCTGCGGGGGCCAGTCCCTGTGAGCGGGTCAGGGCTGCGGGGGCCAGTCCCTGAGAGCGGGTCAGGCCTGCGGTGGCAAATAGCTGTCAGGGGGTCAGGGCTGCGGGGGCCGGTCCATGTCAGCGGGACAGGGCTGCGGGGGCCGGTCCCTGCGAGCGGGCCAGGGCTGCGGGGGCCGGTCCCTGTGAGCGGGCCAGGGCTGCGGGGGCCGGTCCCTGTGAGCGGGTCAGGGGTGCGGGCGCCAGTCCCTGTGAGCGGGTCAGGGCTGCGGTGGCAAATAGCTGTCACGGGGTCAGGGCTGCGGGGGCCAGTGCCTGTCAGCGGGCCAGGGCTGCGGGGGCCAGTCCCTGTCAGCGGGCCAGGGCTGCGGGGGCCAGTCACTGTGAGCGGGTCAGTGCTGCGGGGGCCAGTCCCTGTGAGCGGGTCAGGGCTGCGGGGGCCAGTCCCTGTGAGCGGATCAGGGCTGCGGGGGACAGTCCCTGTGAGCGGGTCAGGGCTGCGGGGGCCAGTCCCTGTGAGCGGGTCAGGGCTGCGGGGGCCAGTCCCTGTGAGCGGGTCAGGGCTGCGGGGGCCAGTGCCTGTGAGCGGGTCATGGCTGCGGGGGCCAGTCCCTGTGAGCGGAACAGAGCTGCGGGGGCCAGTCCCTGTGAGCGGGTCAGGGCTGCGGGGGCCAGTCCCTGTGAGCGGGCGAGGGCTGCGGTGGCAAATAGCTGTCAGGGGGTCAGGGCTGCGGGGGCCAATCCATGTCTGCGGGACAGGGCTGCGGGGGACAGTGCCTGTGATCGGGTCAGGGCTGCGGGGGCCAGTCCCTGTGAGCGGGTCAGGGCTGCGGGGGCCAGTCCCTGTGAGCGGGTCAGGGCTGCGGGGGCCAGTCCCTGTGAGCGGGTCAGGGCTGCGGGGGCCAGTCCCTGTGAGCGGGTCAGGGCTGCGGGGGCCAGTCCCTGTGAGCGGGTCAGGGCTGCGGGGGCCAGTCCCTGTGAGCGGTTCAGGGCTGCGGGGGCCAGTCCCTGTGAGCGGGTCAGGGCTGCGGGGGCCAGTCCCTGTGAGCGGGTCAGGGCTGCGGGGGCCAGTACCTGTGAGCGGGTCAGGCCTGCGGGGGCCAGTCCCTGTGAGCGGGTCAGGCCTGCGGTGGCAAATAGCTGTCAGGGGGTCAGGGCTGCGGGGGCCAGTCCATGTCAGCGGGACAGGGCTGCGGGGGCCGGTCCCTGTGAGCGGGCCAGGGCTGCGGGGGCCGGTCCCTGTGAGCGGGCCAGGGCTGCGGGGGCCGGTCCCTGTGAGCGGGCCAGGGCTGCGGGGGCCGGTCCCTGTGAGCGGGAAAGGGCTGCGGGGGCCGGTCCGTGTGAGCGGGCGAGGGCTGCGGGGGCCGGTCCCTGTGAGCGGGCCAGGGCTGCGGGGGCCGGTCCCTGAGAGCGGGCCAGGGCTGCGGGGGCCAGTCCCTGTGAGCGGGTCAGGGCTGCGGGGGCCAGTCCCTGTGAGCGGAACAGAGCTGCGGGGGCCAGTCCCTGTGAGCGGGTCAGGGCTGCGGGGGCCAGTCCCTGTGAGCGGGCGAGGGCTGCGGTGGCAAATAGCTGTCAGGGGGTCAGGGCTGCGGGGGCCAGTCCATGTCAGCAGGACAGGGCTCCGGGGGACAGTGCCTGTGATCGGGTCAGGGCTGCGGGGGCCAGTCCCTGTGAGCGGGTCAGGGCTGCGGGGGCCAGTCCCTGTGAGCGGGTCAGGGCTGCGGGGGCCAGTACCTGTGAGCGGGTCAGGGCTGCGGGGGCCAGTCCCTGTGAGCGGGTCAGGGCTGCGGGGGCCGGTCCCTGTGAGCGGGTCAGGGCTGCGGGGGCCCGTCCCTGTGAGCGGGTGAGGGCTGCGGGGGCCAGTCCCTGTGAGCGGGCCAGGGCTGCGGGGGCCGGTCCCTGTTAGCGGGCCAGGGCTGCGGGGGCCGGTCCCTGTGAGCGGGCCATGGCTGCGGGGGTTGGTCCCTGTGAGCGGGCCTGGGCTGGGGGGGCCGGTCCCTGTGAGCGGGCCAGGGCTGCGGGGGCCGGTCCCTGTGAGCGGGCAAGGGCTGCGGGGGCCGGTCCCTGTGAGCGGGCCAGGGCTGCGGGGGCCGGTCCCTGTGAGCGGGCCTGGGCTGGGGGGGCCGGTCCCTGTGAGCGGGCCAGGGCTGCGGGGGCCGGTCCATGTGAGCGGGCCAGGGCTGCGGGGGCCGGTCCCTGTGAGCGGGCCAGGGCTGCCGGGGCCGGTCCCTGTCAGCGGGCCAGGGCTGCTGGGGCCGGTCGCTGTCAGCGGGCCAGGGCTGAGGGGGGCGGTCGCTGTGAGCGGGCCAGGGCTGCGGGGGCCGGTCCCTGTGAGCGGGCCAGGGCTGCGGGGGCCGGTCCCTGTGAGCGGGCCAGGGCTGCGGGGGCCGGTGCCTGTGAGCGGGTCAGGGCTGCGGGGGCCGGTCCCTGTGAGCGGGTCAGGGCTACGGGGGCCAGTCCCTGTGAGCGGATCAGGGCTGCGGGGGCCAGACCCTGTGAGCGGGTCAGGGCTGCGGGGGCCAGTCCCTGTGAGCGGGCGAGGGCTGCGGTGGCAAATAGCTGTCAGGGGGTCAGGGCTGCGGGGGCCAGTCCATGTCAGCGGGACAGGGCTGCGGGGGACAGTGCCTGTGATCGGGTCAGGGCTGCGGGGGCCAGTCCCTGTGAGCGGGTCAGGGCTGCGGGGGACAGTCCCTGTGAGCTGGTCAGGGCTGCGGGGGCCAGTCCCTGTGAGCGGGTCAGTGCTGCGGGGGCCAGTCCCTGTGAGCGGGTCAGGGCTGCGGGGGCCAGTCCCTGTGAGCGGGTCAGGGCTGCGGGGGCCAGTCCCTGTGAACGGGTCAGGGCTGCGGGGGCCAGACCCTGTGAGCGGGTCAGGCCTGCGGTGGCAAAAAGCTGTCAGGGGGTCAGGGCTGCGGGGGCCGGTCCATGTCAGCGGGACAGGGCTGCGGGGGCCGGTCCCTGTGAGCGGGCCAGGGCTGCGGGGGCCGGTCCCTGTGAGCGGGCCAGGGCTGCGGGGGCCGGTCCCTGTGAGCGGGTCAGGGCTGCGGGGGCCAGTCCCTGTGAGCGGGTCAGGGCTGCGGTGGCAAATAGCTGTCAAGGGGTCAGGGCTGCGGGGGCCAGTGCCTGTCAGCGGGCCAGGGCTGCGGGGGCCAGTCCCTGTCAGCGGGCCAGGGCTGCGGGGGCCGGTCCCTGTGAGCGGGTCAGGGCTGCGGGGGCCGGTCCCTGTGAGCGGGCCAGGCCTGCGGGGGCCAGTCCCTGTGAGCGGGTCAGGGCTGCGGGGGCCAGTCCCTGTGAGCGGGTCAGGGCTGCGGGGGCCAGTCCCTGTGAGCGGAACACAGCTGCGGGGGCCAGTCCCTGTGAGCGGGTCAGGGCTGCGGGGGCCAGTCCCTGTGAGCGGGCGAGGGCTGCGGTGGCAAATAGCTGTCAGGGGTTCAGGGCTGCGGGGGCCAATCCATGTCAGCGGGACAGGGCTGCGGGGGACAGTGCCTGTGATCGGGTCAGGGCTGCGGGGGCCAGTCCCTGTGAGCGGGTCAGGGCTGCGGGGGCCAGTCCCTGTGAGCGGGTCAGGGCTGCGGGGGCCAGTACCTGTGAGCGGGTCAGGGCTGCGGGGGCCAGTCCCTGTGAGCGGGTCAGGGCTGCGGGGGCCAGTCCCTGTGAGCGGGTCAGGGCTGCGGGGGCCAGTCCCTGTGAGCGGGTGAGGGCTGCGGAGGCCAGTCCCTGTGAGCGGGTCAGGGCTGCGGGGGCCAGTCTCTGTGAGCGGGTCAGGCCTGCGGGGGCCAGTCCCTGTGAGCGGGTCAGGCCTGCGGTGGCAAATAGCTGTCAGGGGGTCAGGGCTGCGGGGGCCAGTCCATGTCAGCGGGACAGGGCTGCGGGGGCCGGTCCCTGTGAGCGGGCCAGGGCTGCGGGGGCCGGTCCCTGTGAGCGGGCCAGGCCTGCGGGGGCCGGTCCCTGTGAGCGGGCCAGGGCTGCGGGGGCCGGTCCCTGTTAGCGGGCCAGGGCTGCGGGGGCCAGTCCCTGTGAGCGGGCCATGGCTGCGGGGGCCGGTCCCTGTGAGCGGGCCTGGGCTGGGGGGGCCGGTCCCTGTGAGCGGGCCAGGGCTGCGGGGGCCGGTCCCTGTGAGCGGGCAAGGGCTGCGGGGGCCAGTCCCTGTGAGCGGGCCAGGGCTGCGGGGGCCAGTCCCTGTGAGCGGGCCTGGGCTGGGGGGGCCGGTCCCTGTGAGCGGGCCAGGGCTGCGGGGGCCGGTCCCTGTGAGCGGGCCAGGGCTGCGGGGGCCGGTCCCTGTGAGCGGGCCAGGGCTGCCGGGGCCGGTCCCTGTGAGCGGGCCAGGGCTGCGGGGGCCGGTCCGTGTCAGCGGGCCAGGGCTGCGGGGGCCGGTCCCTGTCAGCGGGCCAGGGCTGCAGGGGCCGGTCGCTGTCAGCGGGCCAGGGCTGAGGGGGGCGGTCGCTGTGAGCGGGCCAGGGCTGCCTGGGCCAGTCCCTGTGAGCGGGCCAGGGCTGCGGGGGCCGGTCCCTGTGAGCGGGTCAGGGCTGCGGGGGCCGGTCCCTGTGAGCGGGTCAGGGCTGCGGGGGCCGGTCCCGGTGAGCGGGTCAGGGCTACGGGGGCCGGTCCCTGTGAGGGGATCAGGGCTGCGGGGGCCAGACTCTGTGAGCGGGTCAGGGCTGCGGGGGCCAGTCCCTGTGAGCGGGCGAGGGCTGCGGTGGCAAATAGCTGTCAGTGGGTCAGGGCTGCGGGGGCCAGTCCATGTCAGCGGGACAGGGCTGCGGGGGACAGTGCCTGTGATCGGGTCAGGGCTGCGGGGGCCAGTCCCTGTGAGCGGGTCAGGGCTGCGGGGGCCAGTCCCTGTGAGCTGGTCAGGGCTGCGGGGGCCAGTCCCTGTCAGCGGCTCAGTGCTGCGGGGGCCAGTCCCTGTGAGCGGGTCAGGGCTGCGGGGGCCAGTCCCTGTGAGCCGGTCAGGGCTGCGGGGGCCAGTCCCTGTGAACGGGTCAGGGCTGCGGGGGCCAGTCCCTGTGAGCGGGTCAGGCCTGCGGTGGCAAACAGCTGTCAGGGGGTCAGGGCTGCGGGGGCCGGTCCATGTCAGCGGGACAGGGCTGCGGGGGCCGGTCCCTGTGAGCGGGCCAGGGCTGCGGGGGCCGGTCCCTGTGAGCGGGCCAGGGCTGCGGGGGCCGGTCCCTGTGATCGGATCAGGGCTGCGGGGGCCAGTCCCTGTGAGCGGGTCAGGGCTGCGGTGGCAAATAGCTGTCAGGGGGTCAGGGCTGCGGGGGCCAGTGCCTGTCAGCGGGCCAGGGCTGCGGGGGCCAGTCCCTGTCAGCGGGCCAGGGCTGCGGGGGCCAGTCACTGTGAGCGGGTCAGTGCTGCGGCGGCCAGTCCCTGTGAGCGGGTCAGGGCTGCGGGGGCCAGTCCCTGTGAGCGGATCAGGGCTGCGGGGGCCAGTCCCTGTGAGCGGGTCAGGGCTGCGGGGGCCAGTCCGTGTGAGCGGGTCAGGGCTGCGGGGGCCAGTCCCTGTGAGCGGGTCAGGGCTGCGGGGGCCAGTGCCTGTGAGCGGGTCAGGGCTGCGGGGACCAGTCCCTGTGAGCGGAACAGAGCTGCGGGGGCCAGTCCCTGTGAGCGGGTCAGGGCTGCGGGGGCCGGTCCCTGTGAGCGGGCCAGGGCTGCGGGGGCCGGTCCCTGTGAGCGGGTCAGGGCTGCGGGGGCCAGTCCATGTCTGCGGGACAGGGCTGCGGGGGACAGTCCCTGTGAGCGGGTCAGGGCTGCGGGGGCCAGTCCCTGTGAGCGGGTCAGGGCTGCGGGGGCCGGTCCATGTCAGCGGGACAGGGCTGCGGGGGCCGGTCCCTGTGAGCGGGCCAGGGCTGCGGGGGCCGGTCCCTGTGAGCGGGCCAGGGCTGCGGGGGCCGGTCCCTGTGAGCGGGTCAGGGCTGCGGGGGCCAGTCCCTGTGAGCGGGTCAGGGCTGCGGTGGCAAATAGCTGTCAAGGGGTCAGGGCTGCGGGGGCCAGTGCCTGTCAGCGGGCCAGGGCTGCGGGGGCCAGTCCCTGTCTGCGGGCCAGGGCTGCGGGGGCCGGTCCCTGTGAGCGGGTCAGGGCTGCGGGGGCCGGTCCCTGTGAGCGGGCCAGGCCTGCGGGGGCCAGTCCCTGTGAGCGGGTCAGGGCTGCGGGGGCCAGTCCCTGTGAGCGGGTCAGGGCTGCGGGGGCCAGTCCCTGTGAGCGGAACACAGCTGCGGGGGCCAGTCCCTGTGAGCGGGTCAGGGCTGCGGGGGCCAGTCCCTGTGAGCGGGCGAGGGCTGCGGTGGCAAATAGCTGTCAGGGGTTCAGGGCTGCGGGGGCCAGTCCATGTCAGCGGGACAGGGCTGCGGGGGACAGTGCCTGTGATCGGGTCAGGGCTGCGGGGGCCAGTCCCTGTGAGCGGGTCAGGGCTGCGGGGGCCAGTCCCTGTGAGCGGGTCAGGGCTGCGGGGGCCAGTACCTGTGAGCGGGTCAGGGCTGCGGGGGCCAGTCCCTGTGAGCGGGTCAGGGCTGCGGGGGCCAGTCCCTGTGAGCGGGTCAGGGCTGCGGGGGCCAGTCCCTGTGAGCGGGTGAGGGCTGCGGGGGCCAGTCCCTGTGAGCGGGTCAGGGCTGCGGGGGCCAGTCTCTGTGAGCGGGTCAGGCCTGCGGGGGCCAGTCCCTGTGAGCGGGTCAGGCCTGCGGTGGCAAATAGCTGTCAGGGGGTCAGGGCTGCGGGGGCCAGTCCATGTCAGCGGGACAGGGCTGCGGGGGCCGGTCCCTGTGAGCGGGCCAGGGCTGCGGGGGCCGGTCCCTGTGAGCGGGCCAGGCCTGCGGGGGCCGGTCCCTGTGAGCGGGCCAGGGCTGCGGGGGCCGGTCCCTGTTAGCGGGCCAGGGCTGCGGGGGCCAGTCCCTGTGAGCGGGCCATGGCTGCGGGGGCCGGTCCCTGTGAGCGGGCCTGGGCTGGGGGGGCCGGTCCATGTGAGCGGGCCAGGGCTGCGGGGGCCGGTCCCTGTGAGCGGGCAAGGGCTGCGGGGGCCAGTCCCTGTGAGCGGGCCAGGGCTGCGGGGGCCAGTCCCTGTGAGCGGGCCTGGGCTGGGGGGGCCGGTCCCTGTGAGCGGGCCAGGGCTGCGGGGGCCGGTCCCTGTGAGCGGGCCAGGGCTGCGGGGGCCGGTCCCTGTGAGCGGGCCAGGGCTGCCGGGGCCGGTCCCTGTGAGCGGGCCAGGGCTGCGGGGGCCGGTCCGTGTCAGCGGGCCAGGGCTGCGGGGGCCGGTCCCTGTCAGCGGGCCAGGGCTGCAGGGGCCGGTCGCTGTCAGCGGGCCAGGGCTGAGGGGGGCGGTCGCTGTGAGCGGGCCAGGGCTGCGGGGGCCAGTCCCTGTGAGCGGGCCAGGGCTGCGGGGGCCGGTCCCTGTGAGCGGGACAGGGCTGCGGGGGCCGGTCCCTGTGAGCGGGTCAGGGCTGCGGGGGCCGGTCCCTGTGAGCGGGTCAGGGCTGCGGGGGCCGGTCCCGGTGAGCGGGTCAGGGCTACGGGGGCCGGTCCCTGTGAGGGGATCAGGGCTGCGGGGGCCAGACCCTGTGAGCGGGTCAGGGCTGCGGGGGCCAGTCCCTGTGAGCGGGCGAGGGCTGCGGTGGCAAATAGCTGTCAGTGGGTCAGGGCTGCGGGGGCCAGTCCATGTCAGCGGGACAGGGCTGCGGGGGACAGTGCCTGTGATCGGGTCAGGGCTGCGGGGGCCAGTCCCTGTGAGGGGGTCAGGGCTGCGGGGGCCAGTCCCTGTGAGCTGGTCAGGGCTGCGGGGGCCAGTCCCTGTCAGCGGCTCAGTGCTGCGGGGGCCAGTCCCTGTGAGCGGGTCAGGGCTGCGGGGGCCAGTCCCTGTGAGCCGGTCAGGGCTGCGGGGGCCAGTCCCTGTGAACGGGTCAGGGCTGCGGGGGCCAGTCCCTGTGAGCGGGTCAGGCCTGCGGTGGCAAACAGCTGTCAGGGGGTCAGGGCTGCGGGGGCCGGTCCATGTCAGCGGGACAGGGCTGCGGGGGCCGGTCCCTGTGAGCGGGCCAGGGCTGCGGGGGCCGGTCCCTGTGATCGGATCAGGGCTGCGGGGGCCAGTCCCTGTGAGCGGGTCAGGGCTGCGGTGGCAAATAGCTGTCAGGGGGTCAGGGCTGCGGGGGCCAGTGCCTGTCAGCGGGCCAGGGCTGCGGGGGCCAGTCCCTGTCAGCGGGCCAGGGCTGCGGGGGCCAGTCACTGTGAGCGGGTCAGTGCTGCGGCGGCCAGTCCCTGTGAGCGGGTCAGGGCTGCGGGGGCCAGTCCCTGTGAGCGGATCAGGGCTGCGGGGGCCAGTCCCTGTGAGCGGGTCAGGGCTGCGGGGGCCAGTCCGTGTGAGCGGGTCAGGGCTGCGGGGGCCAGTCCCTGTGAGCGGGTCAGGGCTGCGGGGGCCAGTGCCTGTGAGCGGGTCAGGGCTGCGGGGACCAGTCCCTGTGAGCGGAACAGAGCTGCGGGGGCCAGTCCCTGTGAGCGGGTCAGGGCTGCGGGGGCCAGTCCCTGTGAGCGGGCGAGGGCTGCGGTGGCAAATAGCTGTCAGGGGGTCAGGGCTGCGGGGGCCAGTCCATGTCTGCGGGACAGGGCTGCGGGGGACAGTCCCTGTGAGCGGGTCAGGGCTGCGGGGGCCAGTCCCTGTGAGCGGGTCAGGGCTGCGGGGGCCGGTCCATGTCAGCGGGACAGGGCTGCGGGGGCCGGTCCCTGTGAGCGGGCCAGGGCTGCGGGGGCCGGTCCCTGTGAGCGGGCCAGGGCTGCGGGGGCCGGTCCCTGTGAGCGGGTCAGGGCTGCGGGGGCCAGTCCCTGTGAGCGGGTCAGGGCTGCGGTGGCAAATAGCTGTCAGGGGGTCAGGGCTGCGGGGGCCAGTTACTGTCAGCGGGCCAGGGCTGCGGGGGCCAGTCCCTGTCAGCGGGCCAGGGCTGCGGGGGCCGGTCCCTGTGAGCGGGTCAGGGCTGCGGGGGCCGGTCCCTGTGAGCGGGCCAGGCCTGCGGGGGCCGGTCCCTGTGAGCGGGCCAGGGCTGCGGGGGCCGGTCCCTGTGAGCGGGCCAGGGCTGCGGGGGCCGGTCCCTGTGAGCGGGCCAGGGCTGCGGGGGCCGGTCCCTGTTAGCGGGAAAGGGCTGCGGGGGCCGGTCCGTGTGGGCGGGCCAGGGCTGCGGGGGCCGGTCCCTGTGAGCGGGCCAGGGCTGCGGGGGCCGGTCCCTGTGAGCGGGCCAGGGCTGCGGGGGCCGGTCCCTGTGTGCGGACCAGGGCTGCGGGGGCCGGTCCCTGTTAGCGGGCCAGGGCTGCGGCAGCCGGTCCCTGTGAGCGGGCCAGGGCTGCGGGGGCCGGTCCCTGTGAGCGGGCAAGGGCTGCGGGGGCCGGTCCCTGTGAGCGGGCCAGGGCTGCGGGGGCCGGTCCCTGTGAGCGGGCCTGGGCTGGGGGGGCCGGTCCCTGTGAGCGGGCCAGGGCTGCAGGGGCCGGTCCCTGTGAGCAGGCCAGGGCTGCGGGGGCCGGTCCCTGTGAGCGGGCCAGGGCTGCCGTGGCCGGTCCCTGTGAGCGGGCCAGGGCTGCGGGGGCCGGTCCCTGTGAGCGGGCCAGGGTTGCGAGGGCCGGTCCCTGTGAGCGGGCCAGGGCTGCGGGGGCCGGTCCGTGTCAGCGGGCCAGGGCTGCGGGGGCCGGTCCCTGTCAGCGGGCCAGGGCTGCGGGGGCCAGTCCCTGTGAGCGGGTGAGGGCTGCGGGGGCCAGTCCCTGTGAGCGGGTCAGGGCTGCGGGGGCCAGTCCCTGTGAGCGGAACAGAGCTGCGGGGGCCAGTCCCTGTGAGCGGGTCAGGGCTGCGGGGGCCAGTCCCTGTGAGCGGGCGAGGGCTGCGGTGGCAAATAGCTGTCAGGGGGTCAGGGCTGCGGGGGCCAGTCCATGTCAGCGGGACAGGGCTGCGGGGGACAGTGCCTGTGATCGGGTCAGGGCTGCGGGGGCCAGTCCCTGTGAGCGGGTCAGGGCTGCGGGGGCCAGTCCCTGTGAGCGGGTCAGGGCTGCGGGGGCCAGTACCTGTGAGCGGGTCAGGGCTGCGGGGGCCAGTCCCTGTGAGCGGGTCAGGGCTGCGGGGGCCAGTCCCTGTGAGCGGGTCAGGGCTGCGGGGGCCAGTCCCTGTGAGCGGGTGAGGGCTGCGGGGGCCAGTCCCTGTGAGCGGGTCAGGGCTGCGGTGGCCAGTCCCTGTGAGCGGGTGAGGCCTGCGGGGGCCAGTCCCTGTGAGCGGGTCAGGCCTGCGGTGGCAAATAGCTGTCAGTGGGTCAGGGCTGCGGGGGCCAGTCCATGTCAGCGGAACAGGGCTGCGGGGGCCGGTCCCTGTGAGCGGGCCAGGGCTGCGGGGGCCGGTCCCTGTGAGCGGGCCAGGCCTGCGGGGGCCGGTCCCTGTGAGCGGGCCAGGGCTGCGGGGGCCGGTCCCTGTTAGCGGGCCAGGGCTGCGGGGGCCGGTCCCTGTGAGCGGGCCATGGCTGCGGGGGCCGGTCCCTGTGAGCGGGTCATGGCTGCGGGGGCCGGTCCCTGTGAGCGGGACTGGGCTGGGGGGGCCGGTCCCTGTGAGCGGGCCAGGGCTGCGGGGGCCGGTCCCTGTGAGCAGGCAAGGGCTGCGGGGGCCGGTCCCTGTGAGCGGGCCAGGGCTGCGGGGGCCGGTCCCTGTGAGCGGGCCTGGGCTGGGGGGGACGGTCCCTGTGAGCGGGCCAGGGCTACGGGGGCCGGTCCCTGTGAGCGGGCCAGGGCTGCGGGGGCCAGTCCCTGTGAGCGGTTCAGGGCTGCGGGGGACAGTGACTGTGAGCGGGTCAGGGCTGCGGGGGCCAGTCCATGTCAGCGGGACAGGGCTGTGGGGGACAGTGACTGTGATCGGGTCATGGCTGCGGTGGCAAATAGCTGTGAGCGGGTCAGGGCTGCGGTGGCCAGTCCCTGTGAGCGGGTCAGGGCTGCGGGGGCCAGTCCCTGTGAGCGGGTCAATGCTGCGGGGGCCAGTCCCTGTGAGCGAGTCAGGGCTGCGGGGGCCAGTCCCTGTGAGCGGGTCCGGGCTGCGGGGGCCAGTCCATGTGAGCGGGTCAGGGCTGCGGGGGCCAGACCCTGTGAGCGGGTCAGGGCTGCGGGGGCCAGTCCCTGTGAGCGGGTCAGGGCTGCGGGGGCCAGTCCCTGTGAGCGGGTCAGGGCTGCGGGGGCCAGTCAATGTCAGCGGGACAGGGCTGCGGGGGCCAGTGCCTGTCAGCGGGCCAGGGCTGCGGGGGCCAGTCCCTGTGAGCGGGTCAGGGCTGCGGGGGCCAGTCCCTCTTAGCAGGTGAGGGCTGCGGGGGCCAGTCCCTGTGAGCGGGTCAGGGCTGCGGGGGCCAGTCCCTGTGAGCGGGTCAGGGCTGCGGGGGCGAGTCCCTGTGAGCGGGTCAGGGCTGCGGGGGCCAGTCCCTGTGAGCGGGTCAGGGCTGCGGGGGCCAGTCACTGTGAGCGGGTCAGGGCTGCGGGGGCCAGTCCCTGTGAGCGGGTCAGGGCTGCGGGGGCAAATAGCTGTCAGGGGGTCAGGGCTGCGGTGGCAAATAGCTGTCAGGGGGTCAGGGCTGCGGGGGCCAGACCATGTCAGCGGGACAGGGCTGCGGGGGCCAGTGCATGTCAGCGGGTCAGCGCTGCGGGGGCCAGGCCCTGTGAGCGGGTCAGGGCTGCGGGGGCCAGGCCCTGTGAGCGGGTCAGGGCTGCGGGGGCCAGGCCCTGTGAGCGGGTCAGGGCTGCGGGGGCCAGGCCCTGTGAGCGGGTCAGGGCTGCGGGGGCCAGGCCCTGTGAGCGGGTCAGGGCTGCGGGGGCCAGGCCCTGTGAGCGGGTCAGGGCTGCGGGGGCCAGTCCCTGTGAGCGGGTCAGGTCTGCGGGGGCCAGGCCCTCTGAGCGGGTCAGGGCTGCGGGGGCCAGGCCCTCTGAGCGGGTCAGGGCTGCGGGGGCCAGGCCCTCTGAGCGGGTCAGGGCTGCGGGGGCCAGGCCCTCTGAGCGGGTCAGGGCTGCGGGGGCCAGGCCCTGTGAGCGGGTCAGGGCTGCGGGGGCCAGTCCCTGTGAGCGGGTCAGGGCTGCGGGGGCCAGTCCCTGTGAGCGGGTCAGGGCTGCGGGGGCCAGACCATGTCAGCGGGACAGGGCTGCGGGGGCCAGTGCCTGTCAGCGGGCCAGGGCTGCGGGGGCCAGTCCCTGCGATCGGGTCATGGCTGCGGGGGCCAGTACCTGTGAGCGGGCCAGGGCTGCGGGGGCCAGTCCCTGTGAGCGGGCCAGGGCTGCGGTGGCAAATAGCTGTCAGGGGGTCAGGGCTGCGGTGGCAAATAGCTGTCAGGGGGTCAGGGCTGCGGCGGCCAGTCCCTGTGAGCGGGTCAGGGCTGCGGGGGCCAGTCCCTGTGAGCGGGTCAGGGCTGCGGTGGCAAATAGCTGTCAGGGGGTCAGGGCTGCGGGGCCCAGTCCCTGTGAGCGGGTCAGGGCTGCGGGGGACAGTGCCTGTGATCGGGTCATGGCTGCGGGGGCCAGTCCCTGCGATCGGGTCATGGCTGCGGGGTCCAGTCCCTGCGATCGGGTCATGGCTGCGGGGGCCAGTCCCAGAGAGCGGGTCAGGGCTGCGGGGGCCAGTCCGTGCGAGCGGGTCAGGGCTGCGGGGGCCAGTCCCTGCGAGCGGGTCAGGGCTGCGGGGGCCAGTCCCTGCGAGCGGGTCAGGGCTGCGGGGGCCAGTCCCTGCGAGCGGGTCAGGGCTGCGGGGGACAGTCCCTGCGAGCGGGTCAGGGCTGCGGGGGCCAGTCCCTGCGAGCGGGTCAGGGCTGCGGGGGCCAGTCCCTGCGAGCGGGTCAGGGCTGCGGGGGCCAGTCCCTGCGAGCGGGTCAGGGCTGCGGGGGCCAGGCCCTGCGAGCGGGTCAGGGCTGCGGGGGCCAGGCCCTGCGAGCGGGTCAGGGCTGCGGGGGCCAGGCCCTGCGAGCGGGTCAGGGCTGCGGGGGCCAGGCCCTGCGAGCGGGTCAGGGCTGCGGGGGTCAGGCCCTGTGAGCGGGTCAGGGCTGCGGGGGCCAGGCCCTGTGAGCGGGTCAGGGCTGCGGGGGCCAGGCCCTCTGAGCGGGTCAGGGCTGCGGGGGCCAGGCCCTGTGAGCGGGTCAGGGCTGCGGGGGACAGTGCCTGTGAGAGGGTCAGGGCTGCGGGGGCCAGTCCCTGTGAGCGGGTCAGGGCTGCGGTGGCAAATAGCTGTCAGGGGGTCAGGGCTGCGGGGGCCAGTCCATGTCACCGGGACAGGGCTGCGGGGGCCAGGCCCTGTGAGCGGGTCAGGGCTGCGGGGGCCAGTCCCTGTGAGCGGGCGAGGGCTGCGGTGGCAAATAGCTGTCAGGGGGTCAGGGCTGCGGGGGCCAGTCCATGTCTGCGGGACAGGGCTGCGGGGGACAGTCCCTGTGAGCGGGTCAGGGCTGCGGGCCCAGTCCCTGTGAGCGGGTCAGGGCTGCGGGGGCCGGTCCATGTCAGCGGGACAGGGCTGCGGGGGCCGGTCCCTGTGAGCGGGCCAGGGCTGCGGGGGCCGGTCCCTGTGAGCGGGTCAGGGCTGCGGGGGCCAGTCCCTGTGAGCGGGTCAGGGCTGCGGGGGCCGGTCCATGTCAGCGGGCCAGGGCTGCGGGGGCCGGTCCCTGTGAGCGGGCCAGGGCTGCGGGGGCCGGTCCCTGTGAGCGGGTCAGGGCTGCGGGGGCCAGTCCCTGTGAGCGGGTCAGGGCTGCGGTGGCAAATAGCTGTCAGGGGGTCAGGGCTGCGGGGGCCAGTGCCTGTCAGCGGGCCAGGGCTGCGGGGGCCGGTCCCTGTCAGCGGGCCAGGGCTGCGGGGGCCGGTCCCTGTGAGCGGGTCAGGGCTGCGGGGGCCGGTCCCTGTGAGCGGGCCAGGCCTGCGGGGGCCGGTCCCTGTGAGCGGGCCAGGGCTGCGTGGGCCGGTCCCTGTGAGCGGGCCAGGGCTGCGGGGGCCGGTCCCTGTGAGCGGGCCAGGGCTGCGGGGGCCGGTCCCTGTTAGCGGGAAAGGGCTGCGGGGGCCGGTCCGTGTGAGCGGGCCAGGGCTGCGGGGGCCGGTCCCTGTGAGCGGGCCAGGTCTGCGGGGGCCGGTCCCTGTGAGCGGGCCAGGGCTGCGGGGGCCGGTCCCTGTGTGCGGACCAGGGCTGCGGGGGCCGGTCCCTGTTAGCGGGCCAGGGCTGCGGCAGCCGGTCCCTGTGAGCGGGCCAGGGCTGCGGGGGCCGGTCCCTGTGAGCGGGCAAGGGCTGCGGGGGCCGGTCCCTGTGAGCGGGCCAGGGCTGCGGGGGCCGGTCCAAGTGAGCGGGCCTGGGCTGGGGGGGCCGGTCCCTGTGAGCGGGCCAGGGCTGCGGGGGCCGGTTTCTGTGAGCGGGCCAGGGCTGCCGTGGCCGGTCCCTGTGAGCGGGCCAGGGCTGCGGGGGCCGGTCCCTGTGAGCGGGCCAGGGTTGCGAGGGCCGGTCCCTGTGAGCGGGCCAGGGCTGCGGGGGCCGGTCCGTGTCAGCGGGCCAGGGCTGCGGGGGCCGGTCCCTGTCAGCGGGCCAGGGCTGCGGGGGCCGGTCGCTGTGAGCGGGCCAGGGCTGCGGGGGCCGGTCCCTGTGAGCGGGCCAGGGCTGCGGGGGCCGGTCCCTGTGAGCGGGCCAGGGCTGCGGGGGCCAGTCCCTGTGAGCGGGTCAGGGCTGCGGTGGCAAATAGCTGTCAGGGGGTCAGGGCTGCGGGGGCCAGTGCCTGTCAGCGGGCCACGGATGCGGGGGCCTGTCCCTATCAGCGGGCCAGGGCTGCGGGGGCCAGTCACTGTGAGCGGGTCAGGGCTGCGGGGGCCAGTCCCTGTGAGCGGGTCAGGGCTGCGGGGGCCAGTCCCTGTGAGCGGAACAGGGCTGCGGGGGCCAGTCCCTGTGAGCGGGTCAGGGCTGCGGGGGCCAGTCCCTGTGAGCGGGTCAGGGCTGCGGGGGCCAGTCCCTGTGAGCGGGTCAGGGCTGCGGGGGCCAGTCCCTGTGAGCGGGTCAGGGCTGCGGGGGCCAGTCCCTGTGAGCGGGTCAGGGCTGCGGGGGCCAGTCCCTGTGAGCGGGTCAGGGCTGCGGGGGCCAGTCCCTGTGAGCGGGTCAGGGCTGCGGGGGCCAGTCCCTGTGAGCGGAACAGAGCTGCGGGGGCCCGTCCCTGTGAGCGGGTCAGGGCTGCGGGGGCCAGTCCCTGTGAGCGGGCGAGGGCTGCGGTGGCAAATAGCTGTCAGGGGGTCAGGGCTGCGGGGGCCAGTCCATGTCAGCGGGACAGGGCTGCGGGGGACAGTGCCTGTGATCGGGTCAGGGCTGCGGGGGCCAGTCCCTGTGAGCGGGTCAGGGCTGCGGGGGCCAGTCCCTGTGAGCGGGTCAGGGCTGCGGGGGCCAGTACCTGTGAGCGGGTCAGGGCTGCGGGGGCCAGTCCCTGTGAGCGGGTCAGGGCTGCGGGGGCCAGTCCCTGTGAGCGGGTCAGGGCTGCGGGGGCCAGTCCCTGTGAGCGGGTGAGGGCTGCGGGGGCCAGTCCCTGTGAGCGGGTCAGGGCTGCGGTGGCCAGTCCCTGTGAGCGGGTCAGGCCTGCGGGGGCCAGTCCCTGTGAGCGGGTCAGGCCTGCGGTGGCAAATAGCTGTCAGTGGGTCAGGGCTGCGGGGGCCAGTCCATGTCAGCGGGACAGGGCTGCGGGGGCCGGTCCCTGTGAGCGGGCCAGGGCTGCGGGGGCCGGTCCCTGTGAGCGGGCCAGGCCTGCGGGGGCCGGTCCCTGTGAGCGGGCCAGGGCTGCGGGGGCCGGTCCCTGTTAGCGGGCCAGGGCTGCGGGGGCCGGTCCCTGTGAGCGGGCCATGGCTGCGGGGGCCGGTCCCTGTGAGCGGGTCATGGCTGCGGGGGCCGGTCCCTGTGAGCGGGCCTGGGCTCTGGGGGCCGGTCCCTGTGAGCGGGCCAGGGCTGCGGGGGCCGGTCCCTGTGAGCGGGCAAGGGCTGCGGGGGCCGGTCCCTGTGAGCGGGCCAGGGCTGCGGGGGCCGGTCCCTGTGAGCGGGCCTGGGCTGGGGGGGACGGTCCCTGTGAGCGGGCCAGGGCTGCGGGGGCCGGTCCCTGTGAGCGGGCCAGGGCTGCGGGGGCCAGTCCCTGTCAGCGGTTCAGGGCTGCGGGGGACAGTGACTGTGAGCGGGTCAGGGCTGCGGGGGCCAGTCCATGTCAGCGGGACAGGGCTGCGGGGGACAGTGACTGTGATCGGGTCATGGCTGCGGTGGCAAATAGCTGTGAGCGGGTCAGGGCTGCGGTGGCCAGTCCCTGTGAGCGGGTCAGGGCTGCGGGGGCCAGTCCCTGTGAGCGGGTGAATGCTGCGGGGGCCAGTCCCTGTGAGCGAGTCAGGGCTGCGGGGGCCAGTCCCTGTGAGCGGGTCCGGGCTGCGGGGGCCAGTCCATGTGAGCGGGTGAGGGCTGCGGGGGCCAGACCCTGTGAGCGGGTCAGGGCTGCGGGGGACAGTCCCTGTGAGCGGGTCAGGGCTGCGGGGGCCAGTCCCTGTGAGCGGGTCAGGGCTGCGGGGGCCAGTCAATGTCAGCGGGACAGGGCTGCGGGGGCCAGTGCCTGTCAGCGGGCCAGGGCTGCGGGGGCCAGTCCCTGTGAGCGGGTCAGGGCTGCGGGGGCCAGTCCCTCTTAGCAGGTGAGGGCTGCGGGGGCCAGTCCCTGTGAGCGGGTCAGGGCTGCGGGGGCCAGTCCCTGTGAGCGGGTCAGGGCTGCGGGGGCTAGTCCCTGTGAGCGGGTCAGGGCTGCGGGGGCCAGTCCCTGTGAGCGGGTCAGGGCTGCGGGGGCCAGTCACTGTGAGCGGGTCAGGGCTGCGGGGGCCAGTCCCTGTGAGCGGGTCAGGGCTGCGGGGGCAAATAGCTGTCAGGGGGTCAGGGCTGCGGGGGCAATAGCTGTCAGGGGGTCAGGGCTGCGGGGGCCAGACCATGTCAGCGGGACAGGGCTGCGGGGGCCAGTGCATGTCAGCGGGTCAGGGCTGCGGGGGCCAGGCCCTGTGAGCGGGTCAGGGCTGCGGGGGCCAGGCCCTGTGAGCGGGTCAGGGCTGCGGGGGCCAGGCCCTGTGAGCGGGTCAGGGCTGGGGGGGCCAGGCCCTGTGAGCGGGTCAGGGCTGCGGGGGCCAGGCCCTGTGAGCGGGTCAGGGCTGCGGGGGCCAGGCCCTGTGAGCGGGTCAGGGCTGCGGGGGCCAGGCCCTGTGAGCGGGTCAGGGCTGCGGGGGCCAGGCCCTGTGAGCGGGTCAGGGCTGCGGGGGCCAGGCCCTGTGAGCGGGTCAGGGCTGCGGGGGCCAGTCCCTGTGAGCGGGTCAGGTCTGCGGGGGCCAGGCCCTCTGAGCGGGTCAGGGCTGCGGGGGCCAGGCCCTCTGAGCGGGTCAGGGCTGCGGGGGCCAGGCCCTGTGAGCGGGTCAGGGCTGCGGGGGCCAGGCCCTGTGAGCGGGTCAGGGCTGCGGGGGCCAGTCCCTGTGAGCGGGTCAGGGCTGCGGTGGCAAATAGCTGTCAGGGGGTCAGGGCTGCGGGGCCCAATCCCTGTGAGCGGGTCAGGGCTGCGGGGGACAGTGCCTGCGATCGGGTCATGGCTGCGGGGGCCAGTCCCTGCGATCGGGTCATGGCTGCGGGGGCCAGTACCTGTGAGCGGGCCAGGGCTGCGGGGGCCAGTCCCTGTGAGCGGGCCAGGGCTGCGGTGGCAAATAGCTGTCAGGGGGTCAGGGCTGCGGTGGCAAATAGCTGTCAGGGGGTCAGGGCTGCGGCGGCCAGTCCCTGTGAGCGGGTCAGGGCTGCGGGGGCCAGTCCCTGTGAGCGGGTCAGGGCTGCGGTGGCAAATAGCTGTCAGGGGGTCAGGGCTGCGGGGCCCAGTCCCTGTGAGCGGGTCAGGGCTGCGGGGGACAGTGCCTGTGATCGGGTCATGGCTGCGGGGGCCAGTCCCTGCGATCGGGTCATGGCTGCGGGGTCCAGTCCCTGCGATCGGGTCATGGCTGCGGGGGCCAGTCCCAGAGAGCGGGTCAGGGCTGCGGGGGCCAGTCCCTGCGAGCGGGTCAGGGCTGCGGGGGCCAGTCCCTGCGAGCGGGTCAGGGCTGCGGGGGCCAGTCCCTGCGAGCGGGTCAGGGCTGCGGGGGCCAGTCCCTGCGAGCGGGTCAGGGCTGCGGGGGCCAGTCCCTGCGAGCGGGTCAGGGCTGCGGGGGCCAGTCCCTGCGAGCGGGTCAGGGCTGCGGGGGCCAGTCCCTGCGAGCGGGTCAGGGCTGCGGGGGCCAGGCCCTGCGAGCGGGTCAGGGCTGCGGGGGCCAGGCCCTGCGAGCGGGTCAGGGCTGCGGGGGCCAGGCCCTGCGAGCGGGTCAGGGCTGCGGGGGTCAGGCCCTGCGAGCGGGTCAGGGCTGCGGGGGCCAGGCCCTGTGAGCGGGTCAGGGCTGCGGGGGCCAGGCCCTCTGAGCGGGTCAGGGCTGCGGGGGCCAGGCCCTGTGAGCGGGTCAGGGCTGCGGGGGACAGTGCCTGTGAGCGGGTCAGGGCTGCGGGGGCCAGTCCCTGTGAGCGGGTCAGGGCTGCGGTGGCAAATAGCTGTCAGGGGGTCAGGGCTGCGGGGGCCAGTCCATGTCACCGGGACAGGGCTGCGGGGGCCAGGCCCTTTGAGCGGGTCAGGGCTGCGGGGCCCAGTCCCTGTGAGCGGGTCAGGGCTGCGGGGGACAGTCCCTGTGAGCGGGTCAGGGCTGCGGGGGCCAGTCCCTGTGAGCGGGTCAGGGCGGCGGGTCCAGTCCCTGAGAGCGGGTCAGGGCTGCGGTGGCAAATAGCTGTCATGGGGTCAGGGCTGCGGGGGCCAGTCCATGTCAGCGGAACAGGGCTGCGGGGGCCAGGCCCTGCGAGCGGGTCAGGGCTGTGGGGGCCAGTCCCTGTGAGCGAGTCAGGGCTGCGGGGGCCAGTCCATGTCAGCGGGTCAGGGCTGCGGTGGCAAATAGCTGTCAGGGGGTCAGGGCTGCGGGGGCCAGTCCATGTCAGCGGGACAGGGCTGCGGGGGACAGTGCCTGTGATCGGGTCAGGGCTGCGGGGGCCAGTCCCTGTGAGCCGGTGAGGGCTGCGGTGGCAAATAGCTGTCAGGGGGTCAGGGCTGCGGGGGCAAATAGCTGTCAGGGGGTCAGGGCTGCGGGGGCCAGTCCATGTCAGCGGGACAGGGCTGCGGGGGCCTATCCCTGTGAGCGGGTGAGGGCTGCGGTGGCAAATAGCTGTCAGGGGGTCAGGGCTGCGGGGGCCAGTCCCTGTGAGCGGGCCAGGGCTGCGGTGGCAAATAGCTGTCAGGGGGTCAGGGCTGCGGTGGCAAATAGCTGTCAGGGGGTCAGGGCTGCGGTGGCAAATAGCTGTCAGGGGGTCAGGGCTGCGGGGGCCAGTCCCTGTGAGCGGGTCAGGGCTGCGGGGGACAGTCCCTGTGAGCGGGTCAGGGCTGCGGTGGCAAATAGCTGTCAGGGGGTCAGGGCTGCGGGGCCCAATCCCTGTGAGCGGGTCAGGGCTGCGGGGGACAGTGCCTGCGATCGGGTCATGGCTGCGGGGGCCAGTCCCTGCGATCGGGTCATGGCTGCGGGGGCCAGTACCTGTGAGCGGGCCAGGGCTGCGGGGGCCAGTCCCTGTGAGCGGGCCAGGGCTGCGGTGGCAAATAGCTGTCAGGGGGTCAGGGCTGCGGTGGCAAATAGCTGTCAGGGGGTCTGGGCTGCGAGGGCCAGTCCCTGTGAGCGGGTCAGGGCTGCGGGGGCCAGTCCCTGTGAGCGGGTCAGGGCTGCGGTGGCAAATAGCTGTCAGGGGGTCAGGGCTGCGGGGGCCAGTCCCTGCGAGCGGGTCAGGGCTGCGGGGGCCAGTCCCTGCGAGCGGGTCAGGGCTGCGGGGGCCAGTCCCTGCGAGGGGGTCAGGGCTGCGGGGGCCAGTCCCTGCGAGCGGGTCAGGGCTGCGGGGGCCAGTCCCTGCGTGCGGGTCAGGGCTGCGGGGGCCAGTCCCTGTGAGCGGGTCAGGGCTGCGGGGGCCAGTCCCTGCGAGCGGGTCAGGGCTGCGGGGGCCAGGCCCTGTGAGCGGGCCAGGGCTGCGGTGGCAAATAGCTGTCAGGGGGTCAGGGCTGCGGTGGCAAATAGCTGTCAGGGGGTCAGGGCTGCGGTGGCAAATAGCTGTCAGGGGGTCAGGGCTGCGGGGCCCAGTCCCTGTGAGCGGGTCAGGGCTGCGGGGGACAGTGCCTGTGATCGGGTCATGGCTGCGGGGGCCAGTCCCTGCGATCGGGTCATGGCTGCGGGGGCCAGTCCCTGCGATCGGGTCATGGCTGCGGGGGACAGTCCCAGAGAGCGGGTCAGGGCTGCGGGGGCCAGTCCCTGCGAGCGGGTCAGGGCTGCGGGGGCCAGTCCCTGTGAGCGGGTCAGGGCAGCGGTGGCAAATAGCTGTCAGGGGGTCAGGGCTGCGGGGGCCAGTCCATGTCACCGGGACAGGGCTGCGGGGGCCAGGCCCTTTGAGCGGGTCAGGGCTGCGGGGGCCAGTCCCTGTGAGCGGGTCAGGGCAGCGGGGGCCAGTCCCTGTGAGCGGGTCAGGGCTGCGGTGGCAAATAGCTGTCATGGGGTCAGGGCTGCGGGGGCCAGTCCATGTCAGCGGGACAGGGCTGCGGGGGCCAGGCCCTGCGAGCGGGTCAGGGCTGTGGGGGCCAGTCCCTGTGAGCGAGTCAGGGCTGCGGGGGCCAGTCCATGTCAGCGGGTCAGGGCTGCGGTGGCAAATAGCTGTCAGGGGGTCAGGGCTGCGGGGGCCAGTCCATGTCAGTGGGACAGGGCTGCGGGGGACAGTGCCTGTGATCGAGTCAGGGCTGCGGGGGCCAGTCCCTGTGAGCCGGTGAGGGCTGCGGTGGCAAATAGCTGTCAGGGGGTCAGGGCTGCGGTGGCAAATAGCTGTCAGGGGGTCAGGGCTGCGGGGGCCAGTCCATGTCAGCGGGACAGGGCTGCGGGGGCCAATCCCTGTGAGCGGGTGAGGGCTGCGGTGGCAAATAGCTGTCAGGGGGTCAGGGCTGCGGGGGCCAGTACCTTTGAGCGGGCCAGGGCTGCGGGGGCCAGTCCCTGTGAGCGGGCCAGGGCTGCGGTGGCAAATAGCTGTCAGGGGGTCAGGGCTGCGGTGGCAAATAGCTGTCAGGGGGTCAGGGCTGCGGGGGCCAGTCCATGTGAGCGGGTCAGGGCTGCGGGGGCCAGTCCCTGTGAGCGGGTCAGGGCTGCGGTGGCAAATAGCTGTCAGGGGGTCAGGGCTGCGGGGCCCAATCCCTGTGAGCGGGTCAGGGCTGCGGGGGACAGTGCCTGCGATCGGGTCATGGCTGCGGGGGCCAGTCCCTGCGATCGGGTCATGGCTGCGGGGGCCAGTACCTGTGAGCGGGCCAGGGCTGCGGGGGCCAGTCCCTGTGAGCGGGCCAGGGCTGCGGTGGCAAATAGCTGTCAGGGGGTCAGGGCTGCGGTGGCAAATAGCTGTCAGGGGGACAGGGCTGCGGGGGCCAGTGCCTGTGAGCGGGTCAGGGCTGCGGGGGCCAGTCCCTGTGAGCGGGTCAGGGCTGCGGTGGCAAATAGCTGTCAGGGGGTCAGGGCTGCGGGGCCCAGTCCCTGTGAGCGGGTCAGGGCTGCGGGGGCCAGGCCCTGCGATCGGGTCATGGCTGCGGGGGCCAGTACCTGTGAGCGGGCCAGGGCTGCGGGGGCCAGTCCCTGTGAGCGGGCCAGGGCTGCGGTGGCAAATAGCTGTCAGGGGGTCAGGGCTGCGGTGGCAAATAGCTGTCAGGGGGTCAGGGCTGCGGGGGCCAGTCCCTGTGAGCGGGTCAGGGCTGCGGGGGCCAGTCCCTGTGAGCGGGTCAGGGCTGCGGTGGCAAATAGCTGTCAGGGGGTCAGGGCTGCGGGGGCCAGTCCCTGCGAGCGGGTCAGGGCTGCGGGGGCCAGTCCCTGCGAGCGGGTCAGGGCTGCGGGGGCCAGTCCCTGCGAGGGGGTCAGGGCTGCGGGGGCCAGTCCCTGCGAGCGGGTCAGGGCTGCGGGGGCCAGTCCCTGCGAGCGGGGCAGGGCTGCGGGGGCCAGGCCCTGCGAGCGGGTCAGGGCTGCGGGGGCAAATAGCTGTCAGGGGGTCAGGGCTGCGGGGGCCAGTCCATGTCAGCGGGACAGGGCTGCGGGGGCCTATCCCTGTGAGCGGGTGAGGGCTGCGGTGGCAAATAGCTGTCAGGGGGTCAGGGCTGCGGGGGCCAGTCCCTGTGAGCGGGCCAGGGCTGCGGTGGCAAATAGCTGTCAGGGGGTCAGGGCTGCGGTGGCAAATAGCTGTCAGGGGGTCAGGGCTGCGGTGGCAAATAGCTGTCAGGGGGTCAGGGCTGCGGGGGCCAGTCCCTGTGAGCGGGTCAGGGCTGCGGGGGACAGTCCCTGTGAGCGGGTCAGGGCTGCGGTGGCAAATAGCTGTCAGGGGGTCAGGGCTGCGGGGCCCAATCCCTGTGAGCGGGTCAGGGCTGCGGGGGACAGTGCCTGCGATCGGGTCATGGCTGCGGGGGCCAGTCCCTGCGATCGGGTCATGGCTGCGGGGGCCAGTACCTGTGAGCGGGCCAGGGCTGCGGGGGCCAGTCCCTGTGAGCGGGCCAGGGCTGCGGTGGCAAATAGCTGTCAGGGGGTCAGGGCTGCGGTGGCAAATAGCTGTCAGGGGGTCTGGGCTGCGAGGGCCAGTCCCTGTGAGCGGGTCAGGGCTGCGGGGGCCAGTCCCTGTGAGCGGGTCAGGGCTGCGGTGGCAAATAGCTGTCAGGGGGTCAGGGCTGCGGGGGCCAGTCCCTGCGAGCGGGTCAGGGCTGCGGGGGCCAGTCCCTGCGAGCGGGTCAGGGCTGCGGGGGCCAGTCCCTGCGAGGGGGTCAGGGCTGCGGGGGCCAGTCCCTGCGAGCGGGTCAGGGCTGCGGGGGCCAGTCCCTGCGTGCGGGTCAGGGCTGCGGGGGCCAGTCCCTGTGAGCGGGTCAGGGCTGCGGGGGCCAGTCCCTGCGAGCGGGTCAGGGCTGCGGGGGCCAGGCCCTGTGAGCGGGCCAGGGCTGCGGTGGCAAATAGCTGTCAGGGGGTCAGGGCTGCGGTGGCAAATAGCTGTCAGGGGGTCAGGGCTGCGGTGGCAAATAGCTGTCAGGGGGTCAGGGCTGCGGGGCCCAGTCCCTGTGAGCGGGTCAGGGCTGCGGGGGACAGTGCCTGTGATCGGGTCATGGCTGCGGGGGCCAGTCCCTGCGATCGGGTCATGGCTGCGGGGGCCAGTCCCTGCGATCGGGTCATGGCTGCGGGGGACAGTCCCAGAGAGCGGGTCAGGGCTGCGGGGGCCAGTCCCTGCGAGCGGGTCAGGGCTGCGGGGGCCAGTCCCTGCGAGCGGGTCAGGGCTGCGGGGGCCAGTCCCTGCGAGCGGGTCAAGGCTGCTGGGGCCAGTCCCTGCGAGCGGGTCAGGGCTGCGGGGGCCAGTCCCTGCGAGCGGGTCAGGGCTGCGGGGGCCAGTCCCTGCGAGCGGGTCAGGGCTGCGGGGGCCAGTCCCTGCGAGCGGGTCAGGGCTGCGGGGGCGAGTCCCTGCGAGCGGGTCAGGGCTGCGGGGGCCAGTCCCTGCGAGCGGGTCAGGGCTGCGGGGGCCAGGCCCTGCGAGTGGGTCAGGGCTGCGGGGGCCAGGCCCTGCGAGCGGGTCAGGGCTGCGGGGGCCAGGCCCTGCGAGCGGGTCAGGGCTGCGGGGGTCAGGCCCTGTGAGCGGGTCAGGGCTGCGGGGGCCAGGCCCTGTGAGCGGGTCAGGGCTGCGGGGGCCAGGCCCTCTGAGCGGGTCAGCGCTGCGGGGGCCAGGCCCTGTGAGCGGGTCAGGGCTGCGGGGGACAGTCCCTGTGAGCGGGTCAGGGCTGCGGGGGCCAGTCCCTGTGAGCGGGTCAGGGCAGCGGTGGCAAATAGCTGTCAGGGGGTCAGGGCTGCGGGGGCCAGTCCATGTCACCGGGACAGGGCTGCGGGGGCCAGGCCCTTTGAGCGGGTCAGGGCTGCGGGGGCCAGTCCCTGTGAGCGGGTCAGGGCGGCGGGGGCCAGTCCCTGTGAGCGGGTCAGGGCTGCGGTGGCAAATAGCTGTCATGGGGTCAGGGCTGCGGGGGCCAGTCCATGTCAGCGGGACAGGGCTGCGGGGGCCAGGCCCTGCGAGCGGGTCAGGGCTGTGGGGGCCAGTCCCTGTGAGCGAGTCAGGGCTGCGGGGGCCAGTCCATGTCAGCGGGTCAGGGCTGCGGTGGCAAATAGCTGTCAGGGGGTCAGGGCTGCGGGGCCCAATCCCTGTGAGCGGGTCAGGGCTGCGGGGGACAGTGCCTGCGATCGGGTCATGGCTGCGGGGGCCAGTCCCTGCGATCGGGTCATGGCTGCGGGGGCCAGTACCTGTGAGCGGGCCAGGGCTGCGGGGGCCAGTCCCTGTGAGCGGGCCAGGGCTGCGGTGGCAAATAGCTGTCAGGGGGTCAGGGCTGCGGTGGCAAATAGCTGTCAGGGGGACAGGGCTGCGGGGGCCAGTGCCTGTGAGCGGGTCAGGGCTGCGGGGGCCAGTCCCTGTGAGCGGGTCAGGGCTGCGGTGGCAAATAGCTGTCAGGGGGTCAGGGCTGCGGGGCCCAGTCCCTGTGAGCGGGTCAGGGCTGCGGGGGCCAGGCCCTGCGATCGGGTCATGGCTGCGGGGGCCAGTACCTGTGAGCGGGCCAGGGCTGCGGGGGCCAGTCCCTGTGAGCGGGCCAGGGCTGCGGTGGCAAATAGCTGTCAGGGGGTCAGGGCTGCGGTGGCAAATAGCTGTCAGGGGGTCAGGGCTGCGGGGGCCAGTCCCTGTGAGCGGGTCAGGGCTGCGGGGGCCAGTCCCTGTGAGCGGGTCAGGGCTGCGGTGGCAAATAGCTGTCAGGGGGTCAGGGCTGCGGGGGCCAGTCCCTGCGAGCGGGTCAGGGCTGCGGGGGCCAGTCCCTGCGAGCGGGTCAGGGCTGCGGGGGCCAGTCCCTGCGAGGGGGTCAGGGCTGCGGGGGCCAGTCCCTGCGAGCGGGTCAGGGCTGCGGGGGCCAGTCCCTGCGAGCGGGGCAGGGCTGCGGGGGCCAGGCCCTGCGAGCGGGTCAGGGCTGCGGGGGCCAGGCCCTGCGAGCGGGTCAGGGCTGCGGGGGCCAGTCCCTGCGAGTGGGTCAGGGCTGCGGGGGCCAGTCCCTGCGAGCGGGTCAGGGCTGCGGGGGCCAGGCCCTGCGAGCGGGTCAGGGCTGCGGGGGCCAGTCCCTGCGAGCGGGTCAGGGCTGCGGGGGCCAGGCCCTGCGAGCGGGTCAGGGCTGCGGGGGCCAGTCCCTGCGAGCGGGTCAGGGCTGCGGGGGCCAGTCCCTGTGAGCGGGACAGGGCTGCGGGCCCAAGGCCGCTGTGAGCGGGTCAAGGCGGCGGGACCCAGTCCCTCCAGCGGCTAAGGGCGGCGGGGCCCAGGCCGCTGCGAGCGGGTCAGGGCGGCGGGGCCCAGGCCGCTGCGAGCGGGTCAGGGCTGCGGGGGCCAGTCCCTGTGAGCGAGTCAGGGCTGCGGGGGCCAGTCCATGTCAGCGGGTCAGGGCTGCGGTGGCAAATAGCTGTCAGGGGGTCAGGGCTGCGGGGGCCAGTCCATGTCAGCGGGACAGGGCTGCGGGGGACAGTGCCTGTGATCCGCTCATGGCTGCGGGGGCCAGTCCCTGTGAGCGGGTCAGGGCTGCGGTGGCAAATAGCTGTCAGGGGGTCAGGGCTGCGGGGGCCAGTCCATGACAGCGGGAGAGGGCTGCGGGGGACAGTGCCTGTGATCGGGTCAGGGCTGCGGGGGCCAGTCCCTGTGAGCCGGTGAGGGCTGCGGTGGCAAATAGCTGTCAGGGGGTCAGGGCTGCGGGGGCCAGTCCATGTCAGCGGGACAGGGCTGCGGGGGCCAATCCCTGTGAGCGGGTGAGGGCTGCGGTGGCAAATAGCTGTCAGGGGGTCAGGGCTGCGGGGGCCAGTACCTGTGAGCGGGCCAGGGCTGCGGGGGCCAGTCCCTGTGAGCGGGCCAGGGCTGCGGTGGCAAATAGCTGTCAGGGGGTCAGGGCTGCGGTGGCAAATAGCTGTCAGGGGGTCAGGGCTGCGGGGGCCAGTCCCTGTGAGCGGGTCAGGGCTGCGGGGGCCAGTCCCTGTGAGCGTGTCAGGGCTGCGGTGGCAAATAGCTGTCAGGGGGTCAGGGCTGCGGGGCCCAATCCCTGTGAGCGGGTCAGGGCTGCGGGGGACAGTGCCTGCGATCGGGTCATGGCTGCGGGGGCCAGTCCCTGCGATCGGGTCATGGCTGCGGGGGCCAGTACCTGTAAGCGGGTCAGGGCTGCGGGGTCCAGGCCCTGTGAGCGGGTCAGGGCTGCGGGGGCCAGGCCCTGTGAGCGGGTCATGGCTGCGGGGGCCAGAACCTGTGAGCGGGCCAGGGCTGCGGGGGCCAATCCCTGTGAGCGGGTCAGGGCTGCGGGGGCCAGTCCCTGTGAGCGGGTCAGGGCTGCGGGGGAGTGTCCCTGTGAGCGGGTCAGGGCTGCGGGGGCTGGTCCGTGTGAGCGGGCCAGGGCTACGGAGGCCGGTCCCTGTGAGCGGTCCAGGGCTGCGGGGGCCGGTCCCTGTGAGCCGTCCAGGGCTGCGGGGGCCGGTCCCTGTGTGCGGGCCAGGGCTGCGGGGGCCGGTCCCTGTGTGCGGGCCAGGGCTGCAGGGGCCGGTCCGTGTGAGCGGGCCAGGGCTGCGGGGGCCGGTCCCTGTGAGCGGGCCAGGGCTGCGGGGGCCGGTCCCTGTGAGCGGGCCAGGGCTGCGGGGGCCTGTCCCTGTGATCGGGTCATGGCTGCGGGGGCCAGTCCCTGTGAGCGGGTGAGGGCTGCGGGGGCCAGTCCCTGTTAGCGGGTGAGGGCTGCGGTGGCAAATACCTGTCAGGGGGTCAGGGCTGCGGGGGCCAGTCCATGTCAGCGGGAAAGGGCTGCGGGGGATAGTGCCTGTGATCGGGTCATGGCTGCGGGGGCCAGTCCCTGTGCGCTGGTGAGGGCTGCGGGGGCCAGTCCCTCTTAGCGGGTGAGGGCTGCGGGGGCCAGTCCCTGTGAGCGGGTCAGGGCTGCGGGGGCCAGTCCCTGTGAGCGGGTCAGGGCTGCGGGGGAGTGTCCCTGTGAGCGGGTCAGGGCTGCGGGGGCCAGTCCCTGTGAGCGGGTCAGGGCTGCGGGGGCCGGTCCCTGTGAGCGGGCCAGGGCTGCGGGGGCCGGTCCCTGTGAGCGGGCCAGGGCTGCGGGGGCCGGTCCCTGTGAGCGGTCAAGGGCTGCGGGGGCCGGTCCCTGTGAGCGGGCCAGGGCTGCGGGGGCCGGTCCCTGTGAGCGGGCCAGGGATGCGGGGGCCGGTCCCTGTGAGCGGGCCAGGGCTGCGGGGGCCGGTCCCTGTGAGCGGGCCAGGGCTGCGGGGGCCGGTCCCTGTGAGCGGGCCAGGGCTGCGGGGGCCGGTCCCTGTGAGCGGGACAGGGCTGCGGGGGCCGGTCCCTGTGAGCGGGCCAGGGCTGCCGGGGCCGGTCCCTGTGAGCGGGCCAGGGCTGCGGGGGCCGGTCCCTGTGAGCGGGCCAGGGCTGCGGGGGCCGGTCCCTGTGAGCGGGCCAGGGCTGCGGGGGCCAGTCCGTGTCAGCGGGCCAGGGCTGCGGGGGCCAGTTCCTGTGAGCGGAACAGGGCTGCGGGGGCCAGTCCCTGTGAGCGGGTCAGGGCTGCGGGGGCCAGTCCCTGTGAGCGGGTCAGGGCTGCGGGGGACAGTCCCTGTGAGCGGGTCAGGGCTGCGGGGGCCAGTCCCTGTGAGCGGGCGAGGGCTGCGGTGGCAAATAGCTGTCAGGGGGTCAGGGCTGCGGGGGCCAGTCCATGTCAGCGGGACAGGGCTGCGGGGGACAGTGCCTGTGATCGGGTCAGGGCTGCGGGGGCCAGTCCCTGTGAGCGGGTCAGGGCTGCGGGGGCCAGTCCCTGTGAGCGGGTCAGGGCTGCGGGGGCCAGTCCCTGTGAGCGGGTCAGGGCTGCGGGGGCCAGTCCCTGTGAGCGGGTCAGGGCTGCGGGGGCCAGTCCCTGTGAGCGGGTCAGGCCTGCGGTGGCAAATAGCTGTCAGGGGGTCAGGGCTGCGGGGGCCAGTCCATGTCAGCGGGACAGGGCAGCGGGGGCCGGTCCCTGTGAGCGGGTCAGGGCTGCGGGGGCCAGTCCCTGTGAGCGGGTCAGGGCTGCGGTGGCAAATAGCTGTCAGGGGGTCAGGGCTGCGGTGGCAAATAGCTGTCAGGGCGTCAGGGCTGCGGGGGCCAGTCCCTGTGAGCGGGTGATGGCTGCGGGGGCCAGTCCCTCTTAGCGGGTGAGGCCTGCTGGTGCCAGTCCCTGTGAGCGGGTCAGGGCTGCGGGGGCCAGTCCCTGTGAGCGGGTCAGGGCTGCGGTGGCAAATAGCTGTCAGGGGGTCAGGGCTGCGGGGGCCAGTGCCTGTCAGCGGGCCAGGGCTGCGGGGGCCAGTCCCTGTCAGCGGGCCAGGGCTGCGGGGGCCAGTCACTGAGAGCGGGTCAGGGCTGCGGGGGCCAGTCCCTGTGAGCGGGACAGGGCAGCGGGGGCCAGTTCCTGTGAGCGGAACAGGGCTGCGGGGGCCAGTCCCTGTGAGCGGGTCAGGGCTGCGGGGGCCAGTCCCTGTGAGCGGGTCAGGGCTGCGGGGGACAGTCCCTGTGAGCGGGTCAGGGCTGCGGGGGCCAGTCCCTGTGAGCGGGTCAGGGCTGCGGGGGCCAGTCCCTGTGAGCGGGTCGGGGCTGCGGGGGCCAGTCCCTGTGAGCGGGTCGGGGCTGCGGGGGCCAGTCCCTGTGAGCGGGTCAGGGCTGCGGGGGCCAGTCCCTGTGAGCGGAACAGAGCTGCGGGGGCCAGTCCCTGTGAGCGGGTCAGGGCTGCGGGGGCCAGTCCCTGTGAGCGGGCGAGGGCTGCGGTGGCAAATAGCTGTCAGGGGGTCAGGGCTGTGGGGGCCAGTCCATGTCAGCGGGACAGGGCTGCGGGGGACAGTGCCTGTGATCGGGTCAGGGCTGCGGGGGCCAGTCCCTGTGAGCGGGTCAGGGCTGCGGGGGCCAGTCCCTGTGAGCAGTTCAGGGCTGCGGGGGCCAGTCCATGTGAGCGGGTCAGGGCTGCGGGGGCCAGTCCCTGTGAGCGGGTCAGGGCTGCGGGGGCCCGTCACTGTGAGCGGGTCAGGGCTGCGGGGGCCAGTCCCTGTGAGCGGTTCACGGCTGCGGGGGCCAGTCCCTGTGAGCGGGTCAGGGCTGCGGGGGCCAGTCCCTGTGAGCGGGTCAGGCCTGCGGGGGCCAGTCCCTGTGAGCGGGTCAGGCCTGCGGTGGCAAATAGCTGTCAGGGGGTCAGGGCTGCGGGGGCCAGTCCATGTCAGCGGGACAGAGCTGCGGGGGCCGGTCCCTGTGAGCGGGCCAGGGCTGCGGGGGCCGGTCCCTGTGAGCGGGCCAGGGCTGCGGGGGCCGGTCCCTGTGAGCGGGCCAGGGCTGCGGGGGCCGGTCCCTGTGAGCGGGCCAGGGCTGCGGGGGCCGGTCCCTGTTAGCGGGAAAGGGCTGCGGGGGCCGGTCCGTGTGAGCGGGCCAGGGCTGCGGGGGCCGGTCCCTGTGAGCGGGTCAGGGCTGCGGGGGCCGGTCCCTGTGAGCGGGCCAGGGCTGCGGGGGCCGGTCCCTGTGAGCGGGCCAGGGCTGCGGGGGCCGGTCCCTGTGAGCGGGCCAGGGCTGCGGGGGCCGGTCCCTGTGAGCGGGCCAGGGCTGCGGGGGCCGGTCCCTGTGAGCGGGCCAGGGCTGCGGGGGCCAGTCCCTGTGAGCGGAACAGAGCTGCGGGGGCCAGTCCCTGTGAGCGGGTCAGGGCTGCGGGGGCCAGTCCCTGTGAGCGGGCGAGGGCTGCGGTGGCAAATAGCTGTCAGGGGGTCAGGGCTGCGGGGGCCAGTCCATGTCAGCGGGTCAGGGCTGCGGGGGACAGTGCCTGTGATCGGGTCAGGGCTGCGGGGGCCAGTCCCTGTGAGCGGGTCAGGGCTGCGGGGGCCGGTCCCTGTGAGCGGGCCAGGGCTGCGGGGGCCAGTCCCTGTGAGCGGGCCAGGGCTGCGGTGGCAAATAGCTGTCAGGGGGTCAGGGCTGCGGTGGCAAATAGCTGTCAGGGGGTCAGGGCTGCGGGGGCCAGTCCATGTGAGCGGGTCAGGGCTGCGGGGGCCAGTCCCTGTGAGCGGGCCAGGGATGCGGGGGCCGGTCCCTGTGAGCGGGCCAGGGCTGCAGGGGCCGGTCCCTGTGAGCGGGCCAGGGCTGCGGGGGCCGGTCCCTGTGAGCGGGCCAGGGCTGCGGGGGCCGGTCCCTGTGAGCGGGACAGGGCTGCGGGGGCCGGTCCCTGTGAGCGGGCCAGGGCTGCCGGGGCCGGTCCCTGTGAGCGGGCCAGGGCTGCGGGGGCCGGTCCCTGTGAGCGGGCCAGGGCTGCGGGGGCCGGTCCCTGTGAGCGGGCCAGGGCTGCGGGGGCCGGTCCCTGTGAGCGGGCCAGGGCTGCGGGGGCCAGTCCGTGTCAGCGGGCCAGGGCTGCGGGGGCCAGTTCCTGTGAGCGGAACAGGGCTGCGGGGGCCAGTCCCTGTGAGCGGGTCAGGGCTGCGGGGGCCAGTCCCTGTGAGCGGGTCAGGGCTGCGGGGGACAGTCCCTGTGAGCGGGTCAGGGCTGCGGGGGCCAGTCCCTGTGAGCGGGCGAGGGCTGCGGTGGCAAATAGCTGTCAGGGGGTCAGGGCTGCGGGGGCCAGTCCATGTCAGCGGGACAGGGCTGCGGGGGACAGTGCCTGTGATCGGGTCAGGGCTGCGGGGGCCAGTCCCTGTGAGCGGGTCAGGGCTGCGGGGGCCAGTCCCTGTGAGCGGGTCAGGGCTGCGGGGGCCAGTCCCTGTGAGCGGGTCAGGGCTGCGGGGGCCAGTCCCTGTGAGCGGGTCAGGCCTGCGGTGGCAAATAGCTGTCAGGGGGTCAGGGCTGCGGGGGCCAGTCCATGTCAGCGGGACAGGGCAGCGGGGGCCGGTCCCTGTGAGCGGGTCAGGGCTGCGGGGGCCAGTCCCTGTGAGCGGGTCAGGGCTGCGGTGGCAAATAGCTGTCAGGGGGTCAGGGCTGCGGTGGCAAATAGCTGTCATGGCGTCAGGGCTGCGGGGGCCAGTCCCTGTGAGCGGGTGAGGGCTGCGGGGGCCAGTCCCTCTTAGCGGGTGAGGCCTGCTGGTGCCAGTCCCTGTGAGCGGGTCAGGGCTGCGGGGGCCAGTCCCTGTGAGCGGGTCAGGGCTGCGGTGGCAAATAGCTGTCAGGGGGTCAGGGCTGCGGGGGCCAATGTCTGTCAGCGGGCCAGGGCTGCGGGGGCCAGTCCCTGTCAGCGGGCCAGGGCTGCGGGGGCCAGTCACTGAGAGCGGGTCAGGGCTGCGGGGGCCAGTCCCTGTGAGCGGGACAGGGCAGCGGGGGCCAGTCCCTGTGAGCGGAACAGGGCTGCGGGGGCCAGTCCCTGTGAGCGGGTCAGGGCTGCGGGGGCCAGTCCCTGTGAGCGGGTCAGGGCTGCGGGGGACAGTCCCTGTGAGCGGGTCAGGGCTGCGGGGGCCAGTCCCTGTGAGCGGGTCAGGGCTGCGGGGGCCAGTCCCTGTGAGCGGGTCGGGGCTGCGGGGGCCAGTCCCTGTGAGCGGGTCGGGGCTGCGGGGGCCAGTCCCTGTGAGCGGGCGAGGGCTGCGGTGGCAAATAGCTGTCAGGGGGTCAGGGCTGCGATGGCCAGTCCCTGTGAGCGGGACAGGGCAGCGGGGGCCAGTCCCTGTGAGCGGAACAGGGCTGCGGGGGCCAGTCCCTGTGAGCGGGTCAGGGCTGCGGGGGCCAGTCCCTGTGAGCGGGTCAGGGCTGCGGGGGACAGTCCCTGTGAGCGGGTCAGGGCTGCGGGGGCCAGTCCCTGTGAGCGGGTCAGGGCTGCGGGGGCCAGTCCCTGTGAGCGGGTCAGGGCTGCGGGGGCCAGTCCCTGTGAGCGGGTCGGGGCTGCGGGGGCCAGTCCCTGTGAGCGGGTCGGGGCTGCGGGGGCCAGTCCCTGTGAGCGGGTCAGGGCTGCGGGGGCCAGTCCCTGTGAGCGGAACAGAGCTGCGGGGGCCAGTCCGTGTGAGCGGGTCAGGGCTGCGGGGGCCAGTCCCTGTGAGCGGGCGAGGGCTGCGGTGGCAAATAGCTGTCAGGGGGTCAGGGCTGTGGGGGCCAGTCCATGTCAGCGGGACAGGGCTGCGGGGGACAGTGCCTGTGATCGGGTCAGGGCTGCGGGGGCCAGTCCCTGTGAGCGGGTCAGGGCTGCGGGGGCCAGTCCCTGTGAGCAGTTCAGGGCTGCGGGGGCCAGTCCATGTGAGCGGGTCAGGGCTGCGGGGGCCAGTCCCTGTGAGCGGGTCAGGGCTGCGGGGGCCCGTCACTGTGAGCGGGTCAGGGCAGCGGGGGCCAGTCCCTGTGAGCGGTTCACGGCTGCGGGGGCCAGTCCCTGTGAGCGGGTCAGGGCTGCGGGGGCCAGTCCCTGTGAGCGGGTCAGGCCTGCGGGGGCCAGTCCCTGTGAGCGGGTCAGGCCTGCGGTGGCAAATAGATGTCAGGGGGTCAGGGCTGCGGGGGCCAGTCCATGTCAGCGGGACAGAGCTGCGGGGGCCGGTCCCTGTGAGCGGGCCAGGGCTGCGGGGGCCGGTCCCTGTGAGCGGGCCAGGGCTGCGGGGGCCGGTCCCTGTGAGCGGGCCAGGGCTGCGGGGGCCGGTCCCTGTGAGCGGGCCAGGGCTGCGGGGGCCGGTCCCTGTGAGCGGGTCAGGGCTGCGGGGGCCGGTCCCTGTTAGCGGGAAAGGGCTGCGGGGGCCGGTCCGTGTGAGCGGGCCAGGGCTGCGGGGGCCGGTCCCTGTGAGCGGGCCAGGGCTGCGGGGGCCGGTCCCTGTGAGCGGGCCAGGGCTGCGGGGGCCGGTCCCTGTGAGCGGGCCAGGGCTGCGGGGGCCGGTCCCTGTGAGCGGGCCAGGGCTGCGGGGGCCGGTCCCTGTGAGCGGGCCAGGGCTGCGGGGGCCAGTCCCTGTGAGCGGAACAGAGCTGCGGGGGCCAGTCCCTGTGAGCGGGTCAGGGCTGCGGGGGCCAGTCCCTGTGAGCGGGCGAGGGCTGCGGTGGCAAATAGCTGTCAGGGGGTCAGGGCTGCGGGGGCCAGTCCATGTCAGCGGGACAGGGCTGCGGGGGACAGTGCCTGTGATCGGGTCAGGGCTGCGGGGGCCAGTCCCTGTGAGCGGGTCAGGGCTGCGGGGGCCAGTCCCTGTGAGCAGGCCTGGGCTGGGGGGGCCGGTCCGTGTGAGCTGGCCAGGGCTGCGGGGGCCGGTCCCTGTGAGCGGGCAAGGGCTGCGGGGGCCGGTCCCTGTGAGCGGGCCAGGGCTGCGGGGGCCGGTCCCTGTGAGCGGGCCTGGGCTGGGGGGGCCGGTCCCTGTGAGCGGGCCAGGGCTGCGGGGGCCGGTCCCTGTGAGCGGGCCAGGGCTGCGGGGGCCGGTCCCTGTGAGCGGGCCAGAGCTGCCGGGGCCGGTCCTTGTGAGCGGGCCAGGGCTGCGGGGGCCGGTCCGTGTCAGCGGGCCAGGGCTGCGGGGGCCGGTCCCTGTCAGCGGGCCAGGGCTGCAGGGGCCGGTCGCTGTCAGCGGGCCAGGGCTGAGGGGGGCGGTCGCTGTGAGCGGGCCAGGGCTGCGGGGGCCGGTCCCTGTGAGCGGGCCAGGGCTGCGGGGGCCGGTCCCTGTGAGCGGGTCAGGGCTGCGGGGGCCGGTCCCTGTGAGCGGGTCAGGGCTACGGGGGCCGGTCCCTGTGAGCGGATCAGGGCTGCGGGGGCCAGACCCTGTGAGCGGGTCAGGGCTGCGGGGGGCAGTCCCTGTGAGCGGGCGAGGGCTGCGGTGGCAAATAGCTGTCAGGGGGTCAGGGCTGCTGGGGCCAGTCCATGTCAGCGGGACAGGGCTGCGGGGGACAGTGCCTGTGATCGGGTCAGGGCTGCGGGGGCCAGTCCCTGTGAGCGGGTCAGGGCTGCGGGGGCCAGTCCCTGTGAGCTGGTCAGGGCTGCGGGGGCCAGTCCCTGTGAGCGGGTCAGTGCTGCGGGGGCCAGTCCCTGTGAGCGGGTCAGGGCTGCCGGGGCCAGTCCCTGTGAGCGGGTCAGGGCTGCGGGGGCCAGTCCCTGTGAACGGGTCAGGGCTGCGGGGGCCAGTCCCTGTGAGCGGGTCAGGCCTGGGGTGGCAAATAGCTGTCAGGGGGTCAGGGCTGCGGGGGCCGGTCCATGTCAGCGGGACAGGGCTGCGGGGGCCGGTCCCTGTGAGCGGGCCAGGGCTGCGGGGGCCGGTCCCTGTGAGCGGGCC